>NC_046159.1:68395970-68746432 GCF_011064425.1 Rattus rattus
ATAGTGTTCACAGATAAATTAACGGTATGCTAGCAGCCTGTTAGGTCACGGGAAATGAAATATAGGGCACCGAGTCATTTTGCCTCAAGGTGCTGAAGGAACAAATTCAAGAAATGCAGATGAACTTCGTTGGAGTTTTCTATACCTGGGTGAAATCAGAGAAGCTGGAGGGAGCATTTGCCAGATTGTTCTCATCTACTTACACCCCAAATGTGTACGGGGCGTGTGTTACTTGTCAGCAGGGCTCCTGGGGTGGAATGAAGATGTAAACACAAGTATACAGATGTTTTAAAAATTTGTTTCTTGTTTTTTTAGTTCATTAATTGATTTTGTTTTTGATGATGTGTTTGTTTCTGCTGACGATTCTTGATGCATGAACTTTTCAAGCTCCTTTTGCATGCTGCCTTTGGATGGCATACTTCTACATGATCCAAACATCTAAATAGCTTATTAATTCTGAAATTATTTGGTGATGTCTCTCCCTGCTTCTCCTTCCCCTCTATCCTTCTCTCCTGTCTCCTTCCCTCCTGTTTCTGTCTCCCTCTTCTGATTTTCTCTCTCCCTTTTTTCTTCTTCCCATTTCTATTTATAAGCAATATTTTTATCTTCATGTACCAGCATAAGATTAATTAGATTATTAATAATTTTCATAGTTTACATTTTGGAAGAAAACGTTTAGTATCTTTCTGTGGCTACCAACGTTAATTTAAATTCTGTAGAGTGCTGGCAAGTCTCTAGTGTTTCAGGTACAATGTTGAATTTCAAAGCAGATAACCACACAGTCCCTTAGGAAAACCTTCTTTCTGCCATGTTTGAATCATATTCCAAAACACTTTCCTGTTCCTTACTCATCTTCATTGGCATCATTTCTGCTCTCACTGTGGGATATTGTGTGTGGCATTTTGGTCCAACAATACCTTGCTTGATGAAGGTCCATCTATTCTCTTACAAGTTTTCCTGTCTGCTCTCCTCATAGTTTCTGTCTCCCTTTTTTATATCTCATTTCCATCATACTTTACCATGGAGCTACTGCTGGGTTTGTTGGCCTAATGGTATCCCATTCTACATTTTTGCTGTGAATGTCTCTAATGCATGGATGAGCTTTTTTCATCTAATAACCCTTAAAATATGCTTCTAAATTATTGGCTATGTATCTATGTATGTATATAATACTTATTACATACATAGATATCACAGAATGTAGGATAGGGCCAATAAATATGTAGTAATTCAGTCAATGTATTCAATCTAAATGTAATAACATCTCTAAAATATGAATGACTAGCAGCTTATAGGCATGTAGGTGTATTTGAAAATAGTAATTTAACAGCATCTGTAAGGGCATCATGCCAATTATTCATTAAGCTGAGGGAGTGGGGATGGGGCAGACAGAGGCTAAAGAGTGCACTCAGGCCCTCACACATTCTGCAGGCACGCTACATGTGCAATACAGCTATTTGAGACAGAAAGAAAGCACATTGTGTTTTCATACTATGTTCCACAGTTCTTCTAGAGTCATAAGGCTACATTTTATTTACCTCAATACATGTATGAACAACTAAAACCACAAGCACTTGTGCTATGCGTTCTGAGACAAACTGCTACTAAAGTAATTCAGGCCTTAATAATGGTAAATATTTCTGGTGGATCAAGGAGCACATTGGAGTGCTCTGTGGGGTGTCAATTCCAAGCTGTGTTCCTTGTTAGCAAGTTCTCTATACTACTAAGCCTGAGAAATGTGCTGACTTCCTTTCCTTCCATAGCACCTGAGAGTTTCTGCCATTAAATAGGCAAACAAACATGTCCCTAGACAATGAGTAGAACACAATTAAGCCTCAGTCACACTTTATACAACCAGATATATCCCTTGCACAAAATGATTATCATCTGATCTCTCACATGGGGCATTGCAGGGATAACAGGCACTAGGCAGGACACATCTGAGGAAACCATGTGAGTGTGTGTGTGTGTGTGTGTGTGTGTGTGTGTGTGTGTGTGTGTGTGTGTGCGGTGCTCAAAGAGGTCTGAAGAGGGCATCAGATCCCCTTGAATTGGAGTTATACCTAGTAGTAAGCTGCCATGTGGGTGCTGGGAATCCAATCCTGCTTCTCGGTAAAAACATCAAGTACTTTTAATTGCTAATCCATCTCCCCCAGCCACTAGTTTTAAAATTACACACACACACACACACACACACACACACACACACACACACACACACACACACACACTGCCAGGTATACTTAAGTTTGGATATGCCATTAAATAATTTTATAAATATTTAAAAAATTATTATCTAAGGCAGAAGAGAGGGTTCAGTTGTTAAATGCACATACTATTTTTCTCAGAGGACAAGAGTCACAACTGCCTGTGACTCTATGGGAATTCCATGTGAGCTTCCCATGTGAACTCTGTGGGAACCTAATGCCTCTGTCTTCTGCAGTCACCTGCACACAGGCATGTGTACACAGAAATACAATTAGAAATAAAATAAATATTAAAAAAAACAATATACAAAATAAACTTTAGCTGAACCTCAGTTTTCAGGGATAGATGAAGTCCAAAAAGAAGGGAAGAAGTGAGAGTTAAGGCATGTTTTACAAAAAGAGCTTTAGAAATAGGCCAAAGTTAAACTTATTTTTGGTGTCTTCCAGACCTTTTTTTGCTTGAAGAAGTGAGAAAAGGCCAATCCAGTGACTGATTACAGCTGGCTTGCCATAAACTATCACTGCTGTTGGAGGGAAAAAGACAGCTCTCAAGGACTCTGGTGGCTTAGGACTGTGTGGGGCTATGGAGGTAGTACTATTCGACATACTTTGCAGTGTACTCACTAGCCCGTGGCCCAAGGTTCTGAGAAGTATCTGCTGAGAGCAGAGAGAATGTTGCCACAAAGCCAGAGAGCTCCAAATAAAACAATATGTGCATTCCAGCTATCAGGCTTGCTTTCCCCAGAAGTGAGGCTTTAAGTAGTTTGTCAAGAGCTGAGCGATGAAACTAGTCAGGAAAACTGCAGAGACCACTATGCAGAGAGGGGTTAAAAATGTCGCTAAATGTGTTCTCCTTGTGCAGAATGCCACACTGCTTCATGGACAGAGTCAATGAAAATGATATCTGTGGTGCAGGAAGGGCAGGTATAATCTAAGTTTTAAAAAGATGTGTGTGTGTGTGTGTGTGTGTGTGTGCGCGCGCGCGCACGCATGCACATGTGTATCGGGTCAGTGCCCCCCTCCAGGTCAGAAAAGGCTATCTAACCTTCTTAAACTGGAGATACAGGCAATTTTGAGCTGCCTGACATGAGTACTGGGAAACAAACTTAGCAACCACAAATTCTTAACTACATTTTGAGCTCCTAGAATTACAGTTTAATACTTTAAAACTGTGATGAATTTATTTTGACTAATAATGTTCAACATGAATAACTATGAGAGTGAAATTTTCTGAGTTATTAAATTTACACACATACCTTAGTGCAACCATGTGTGCACTAAGGATGCCATGTGTGAGTGTGGGGCGTATGCTCATGCCTGCCCAACTCTGCCCCTCTTCATGTCATGGTATAGAATTTAGTGGAAAGGTACTTCTGTGTCTCTAGGCCTATCCGTTTTCTCTGTGTGCTTTGGGGTGCTCACTTCATGCTGTCCACACAGAGTAGCTCTGTTGATGGATGACTTTTTGCCTCGGTAAATTACACTGCTCCTCCCTCCAGTCGTCCTTACTGTCCAGTGATCATCATTTCTAGAAAGCAATGAGTCTTTGAAATAACTATTGATAAGCCTATTTAGTCCCTTAATATTTCTCCAAGAGTTCTGTCATCTCTTATCTCAGAAGGCTCATCCTATGATGTATGCTGCTCTATAGTTGCTTGCTTAATGCTGTGCCTGATCAACTTGCATCCTATATAATTCTAATATTTTTTGCAATTTCATTGTGAGAGAGGAGATAACAGAGTAGAGCAGAGCAAAGAGAGGGAGGGGGAGGGAGGGAGGGAGGGAGGGAGGAAGAGAGAGGGAGAGAGGGAGAGAGAGAGAATGAACGAGAGAATGAGATTGTGTGTTTGCAGGCTAGAGGAAAACCTCAGGTTTCAGTCCACAGGCACTGTCTACTAGCCCAACCCCCACCCTGAGTTAGCATCTCTAACTGGCCTGGAATTCACCAAGTTATATTACTGTGACTGGCCTGCGAGCCAGGGATCCATCTATCTCCATTACTAAGACTGCAAATGGGCAACAACATTCATATATCTTTTTAAAATGTGGGTGTTAGTGCTCAAACTCCTGTCCCCATATTTGTAGGGTAAGCACTTGATTACAGCTATCCCCTTAAACCCAGGGTGATTTTAGTTCATTATTGGCCATGTCTCTGACGTTAGGGAGGCCCAACTCTCTGGCTTCCTGGCAGGGAGGTATGTCTACCTTCCTGGCCATATCAGTATTTGTAATCTCTTGTTATTCTCCATCAGTTTGAGGGTTCCTCCAGCAGCAAAGCCATTTGCTATCTACTCTACAGGAAAGAAGACCTTGGTAATCGTCAGAACGAATTTCACCTCTAGACTATAAATGCTCACTCTGTCAGTTACACTTCAGGCTGAAAAAAACCATAATAATCTTGTTCAACGTACATTTATTGATTTACCCACTGTGTGTGTTTGCTCAACTCACAGGAAAATATGTATATAGCTTGTATACCAGCAGTTTCTCATGAGCTATGCTCTTTCATTCACAGAGTTTTATAATTTTATCCACCAAATAAAAAAAACTAGGGCTATGGTACATAAGTGTGGCTTGATTCATTTTTTAAAAGCTGCTATTTTTCTACTTTTTATAAGAAATGAATGTGACCATGACCAGGCAAAAAAATCAAAGTTTGTGTATTTAATTAATAGTATTAAATAGTGTCACATAATTGTACTTCTAAACACTGAAGTAATCATAAAAGTATAAGTTCATATTCATAGATTCCATGAAGTGGGAGTAGTTGCAACAATGTAAATATAGCTGGTAATGAAGACAAGAGAAATGCTTTTTGGAATGTAACTCTAACCAAGAACCTGCCAGCCTCAACTTCAGAGAGCTCAGCTGACTATGTGTTTTCAGTTCAATGAAAGAATGTGTTCAGTATTAACCTTCAGACTTATTATGTAGGATATTTTCTTCAGCCAGTGAGTTGTTCACAATATACTTTCATCATGGGGCATGACGCAGGGTTAGCAAAAGTAAATGTATTATGTACTCCAATGGGGTACACTGTAGAGTTTGGATTTTCAGTAGGTTTACCATTGTGTACTTTGTCCTTGGAACGTTTTTGGTCCATGCCAGATTTATCTAGATTCTACCCCATCAAAGGCTGAATAGCACTTGTTGGACAGGGAACAGTTATCTTTTGCAACAAAATATTAAACTTACTCCAATCTTCTGGTCTACAGTGATTATAATTTTCTCCTCATCTCAGCATCCCTTTGAGAAGTTGAACAGGACAGTCTCCATCAGGGCAGCTGCAAAACTTTATTATTATTAGAATTATGGAGCATGTGTTAGCTCGTAATAGTTGCACTAGACATTGTGGAAGAATAAGGGACGGGCAGGTTGTAAGTAGATAGGATGAGAAAAATTAAAACAGAAAAACAAGGTCTTATATTCCAGCTGACTTTTAAAGCAGAACAGTAAGAAAGCTGCGGTAGCCTTGCAGAGGGACAGAGTTAAGGGATGAGTGAATGTATGTGGTTGATCCAAGGACAGGCGGGACCAGAGCCAATGGAAGAAACTGGGGCCCGTTTCACAGGGATGTTAGCCTGTGGCATCTGCTTTCGTATCTATTCAAGACAAAGCTGTCTAATTAATGTTCAGTAATGTCTGAAGCATGACACATGACTGTGCCAACCTGGGCTCATAATTGAAAAAGGTAGTGGCAGAAGAATCAATTAAAAGGCCCTTGTAGTGAGGCAGGTGGGGCATTCTGAATGTTTGAACAGGGGCAGTGTACTCCAGAATGGAATAACCCTGAGCAGGCATCTGCTGTCATTAAAGTCAAGATCAATAAGGCCAATCCAAGTTTCTCTGAGGCATGAAAACATCCAAATCACTGCACAGATAATGCTGAAGAAAAGACTAGCGAGGCAGGCACAAGTAAAGCAGACAGTGAGACCTGGGTCCAAGAGGACCATATGGCAATTGTGAGTCAGCAGTGTGGTGCTGTTATTAAAAACCAGAACCACGCCATGGAGAAATATATTAATAGGAGCGAGGCATGCAGACAGCAGGAAGTAGCCTTTCTGCTCTCTTCAGAGTGCTTCAAACTTCTCATTTTCTTGTGGACTCTGTTGGGCTTCACATTTCATGGCTGTGTTTAGAAAGCTCAAAGAGGCCCAGCAAAGCCCACTTCAAATGCCAGAGAGGATAGAAAAGATTGTCTGTCATCCTGGATGCTGGGAATATAGTGAAGATTAAAGGACAGTAAACTATTTTAGCCAGACGAGGCCCATGGAAGTAGTTAATATGAATTCTAACAGCCTAAGGAATTAAGGTTTCACAAGAAACTTTAGGAGACAGCATCGTTCATAATTTCTGGCTCTGGGAGGCAGAAATAGGAAGTGTTGGAACTGTCCTCTTATCTTCACATAGGGTGTGTTTGTTCTCAGTGTCTGCTCCTATGACCTCATAAAATGCATTTCTGGGTCACAGTTTTGGATCACACTTGCCTGCATTGGTAAGTCTCTGGGACACAACTCAGAGCTAGTTATCCGCCCCCCCAATATTGCATTACTAGGTGTGGCCACCCATGCTGCTTAGGCATGAGAGGAAGTGTGGTATCCATGCATCTCACTTTATGACCTGGTCACTGACTTCAGAGCTCCTTCTGAGCCTCACTGTGAAAGAAGCCTTCACCACCAGCTGCACAGCCCTGTCAGGATTCCTATCCGACGATGTCAGAAAACTCATTCTCACACATGGCTGCAGATAATTCAACATGCAAGTGAACAGCACCAGACACAACCTTATGAGAATCAGTGCTGTGATTTTGATTATTGGTGTGTTCCAGAATACGTAAATAATTACTGTAGGAAAGAATAAAGTTCTACCTGTACGATGTAGGGCGGGGTGGGTAAGGTGTCTGAAAAGCACAATGTCAGGGAGGCTCCCATGCAAGTGGAGGGAGTATAGGAGGTGGAAATACCTGATCTAGAAGAGAGTGCAGTATTTGTTTGAGGAGGGTGGGTGGAGGAATGGAGAAAGGTTTGGTAAGCGTGTGCAGCAGTGTGACTTCTACAGTAGTACTGTAGGCTAGCTCTAGTTAACTATTTCATACTAGCTGGTAGGGAAGATTTGTAGTGTCAATATGGAGTGTCAACTCTTTCCATCAGTAGGTATCCCAACGTATATGACCTGATCATTACACATTATATAATCTACTGCAATATCTAATGCATACTGTAAACATGTGCAGTTATTATGTGTCCATTATAA
Organism: Rattus rattus; assembly: GCF_011064425.1. NCBI lineage: Eukaryota > Metazoa > Chordata > Mammalia > Rodentia > Muridae > Rattus > Rattus rattus. The sequence goes on from NC_046159.1 coordinate 68,403,431, forward strand.
TTTTTAAAATATATTTATTGACAAAATTTGAAAGACGAGTTTCCTTAAAACAAAAAGCAAACAATTGAGCGGGTTGCAAGTGAAAGCAGGAGACAGGATAGAGGAGCAGCTAGAGGAATGGACTCTGGGTCTAAATCCTTGCTCCTTCACTGATTAGTATGGAGAAGCTGTTGACCCTCCCTGTACCTAACCTTTCTGATCTGTAGGATTGAGGGAACACTGGTACTCTCCTCATCCTGTTGCTATGCAACTCAGAGGCTTATGTATGAAAAAAACATTAAGCAGTTCCTGGCACACAGTGCATGCCACATAAGCCCTTAAAATGCACAGAAGGGAAGCAAAGTCTGACCATTTGAGCTGACCCCTCTCCATGAGGATAATCCCCCTGCAAAGCTGCACCTGCCACCCAAAGGAGAATGGCTTCTGTGTTCTTGTGATCATTTATAGTCAAGCCTCTAAACTTTAGAGCAATGGTTCTCATCTTATGGGTCACTAGCCCATTGGGGGTTGAATGACCCTTGCACAAGGGTCATCAAGACCATCGGAAAACTCAGATATTTACATTATGATTCATTACAGTAGAGCATTACAGTTATTAAGTAGCAATAATAGTAGATTTATGGTTGGGGGTCATCACAACACTTGGGACTATATTAAGGGTTGCAGCATTGGGAAGGTTAAGAATCATTGCTTTAATGTCTAACTGCAGTGTGGATGCCTCTGGCTTCATACAGGACAACTTACAATTATTTTAGAAAAGTATCAGGATAAAAAAGTCATGCGTATTGACATAACTAGCAAATCGAACGCATGACTTCATTATGATGTTTATATGGTAACATTTTTAAGTTTTAATCATATGTAACTCAATTTACAGAAATATCCATGAAATCGCTTATGGTTTTTAAAAACTCTTTATTTGTGTGTTTGCTTCTTGCTGTTTCCAAACATTATTGACCTTTCCAGAGATATTTTGTTTTTCTGCATGCTTTTTGTCATTCATCTTTTCTCTTCCATTTGTAACTTTTGTTTAATCAACTTTAGGTTGTTCTCTGAAAGTGATTAATTGTTATATATTTTTGGTCAAGAGGCTTTGATTTGTTTTCCCTGTCAGAATTCTGTCATGTGCTGACAGAAAATTCGTACTCTTAGCAATGATATATACCCATTATGCAATGATTCCTCTGATTTCTGTGTACCTCATACCATTAGTGAGATTAACAATGACTGCCGTGGTCCATCTGTTACGAATTACTCTTGCTGTTGGCAAGTAGAGCAGAATACCATGAAAAGTATCAGGGGTGTGCTCACTCTCGTGGTGTGGGTTTCAAGTTGGTTCAGTCATTATTTGGCAGTTCCCTCAATTTCTACTCCATTTTTATCCCTGCACATCTAGTCAGGACAAATTGCTTGGATAAAGATTTTGTGGTTTGTTTGGTGACCCCATCCCTTCATTGGAAGTTTGACCTGGGTACAGGAAGTGGCCATTTTAGATTCCATATCTTCTATTGCTAGTAATCTTAGTTATGGTCACCCTCATAGATGGCTTGGAGTTTCCATTGTCCTAGGTTTCTACCTCATTCCAGAGATGGCCCCTTAACATTTCCAGTTCTCTCTCCCTCCGTCCTCTCCAGATTTGAACTGTCCTATTTCCATTCGTCCTCTTTCCCACTCTGTTCCCTTCCTCCATCCATCCATCTTCAATGTCTATTTTGTTTCCCCTTCTTAGCGAGAGTCAAACATAGCACAACTGTCATCTCAGAGCCTTCACCCAGCAACTGATGGAAGCAGAGGCAGTGAACCACAGGCAAACATTAGACAGAGGTTGGGGAGGGCGGCAATGGGGGGAGGGTGGGGAGGGAAACACCCATAAGGAAGGGGGGGAGGGAAGGGGATGTTTGCCCAGAAACCGGGAAAGGGAATAACACTCGAAATGTATATAAGAAATATTTAAGTTAATAAAAAAAAAAAAGAATTTGAAGAAGCCGGAGAGGTCAAAGACAACACAAGAAAACGTACAAAACCAACTGGGCCCATGGGGAATCACAGGGACTGACTACCAACCAAATAACATTTATGGGATGGACCTAGGCCCCCTACACATATGTAGCAGATGTGCAGCTTGGTTTTCATACAGGACTCCTACCAGCAGGAGCAGGGCTGTCTCTTGACTCAGCTACCTACATTTGGCTCACTTCCCCCTAACTGGGCTGCTTTGTTTAGTCTCAGTAGAAGAAGATGTGCTTAATTCTACCGAAACTTGATATGCAAAGGCAGACTGATATCTATGGGAGGCCTCCCCTTCTCTGAAGAGAGAATGGGCATGGAGAGAAGGAAGATAAGAGGATGGGACTGGATGAAAGGAGGAAGAAGCTTAGGTTGGGATGTAAAGTCAATAAATTAATTATTGAAATAAATAAAATAATAAAAAATCGCTCTTCCAAGTGAGAAAACCTTCCATGACACTGTTCTTTTTAATGAAGAATTTACCCCATTGACAACACTTACATGCTTTCTTATATTTACCATGCAGACATTGTCCATAACCAGGGCCTAAAGAGCCATTCCTTGTGAATTCCTAAGTTGAAATTTTTGCTATGTGATCTAGGTCAGGATTTTCAACCTTAAGAGTGTATATAGCATATACTTAATGCATACTTATGTTTATATTTATATGTGTGCTAAATCTATGATAGGTGATATATTTAATATGAGTAGAGGCATTTTTCCTATAGTATACATCCGTAAGGCTTATGAGTTCATAAATAATGTGACCCTCAGGTCTCAGCCTACTTGAATGGCACCTTAGAGAACACTTACAATTTGCATTTCCTCAATCTGCCTGATTAGATCATGTATTTCAGTTAGTGCTTGCGGTGATAATTTTCAGAGTGCTAGAAAACTATGCAGTATCCAACCAAAAAGCTTTCTGGCTCCTAAATCTGTCTCTGTCTCTGTCTCTGTCTCTCTGTCTCTGTCTCTGTCTCTGTCTCTGTCTCTCTCTCTCTCTCTCTCTCTCTCTCTCTCTCTCTCTCTCTCTCTCTGTCTCTCTCTCTCTCTCTCTCTGCTCTGCTTTTTAAAACCCTGTGCTTTATGTGCCAAAGGCTGAACAGTGCCCAGCCTTTCATGATGAAAGTGCTTCACATTGTATGAGAACGTTTGTAACGTCATTAGGATGCCGAAAGTCCCTGGAACTTTTTTTCTGGATGCTGCAGCTCCTATTGCTACTCTTCTTAATACGCATTTTTAAAAAACTCCATCGGTTTTTATTATCGCCCCAGAGAAAGAAATATGCCTTTAAAAATACTCTGTTACGTTAACTGACATTAAAAGGAAAAGATTCATCCCAAAATAGAGATCCTATTAAGGAATTTTAGAAGTTTTGTGCACTTAAGCAAAAAAACAAAAAAAACAAAAAACAAAAACAAAAACAAACAAACAAACAAACAAACAAAAAACCCAAAACCTCCATTTACTATCTCACTCCTATGTTTTCTGCTGTAACCAGGATGACTCAAAAGCTCAGGGAGGCAACAGCACAGTTTTTCAGGTCACTGGGTATTTATGTTAACTGTTAAAATCTCTCTAATACTGGTTTCTCCTTTTCTGTATTATGTGTTTAAGTTTGACAAATGACTGATTCCCCTCATATACCTCTGGGAGGTCAGGAGCTGAATAAGTTCTCCTGGATTAGTTTTTGGACGAAAGGGACTAGATCTTAGGTCTTCCAAAACTGACACATCATCAGACTAATCTCTCTCAGAGGAGGGAGTTTGACCTTGGGCAAGTCAGCCACCCTTTAGTCAAAAACAACTTCCAGAAAGAGATACAGTTGTGAGCCACGGCACACACCATTCCTGACATACTGGACTTGGATATCTTCCTGAATTGCCCTTGGAACTCTAGCATTGTTTGAGTCCTAACTGAGCAGCACATACTTCCTTTCGTCTTTAGGCATAAAGACGTAGACCAGAAGCCTAGCTTAACCACACCATGCATGTGAGAATGGGAAGAAGGGAACTTGGACCGTAATTCTGCAGCCAGAGGTTACTGAACACTCACTATTACATCAAGTGCTTTTAGTACTAACCACAGGTTCATTGCTTAAAGTGTGCAAAGAACATGGAATCAGTGAAAGATTACATGACTCAGTCAATAATTGACTTATGAGTAAAGAAAGATTATTTGGGAAACGTTAAAAGTTTATATCTGGCTCTTACAACTTGCTCCTACCTTGCTATTTTGATACTATTGCCAATATATATCCGAATTGTTTGACTCATCTCTCATTCTTCTAAGTCAGATCCGTGTTAGCGTTTGCTACACTCCTCAATGGCGTGCAGATTATTATCTATTAGTGTGCCGTCTGTTTTTTTAATAACAGTGGTAGAGCTTTATTTATTTGAATTACTCACAATATTGGGAATAATATCAGTAGCTTCCTATACCTTGAGAAAATAATGACCTTCCTGCTTCAGTTGACAAAAGTCATAGAAAGTTCGTTTGCTTTCAATTGATGGAAATGCCTCTATTAATGTTATTTAGGGGCAGTACTGTGAACATGGTCAAAAACCTAAAGCTAGAGAGTTCCCTGGCCCTTGTGTGGGAATATACACTTTTCTTTTGATAAGGGGTCAGATAGTCAAACCATGTCTAAATATTAAGAAGACAAGAGGAAGGATATGAGAACCAGCAGCTGGGGAGCCGTATGCAGTAAAACCGTGTTCTGGACAAGATACCACCATAGGGTGGTTTCCTGCACAAGACCAGTACACTATCCAGGATGAGAGTGAGTCTCATGACTGGAGAGGCTAGGGGCAGCTAGTTAGTTAATGGTTACCTAGTAAGGAAGACTTGTTTTCAGCACTGGTAAGTTGTCTTCACCTTAGTAAACACTCTGTAGCCCATACTCATATAAACAACCTTAATTAAATGCAGTGGTTTCCACATACATGAATTGGGCAGATAAGACACCTGTGGAAAGGATAAAACAAGGTGATGGCTGTGAATATGGCCATAGTATGTTGTATCTATGTATAAAGCTGTGGTGAGATTAAATACAGAAAATGTTTGGAAAATACAGGTAGTAGATGTGAAAGAAGATAAGGTCTTGATATGACAATGTAACTTTGTGCACTGTACTCTTTCCAACCCAGGAATAATTCTGTCATTTATCTTCTAGCAGAAATGGCACATTCTTTTTTTTTTTAAGTTAAATTCTAATATATTCAAGACTGGCCTCAAACATTGAGAATAACTGCGAACCTCTGTAATTTCTGTGTCCCCGCCTGGAGTGCTGATATTGCAGACATGCGTAGTAGGGGAATTTTAACTGAGGGGCTTTGTAAATGCTAGGCAGTCCTCCACCAAGTGGGCTACCTGCACAGCTCAGGCACTTCGAGTTCTTAAAAGGAGACATGTAATTCTTCAGGTAAATTTCTCATAGCTATTGCCAAACCAGAGCATATGACAATAAGTGTGCATCCAGTCTTTACTGGACTGCTGCGTTCCTGTGGACATGCTGTCAGTTCATGGTGAGGAAAGGGATCTATCCACATTCCTAGCTTCCTGTTCTTTATTTACTTTTCTAGTGAATCTACTCCATGCCATCCCAAGCAGGCAGGATATCCACAACCCAAAGAGAACAGTATGGGTATTAACCTACTGACATCTGGAATCAGAGTATGTAAGCTCACTTAGAAGTAATGTCACTGGGTGTTCTCATTTTAGAGATGAAAAGAGTCATGGGCTCTGTAAGGATGAGGCAGCTGAATGATAAAGGGTTGAGCACTTTGAGCTTAGCACTCATTTAGTACCAACTGTTTTGCTGGTCACATTCTCCATGTGCAGAATAAGATGTAGACAATGTTGGTCCTTTTTATTTATTGGATATCTTTTATTTACATTTCAAATGTTATTCCTTTTCCCGTTTTCCCATCCATAAGGCTTCTACCCCATCCCCCTTCTCTCCCCCTTCTTCTATAAGGGTTTTCTCTCTCCCCAACCACTCCCCTTCCCACCTCCCTGCCCTGACATTCCCCTACACTGGGATGGTCCAGCCTTGGCAGGACCAAGGGCTTCTCTCTCCCAACAGGGCCATCCTCTGCTACACTGTTGTTCTTTAACCCAGCCAAGTGATGCAACATTTAAAACAAAAGCGAAATACAAACAAAAAGCTAAAAAGAAAAACCTATGAAAAAACAATTCCCCAAAACCAAACTGTGTCTGTCTCTGTCTTTTCTTTTCCAAAACCGAACTGAGAAAGTTACCACAGAGTCTTCAATAGCCCAGACCATGCTTTGCAGCATGAATAGTGGACCTTTTCCAGAAATGTATCTTATGACTGGGTAGTACAGCCTTGGGAGGGACACTGAGGAACCAAACTGCAGTTACATTAATCTGAATGTTACTGTAAAGGATCCTCCTCAGGTAAGTTTCCATAATTAGGATGGGAATGTTAAGAGCTTGGATGGAATCGTCTTAAGAAGCAAATTCTAACATTTAATTCCTTTATTATGTATGAGCCATTCCTGAATGTATCTCGTTCTCAACTGCATCTAAAAGCTTTTCATACAAGAAACAAGCTTGCACCAAGCATTACTGTGTGCCTGGGATGTGCCTGCTACTTGGTAACATTGTTTCACACAAGCCTGAAAACAAGGTCGGTTAAAATATTATTTAATCAGAAGACAGCTGGTTTAGTCAGACTTGGAACACAGCTTACTTTCATTCATTGACCTTGACTGAAGCACAGCTCACAAATACTCCTTAGTAGAGAATGAGCTCCGTAAAGAACAGATGTGGAAAATGTGCCTGTTTTGTGAACAGAGAAGTCAATTCCTGATTAAAAATTTGAGATACTGCCTTGATGCCTTTGTAGTTCTATAAATGGGCCTATTGAAATTTTGAAAGAGTGAGTCACATTGTTATTGAAACACATTAACCTCGATATTCAGAGAGATTAGGGCTGTCGCTTTTGCTTGAGTTTTACTTGAACAACACTTCATGGTTTGGTAGCTGGATCACTGTCCTTCACACAGATAAGACCACTTCACTGATGTAGCACTCACAGGACAGGTTATTTTCTTGGTAACAATGATGGACATACATTGAACCATGTCCAGTCTCTTATTAGGTCTGTCTCATCACCACTGACAATGTTTTTTATCTGGCCTTTGCCAGAGCCTTACTGATACAGATGAGGATGCTTGCAGCTAACCAGGGGACTAAACCACCAAACAAAGAATACACATGAAGGGACCCATGGCTCCAGCTGCATATATAGCAGAGGATGGCATTGTCTGGCATTATCAATAGGAGGAGAAGCCCTTGGTGCTGTGAAGGCTCATTTCCCTAGTGTAAGGGAATGCCAGGGTGGTGAAGTGGGAGTGGGTGGGTGGGAGGGGAACATCCTCACAGAAGCAGGGGAAGGGAGATGAAAGAGGGGAACTGGGTAAAGGGGTTAACATTTGGAATGTAAATGCATAAAATATCTAGTAAAAAAAGGGGGGAAATTTTTATCCATAACTTCCTACCTGGGCAATGCTAGAAAGAAGTGGTGGTCGAGCCGCAGAGCATCTCTCCTCTGTGAAAATTGTTCTGTTTTATAGAATTGTTAGATTTGTGACATCAACCTCCCTCTTCCAAACAGAATGCATATTTGAACAGGAATGGACAGCTGTAATTTTTGGTCTAGGACATCATCACATGGATGATATTGTTTCTCATGGTGATAATACTTTCTGGCTTAAATGTGAAGTCTGGGGATAATATAGGTATCATGGATTTGATTAGCATTAATTCATTATGCAATATTTGGCAAAGTTTATATAGGAGGAAGTTAATAAAAGATTGATTTCACTTATCTAATCTTAATACATATCAAAATATCACAAAGATATTGGGTTTTACTGAATTTACATACTTTTCCATACCTGTTGTAAAGACATTGCACATGGATGGATGTGTTCTGGTTCTTGATGATCTAAGAGAAGGAAATTCTATTACTTTTGCTGTCGATTATTCTAGGACAAGTCAGTACATGGTCAAGGGACTCTTTCTCATCTCAAATCTGCCTGTGTATCTTTGGAACTTGGTCCTAGCTGTGTTTGCTCTGCCCCTGTGACAATGGAGAGCAGTCTCTTTATTCTGTTTTTGTTGTGGCTGTTGTTGTTGCTTATCTCACAATAGCCTTTGACATTAAAAATACTCCGAATTATTCTTCAGTTTTTCTTTTCTTATCAACTAACTCCTTTGCCAACGATTAGATTTTATGGCCACAGGAATCATGCTTAATTTCTATATGTGCATACATCTTCCAGCTCTCGATTGTCTCTTATCAACAAGACATTCTTTATATCTGAAGTTTGGAACAGAGTGGGAAGGTGAGCTCAAAAGTTTGGAGTTTAGGAGATATCTCTGAACTACAGCAGGGAACATTTTAAAATTAGCTACTCTTCCAGGTCTTTTACTTCTAAAAATTGCTTCTACCTCTAACTCTTCCATTTCCAAGGCATCACCAATGGTTTCATTAACATTCTCTCACCTACAGTGTGAACCCATTACTTCTTACAGATTAAAGATTCTTATGGAACATAAGAAATCTTGGAAAATTAACTTCCTTCCTCCCAGCTATCATTTTTCTCTCGAAATGATGGCTCTTCTCATGGAGGCATGATCCACGGCAGCTGGTATGACTCCGCAGTCCATCACACTGTTCATTTCTTTGCCTATTGTGTTAGTTACAGTTCTGGTATATGCCTATATATCCAACAGGAAGCAATTTAAAAGAAAAGGTTTCTTCTTACCAGGCCAAGGGTATCATTCCATCATGGTGGAGAAGACAGCAGTGGCAGAGAAGGGCTTGGTGACAGAGGAATGAATCTGCTGGTCATGTTGCTTTACATCCAGTAAGAAAAGGAGAATGAGGAAGACAAGCTGGGTTGTGAAACCTCAAGATTTCCCAAGGATTGACCTCCCTGGAGGAAAGGGAGGTTTTACCTTTTAAAGCTCGCACAGTGCTCCTAAACAGTGCCACCTTCTGGGGAATAAATAAACACACAATCCTATGAGGGATGATTCACATCTAACACAAAAATACACATGGTTCCTAAGCGTAGAATTGACTGCAGCTGTGTCAACATGGGCTAGATGTCCTAAAATGGAAAATATACCAATTATTATATCAGTACATGCTTCTGTTTTGTGCCCAATTAATTGACACACTTCAGCTCAGCAGAAATCTATGTTTACAGAGACATAAGTTTTTATGGAAAGTACTGGCCTCCATTTTATTTTGACTGTTAGAGTATGATAGGTCATGGCACAGAACTACATAGACTTTCCAGAGTTTTTGCACATATGAAAGTACACAAGTAAATAAGCAGCCCCAAAGAAGTACTCTCCTATCAGAAAAGAAGATTCTGGAACTTTCTTAAGAAATGTAAATAATATTTTCCATGTGATTAGGCAGTAAAAAAGGTTAGGAAGACTGTAGTTCAGAGCTAGACATTCACACAGTGTTGCTAGCTCCTGACTGACTTTGATGCTATTCTGCTGACTTGTTCAGTTATTTAGTGATGTGAGAATGATTGTGTGTCTCATTATTAATGCCAACTTAATGAGATTTTGTTTTATATTGATGATGCCAATTTAGCAAACATCTGGTGTGATAAAGGATATAATATGTACCACCATTCATCTTTTATGAAAATATTAGTTACATGTGAGCCTTTTTGTAAATATCAGTTTGGTATACAGTGGATGCTGGAATGAATCAATGGGCTATGTTTTGAGTCCTGTGCTAAGGAGGACTTCTTATGACATACCATACTAGGAAAATGAAATATATATGATATTTATTCTGAAGCAGAGAAGATACCCACTCCACACAGAGTTGCTGAGATCTGTTCAAGTGGATGTCAATTGTCAACTTGACACAGTCTGGATAAAAGCTTGGACTGAGGAATTACCTAGATCACATTGACCTGTGACATGTCTATGAAGGATGTAGAAGGCTCAGTCTATGCTGGGCAGCACCATCTCTGAGCAGGTGTTCTTGCAGTAGGTAAGAAGGTAGCTAAGCACAAGCACTTCAGTGGACAGGCAAGCAGAGATCCTGCATGGTTCCTGGCTGGATTCCTTCAATGGCGTATCCTAACCTGAAAGCATAAGCTAGGTAAACTCTGTGGTCTCTAAGCTGTAGTCTGGTCAGAGTGTGTCATAAAAGCAATAGAAAGGAAGAGAGAACAAGCTCCAGGTGGAGAGCTCCATTCCTATAAAGTATCCGGGATGGCAAGGATTTCAATACAAGGCAGTGGAGATGACATAGCAGATGGAGGTGAAGCTAAATCTTTATGCAAAAAGACTCGTTTATGGAAATTGTTGGGAACTGTTGAACTTCATTGATGTTTGGGTAAAGGTGGTAACTAGGGATGTTGCTAGACAGTGGATGTGTTGAATATAAAACTAAGGAGAAAATTAGTTGCAATGAATTCAAACTTTGTTTAATGTCATAAAAGTATTTAAACTATGCCCCTACTTGCCCCCTCCCCAACACACCCTTGATTATAAAATATTTTCCTACTCAGAGGTTTAGTCTATGGGCTTCATAGATTCAACATCTATTATTATAGATAGCTAAAGACAGTTTGATGAGTGAATATTGAAAAATTAAGATAAACTTTATTCTGTAGAGAGTTTGACATGCTTTAGAGTAGAATTTTCAAAATGGGAACTTTAAAAAAATATAGCTGGGCAAGAAGTAACTTTGAAAAGTCCTGGGATTAGAGTTAGACTGGCAGAGACTGTTTTTAAAATGTATAGCAGTACAGTTGAATTTAGCAATTTATGAAAATTCGCCTGGGGACTCTTCAATTGTGCTGATTACAATCCAGGAAATGCAGAATTCTCTGGAGGTTCTGGTTGAGTAGGTGTGTGTAGGTTAGGTTCCTGTGACCTGGATTTTAACGGTGACATTTTCAGTGGATAAGTGAGGTAGAGAAGGGGTATGACTCACTTCCTTATGGAAATAGAGGTTATACATGGGAACATCTCAGAGACATAGCTGAGCAAATTAGGAACACGTTGTTTCTCCACATGGGGCACATCAACGCTAGTACCTGGCATTGATAACTGACACCTGGGCGGATGGTAATGTTGATATGCTGGAAAGTTGTAGGGCTTTGTGGCTGCTGGCAGAGACCATGAATTGCAGTTGTGTGAATCAGTGAGTGAGCAAATAGGATAACATTAAGTGGCTCGGGTGCAGTGGGATTCAGTTGAGCTTGGAAAGCACAACAGAATCCAGAACAGTGCTTGAGTATTACATAGGAGAATAAAATACCAGTGACAATGATAGAAAGATGAAAGTTACTAATCAAAACAAAATTAGCATCAGTATGACAGTCAGTAAGATTATGTATGTGTGTATGTACATATGTACCTATGTATGTGTGCATGTATATGTACAAACACACAGTGTGTGTGTGTGTATATATATATATATATATATATATTATATATTTCAGAAGATCACTATTCTATAGTGATGAAAACTGTATGGTAGAAATTAAAAAGTTAAAATCCTAAAAAGTTAGTTCAACTGGTGTGTGGATGTGGTGTTTCTGATGACTCCAAGGCCTGACTCATTCACTACTCTGTGAAACTGTTGTGCCCGAGAGAGAGAGAGAGAGAGAGAGAGAGAGAGAGAGAGAGAGAGAGAGAGAGAGAGAGAGAGAGAGAGAGAGAGTTCTAGCTTGGGAAAAGTTGACTATAAGATGATTCCGAGAAGTCAATTGGTGTCAACACTTGGCAAATCTTCAAGCTAGGATAAGTAAGGGATATTTAATACTAATTCAATATAGAATTCAGTGAGGCGATAATGGAGGAAGGTAGAAGGCAATATACTCAAGGTTTGTTCTACTTGGCGAGTATGTATAGAAAGAAATAGAAAAATAGAATGGTGCCATCTGAATACTCGGAGGAGCAGTGTCAACACAGTTAAAGTGCATGATGATGTTGGGAAGGATTCTGGACATTTTCTATTATATAAGGGAAATTATACCGCGTGATAAGGAACTAGAGAACTGGCTAAGTCAGTAACATATTTGCTAGGGAAGTAGAATGCACAGTTGGAATAAGCACTCCCAAACAAACAGAACAAAAGAAAACAATTAAAGCAAAACCAATAGATGAGGTATGTGCCTGGAATTTCAGTGCTGAGGATCCCTGGGATTCACAGAGTCTCAAAATTATGTAAACTATTACACTGCAGGCTTACTGAGAGACCCTATCTTAACCTAAATAAATAAATAGCTGATGGGTTTCCATACTTACCTTCACTCCTGTATCCATGATACTTCCACATACAAGGGTGTGTCTTTGCTCCCCCAAGTACACAAGCAAACAGTTCTTGAGCACTGATGACATGGCTCTGTGTTAGATAAGTATAGAGCATGCAAGATCACTGACATGGATGTGGGATAGTGGTATTAAAATTGACATTTCTTCATGCAGGTGTTTGTAAGGATGAGAAAAATCATGAGGAAATGGATATACTGTAAATACAGGAAGCAAATAGGTCATAGGTGCTCTGTCAAGTGTATGCTTTTTCTATAGGACGGAATAGAATGGGTATTAAAGGCAAAGCATTTTTTTTTCCTAGAAAATATCTCATGGGGCTCTCTGTGAAGATTGACAGTGGTTTCCAACCTCCGTAATGCTGTGACCCCTTAATACTGTCCCTCCTGCTGTGATGACCCCCATCTATAAAATTACTTTTATTACTACTTCACAATTGTGATTTTGCTACTGCCACAAATCGTAATGTAAATACCCGTGTTTTTCTGATGGTCTTAGGTGACCCCTGTGAAAGAGTCGTTCATTCCCAAATGGGTTGACATCCTCAGGTTAAGAGCCTCTGCCTTAGACAGATATTCAGTTGTTTGTGTGATCTGATTCGGCAGTGCAGCACCAGAGGAAATGGGTACTAGGGCTCAGCTTTCACTACCTACATGGGGAGGGTTTCCTGTGTATCACCAAGAGAAGAACTGTTTCACTTCGGAATACTTCTAAGCTGGTTTTTTTGTTTTTTTGTTTTTGTTTTTGTTTTTGCAAATTTTATCATTTTAATATTTTTACCTTCATTCGTATGATTCATCTCATTTTTATGATAATTTATAAAGTTTACCACTTAAAGATACACAACATACACTTTTTTAGAATATTTGAGGAATTATGGTTCCAAGGTGCCATAACCACCATCTAATTCTAGAACACTTTTTAACCTTCTGTCAGTAGCTGGGTATTTTTTTCTCTCCCTCCTTCCCTTCTCTGCTCTCTTTCTCCCTCCCAACTCCTTCAATCGGGTATTTAGAGTCACTCTACACGTTAGCCTATTCTGGGTATTTTATATTCTCCAAGGGTAATTATGTAGTCTATTACTTTTATCATCTACCTTCCTGATAGCTCTATTACAGCCAAAGATCCTGGATGGCATTCACCAGAACGTCATTTCCTTTTTGTGCCATAATAATACACCACAGTCTGCACAGATTTTATTGTTTGTCCACTGATGAATGGATAGCTGTTTGGGTAATTCTGCATTAGGAATGATACTGCTCTGAGAGCAGCATGCCAGCTTTTGTGACTCTATGTTGTGGAGTTGCACAGTGACATTGCAACTGTTTAATTTCTTGAACATCTGCCACACTATTTCTAAAGCTCCCGCACAACTTGACTTGCCGGGATCAGTAAGAAGTTCACAGCATTTTCACATCTTTTCTGACTTGCTGTGCTATATATTGGTAATTATAGGCAACCTAGTGGGTGTGAAGTAATACCATGTTGGTACTTTTTATGGTTGTTTGTTATGCTATATAAGTGCTCTACCACGGAGCGATATCTCAAACCTTCTCATGGAATATTTTGAGACTCAGTCTTGTTAAGTTGCTAAGGCTGGCTTGGAGTCAGGATCCACCTGCCTAAACTTCCTGATTGGCCATGGTTAGAGGCATAGATCATCGCCCTGCATATGTTTTGATCTACAGTTTCCCAATGACTATGATGCTGCGTATCTTAAATATGATTAATGTCTGTATGTCTTTAAAATGGTAACTATTTAAATCTCCTTCGTATATGAACTGGAATATTGGTAGATATGTTGTTTTTTGAGAATGCTATACATGTATCACAATGAGTTTCAATCGACTCCAGCATGACTTCCTCCCCTTCAGCTGTTTCCCAATTATCACCACTTCTCCCTCCCAACTGCATGTACTCCTTCGGCCTGCCAAGTCCTTTTAATGCCGACAGTGTATATTCTAGGGATAAATTCTGTGCATCACAGTAGACATGTTCTTTTCATATGTGTCAGCTTTACCACTTACCGGAATTTATTTCTACTCTGTCATTTTCTTTTCGGAATCAAATGCACAAAGCATGGGATGTTTGAACTCAATGCGGTCAGATTAATGATTCTTTTGGTTTTGATCCATCTTGGTGTCCGAATGAAATTATTGCCTTACCCAAAAGCAAGAATTTTGTAGTTTAAACCTTGTTATGTGTGCTTTGGAAACATTTTACGAAACCTTTGTATGTGGTATGGGATAGGTATGCAATTGCATTCTTTATCAGTCGTAGGTTTTGTGAAACTGAGTCTCGCTATGTAAGCGAGGATTGCCCCACATTTCCCATCCTTCTCATTCTGCCTGCCAAGTGCAGAGATTATGGGTGTGTACAATGGTACTTTGTATTTAAGTCTGATTGGTCTTTCAAGGTCAAAGCCATAAAGTTTTGGATGCTAATTTATATTCTGCTACTCTTCCTTTGGTTTTGGCTGCATGTGTGATTGTGCACTCCATGCTCTCAGTGCCCACAGAGGCCAGCTGTGGACCTTGTATGAGCTATAGATCATCGTCAGCTGTTGTGTGAGTTCTTGGAATCAAACGAACCCTGATCCTTTGGAAAACCAGCCCATGCTCTTAGTTACTGAGCCATCTCCCCAGCTCTGTGCTCCATTGTTTTTATACCTGTATCTTTATGTGAGTTCCATGCTGCTTTGATAATAGTAAGTTTATAATAAAAATTTAAAACTTTTCATATCGTGGAAATAATTATTATTAATTGAAAGCTGTGTTTTAGAATAAAATAATTATGCATCATTGTTAGCTTGAGCTATGTTCTTCATCCCAACTGAAGAGTTATTTGATGGTATTGTAGCCTTTGATGTCTATAAGTGGAGACGGAGAGGAAACTGTTTAACTAGAAATGATCACTCTGGGTAGCAGCTGATGAGTATGCAAACAGAAGTTGTACTGAAGGAATGAGCAAATGAATGATATATAAAGCACTGTCCAGCATTTCAGCACTACTGTTTCAACTGTATGTGTGGGTTCTGCTTTCATTTAATGTGAATCCTAAACGTTTATGGAAACTCAGGTAGTGTGAACAAAATTGCTTCCCCTATACAGTCTGTTGCTATTCCATCAGCAGTCAAGCAGCTGTGTACTGTGAATATGTGAAACGCTCTCTGTGAAGCTGTGTGATACTCCTTTCCTAAATATTGATTTGAAATAAGACCTAAAGGTAAATTAGAGGTAACTGTTTAAAATGTGTAGTCCTATTTAATGCTGAAATTGTGTGTATAAGTGTGTTGTGTGGGGGTGTGTGCATGTGTGTGTGCATGTTTGCATATCAGAGAGGAGAAAAAAAGAATGCAGAAGAAACTTATTTCCTAAGACATTGTTCTTTTAGAATACATAAATGCCCACAATAGGGCTGTTTAGATCACTCAGTGGGTAAAGATGCTTGCTGCCAAGCCAGACAACCTGGGTTCAATCAACTGATCACAAAAGGTGGAAGGAGAGAACTGACTTCCACAGGTTTTCCTCTGGCTTTCACTTGTGCACACTATGCACTCATATATGCCATGCATATAAATGGCAGACACCTTAAATCCTAGCATTCAGGAGGCAGAGGCAGAGGCAGAGGCAGAGGCAGGCAGGTCAGAGGCAGAGGCAGAGGCAGAGGCAGAGGCAGAGAGGCAGAGGGCAGAGAGGGCAGAGGGCAGAGAGGCAGAGAGGCAGAGAGGCAGAGGCAGAAGCAGAGAGGCAGAGAGGCAGAGGCAGAGGCAGAGGCAGAGGCAGATGGATCTCTGTGATCTGTGTGCTTGAGGTTATCCTGATCTACCTAGCAAGTTCTATGCCAAGGCTACGGAGAGAGAACCTGTTTCAAAAATAATAAAGAAAGAAAGAAAGAAATCAAAAGTAAAAAAATAAAAATTCAAAATGTCAGTAATAAGTCACTAGCAGAGCAACATCTGAATAGAGAGAATATCTTATGTCTGTATGGATGTGACATCTGTCAACAATAAATCTGATGGCCTATGGCTCAGGCAGAAAACAGGAAGTGGAACATCCCTGAAGCAAGAGAATTCTGGGATAGAGCCAGGCATGAGAGGATCCACCCAGGTAGTTGTGAGGAGACAGATGCATGGTACCAGTGCACCGGGTGGCAGAATTGTGCTATCTAAGTTTTTTTAACTTATTTACTTTACATCCTGCTCACTGCACCTGTTCTGGTCACCTTCTCCCACAGTCCTTCCTCTATCCCCTCTCCCCTTCTCCTCTGAGTGAGTGGAAGCCTCCCTAGGTATCCCTCCACCCTGGAACTTCAAGTCTTTGTAAGTCTAGGCATTTCCTCTCCCACTGAGGCCAGACAAGGCAGCCCAGCTAGAAGAACATATCCCACAGACAGGCAACAGCTTTTGGGGTAGCTCATGCTCCAGTTGTTCTAGGAACCACATGAAGACCAAGCTGCAAATCTACTACGTATGCGCAGGGAGGCCTAGGTCCAGCATGTGTATGTTCTCTGATTGGTGGTTTAGTCTTGGAGGGCCCTAGGGGTCCAATTTAGTTGATTCAGTTGGTCTTCCTGTGGAGTTCCTATCCCCTTAGGGGCTGCAATCCTTCCTCCTATGCTTCCAGAAGAGTCCCAAGCTCCACCCACCGTTTGGCTGTGGGTATCTGCATCTGTTGAGTCAGTCGCTGGGTGGAGCCTCTCAGAAGACAACCAGGCTAGACTCCTGTCTGAAGCATAACAGAGAATCATTAATAGTGTCAGGGACTGGTCCTTGTCCATGGGATGGGTCTCATGTTAGGCCAGTTATTGGTTGGCTCTCATTCTCTCCTCCAGTCCCAATCCTTGCATTTCTTGTAAACAGGATAAGTTCTGGATCAAAAGTTTTGTGGTCGGGTTGTTGTCCTAATGGCTCCACAAGGGTTCCTGCCTGGCCACAGCAGGCAGCTTCCTCAGGATTCATATCCCCAGAACTTCTACCGGAGAACTCCTACACCTGAAAACAGCTTCAGCAAAGTGACAAGATACAAAATGAAGTCAAAGAAATCAGTAGTCCTCCTTTATACAAATGATAAACTGACCCCCCCAACGAAATCAGGTTAAAACACCTGTTACGATAGCGATGACTAATATAAAATACATTGGTGTAACTCTGATTTTTGATCTAGTCAGAGTAGAGTCTAGCTGTATTGCCAAGGAATGTGTAAATATATTTTGAGTCTGAATCTTATTTCTGGAAATATGAGGCTGAGATGCAGAACTGGGCCTAACTTTTACACAAGTGTACTTATATGGTGAGACTGTGTCCATCCAGGGTGTAGTGCAGTGAAGGTTCAGAGTAAAGAAAGTTGTTCGACAATATTGCTGACATTATTTTTTGATTTTGGTGTTTTGGGAAAATCAAGCACCCAATGATCAGCATGGACATGTTGATTCTAATTCTCAACATCACTTCCTTCTGAGTGTGTCTACTGAGACACCGAGTCATATAAAAACACACACTTTGTATGACTAATGCTAGGGTTCAGAATTGTCTGGAAGAGGTGGGAGTCTTCCAATTTCTAGGAAAAAACTTGTTTTTGTCTTCTTAGGGTAAAAAAAATCATTCTGATAAGTGAAGAATGATGTGTTATCCTTTTAACTTTCATGGGAAAATATCTGGCTCTGTTTGAGAATTGTCCTCTTTGGAATGATGTAATGACAGTATTGAGACTACATCCCATTACTACAACATCAATACCCGTGTCCAATAGGTTAAGTCCTATATCCTAGTAACATGACTTCATATTCTCTCCCAGAAACCTTAATTAACTCTCAAGGGATGTAGGCAAGTAGGAGTTGGTTCTAATTAATGCAAACAATTAATTCCATTCTAAAGTAAAAATTAAATATTTCATAAAAAGCATTTAAAGTGCTTTGCCTCTTCTGCTGTTATTTAAGTCAACCTCTCACCATACTGTGTGGAGTGCACCACTGTACTGATGCTGTATTCGGTTTGGTTTTCTTATTTAGAAGAAATGTGATTTGTTAAAATGTGCCTCGGTCATTCAAAGCCATCACACTCAATGTCATTTCAGGACACACTGCTAGAAATGCCTAACTTGTGGGTTTCATCGCCTATAGCAATAGGGCCTGGCCATTGTTGTTCTTTGTATACTTAATGAAGGCTGCTGCCAAGCAACCTTCCTGGAGTCCATTCTGACTTGAGAGCATCAGAAGGGGCAGAGCCAGAAACAAATGCTGCGGTGTGGATGTTTCCCCACATTGCTTCATCACAAAGGAGTGCTGCTCTCCTTAGGGTACAAGTGCATGCTGCACATGCGTTGATCTTGGTTTTCTTTTCAGGTGAGCACTATCCCGCTGTGCATATGCATCAGATTTTTCACTATCCATTCATCTTTTAATGGACAACTAGGTTGTTTCCATATCCTAGCTACTATGAATAGAGCAGAAATGCCCTTGGATGAACAAGTTTCTCTACAGTGGGATACAAATTTCCCGTGGGCATGTACCCAGGAGTCATGTAGCTGGGTCAAATGCAGTGTTACCTTTAGCCTATGGAAAAACTTCCAGACTCATTTCTATAATACTGGCCCAAGAATAAGCCAGCCAGATTTCCAGCATAGTCGGGTAGATGGTCTCCAGGCCAAACCCTTCACTGTGGATGTGTTGGCCACTGATAGTTGTTAGGGAAGGGAGAATTATTCTTTGACATTATGGCTACAAATAGACTTTCCCTGCTGCAGCAGATGGCCCCACATTCATATGCATATAGACAGCATGAACTTGAGCTGATGTATTACCAAAATGCCCAGCAGATATGAAGCTTGGGGTGTTGAGGAGATTTGAGGGGCAACGGGGAGTAGTTGTGATCGTATTTTACTTTATACCTTGTATGGAATTCTCAAGAATACATATAAAATGTTTTTAAATGAATGCGGAAGGGCAGGGCACTGTAAAAATACCTTGTTAAATCCAGTTTTATGATTTTTATCACATACTTCTGAGGATTCAACCGATGTTTATATGGTAAATGTCAGTTTCAAAGTCAAGTTCTTACTGCGCAACTTACAAATGTAGTGCACACCCATTCCCTTCAGTGGAAGGTAGTCTCCAAAAATCAAATTAATCATCATGAATAATCTCTCACACTTTAATGGAAGAGACAGACAGAGTTTTTCCAAGCCAGTATGGTGGAGGTGACTGAATCTTGTTTTAAATGGAGGCCTCACAGTTTCTTAGCTATTTTGGAGCTCCTAGTCTCAGGAACATGCGTGTTTGCATTGATTTTTATGACTCAAAAGAGATCTTAATTCACACCTCCCTACACCAGTCTATTTTATAACACCTTTGTCCTATGTGCTAAAGGTGCTGAAAATGGTGTGCTCACATTTTTTTTCTCCTTCCAAACATGCCTAAAACTGGTGTATTGCCCGGAACTAGAAAGTTTTACTGACTGCATCCTAGATTTTTGTTGTTGACTTTTTTTGTTTTTAAAACATTTGCATAGAGAGTAATGCTAATGGGCTTGAGGGTACTATTCTAGTACTCAGGAGGCAGAAGCTGTGGGATCATTGAGGCCAAGCTGCTATACATAGTAAGGCGCAAGCCATTAAGGGCTGTTGCATAGTGAGGCTATCTCAAAAAATTAAAAGGAAACGAATTTCGTGATGATGTTTTTAAATGTATGTCAATATGCTTTCTTATTCATTCTCCTGCCACCTGTCATGCCTACTTCTCCTAGGCACCCCTGGCTGTCCCTCCCCCTCCCAAATACACTCCATTTCTGCTTCTGTGGTAACTTGTGTTCCACTAAATTCCCATTTCCCTTTCTTCTCCCCACTGCCTTCAGATCTATTCCTTCTCTTTCATGACACATGTCCTAGTGCCAACACACACACACACACACACACACACACACACACACACACACACACAAATACAGTTCCTTTGTTTGACAGCAATTGTAGGGTCTTCCTCAGACATACGACATAACAATTCCATCTGACTTGTCTCACACAACAATTTCTAGTTCTATCCATTTTACTGCATATTATGATTTTATTTTCCTTTATGGCTAAACAAAATCCCATGGTATGTGTATGTAAGTTCTACATTTTCATTTTCCACTCATCCGTTGATGAGTATCTCACTGATTATATTCTATGATGTGCACATACCTTTGCAGTATGATAACTCAAAGCCCTGAAAGCATATGCCAAGTATATCCTAGGTCTATGGTTTACAAATCTTAGGTTTGCATCTTTCAAACTTCTGCTGAATATATTGTTAGGTACTTTTATGCCTACATAAAATACCTTTTAATTTCTGTGTTCCATCTACTCTCTAATATCTACTTTTTATACCCCATTCCTCTTACATGTCTCTTAAATTTTGTTTTATTTATTTGAGACTTCATGAGGTTAGCCAGGATCATCTAACAGCTAGGGGTTTGGAATTGTCCTTTAGAAACTAGTGAGGTTCTCAGTAGACATACAACTAAAGATAGCATCTATTCCTCTCAAAGAATCCCTCAGTAGATAATTCAGCAGACTTGCCCCACCCAAAAAGGGTCAATTTTCACCCAGATATATGATTGACTGTTGATCCAAGCCACATGTGCTGACTCTTTGTAAGCAACTATATCTGCCTTTATTCTGAGCTTCCTGGAGTCTGTGTTAGTTTCCATCCCCACTATCACTTTTGTTTATTATGATAGCCAATCTGAATGGGATGGGTTGAAAACTCAAAATAGTATTAATGAATGTTTACCTACTGGCTAAGAAAGATGAACACTTTTTCAGATATTTATTAGCCTCTTATAATTCTTCTCTTGAAAATTGCCTATTTAGTTCATTGACCAATTTATTGATTTAATGATTGATATTTGATATTTAATTCTTTAAGTTCTTTGTGTATTCTGGATATCAAACTCTTGTGTGGTATATAGTTAGACTTTTTTGGTCTTCTATTCTGCTAGTTAGTATTTTACTCTGTTGACTGCTTTGTTGCGCAGACACATTTCATGTGATCTCAACAATCAGTTCTTGACATTCTTTCCTTTATTCTTTCACTTATTAGTGTCCTTTTTAGAGAGGGACTGTGTAGTATTTTACCTGTTTCTTGCAGCAGATCTTACCTGCAGATCTCTATTTTTAATTGATTTTTCTTGTGCAGGATGAGATGAACTGAGTTTCAGTCTTCTACACCTAAATATCCACTTTTCCTAGCAACATTTGTTGCAGAATGGATTTCTTTGTCTGTTGTTGTTTTTCGGTCATCTGGTTTTTTCTATCATTGTTGAAAATTACATATCTGTAAATGTGTGGATTTATTTCTAGGTCCTCTACTTGATTCCACTATATATATATATATATATATATATATATATATATATATATATATATATATATATATATATATATATATATAGAGAGAGAGAGAGAGAGAGAACCTATACTATCTACTATAATTTGAGATCAGAAAATGTGATATATCCAGCATTGTTCTTTCCATGTGGGATTACTTTAGCTATCCATGATATTTTGTTTTTGTATGAATTCTAGGAAACTTTGTAGTGTTTTAGCATCATGCTAATAATATTGACATCTAACCACCTGCAGGTCCTCTCATCTCCAGGTATCTATTTAAATGAAGCTATCTGGGGCATGCTAGACAGCTCAGAGTGGGTGAAGGTGCTTTCTGCCAAGCCAGTGTTGCATCTCCAGGATCCACACAGTGAAGAGAATCAACTTCTGCAAGTTGCCTTCTATTTCCAAAATGTGTGCTGTGTCAAGCCACCCCTCCTACATATAATAAATAAAAACATGAATTTAATTAAAATAATTTTATTCGAGATAATAAACAATGCATTAGACTGTTTTTAATGAAACCTGTTTTGTTTGCGTTTTCTCTGGTCATTTTCTACCATCAGATGACCTAGGAAGGTTCTTAGATTTAGAAGCTGGATATTACTGCAAATCATTCAGTAGTGTGTGTGTGTGTGTGTGTGTGTGTGTGTGTGTGTGTGTGGCATGGAGTGTGAGTATGTAGTGAGGGGAATGACTTTATCAGGCTAACACTGCAACTGAGAGCACTAAGAGTTTGGAGGAGGATCTTGATGACCTTGTCTAGAGACAGAAGGAAAGAATTAGTTGTCACAGACAACAAGACATCAGTAGCCTGACAATGCACTAGTGGGAAGTTAGAAACTCATGGAAGAATTTGAGGGACACTCCGAGAAAAAGCGAGGTTTCATGCATGCTTTTAATGGAAGTGCTCATGAGGAGAAAGCAGGAGGATCTCTAGTTCAAGAGCAGACCGGGCTATATGGTAAAATTTTATTAGAAAAATGATAGCAGCTTTGGCATTTGATGCTTGAAGGATAGAAGGAATGAGTGAAAGGAAGAGTCGAGATTTATTAGCAGGTTTCCTCATGCTTAGCTTTTGAAGTTATGTACAAGGAGGCATGGCTGTGATTAAAATGAAATCATTTAGGGTTTGGTTCTGAATACAATATTCATCAGATTATTGCCGATATGAATTTAGGACTCAGTTAAATGGAGCCGCAATAAAGGAGGTTTTCTGGCCAAACATCAGAGAAGAGAGAAGGCTTGTGAGGGCTGGGGAAGCCGTGAGACAGGTAGATGAATTAGAGTCCAAGATGAGTAAGTAAAATAGCATCCCAGAATGGTTGACAGAAAATGGAGTGGGAAGCTATGCAGGGTTTTGGGAAATGCTAAGGGTAGTAGCATCGTTAAGAGAAGCAGCAAATAGGACACTATGCAAAAGATACTTATTAGGCTGTCAAAAAAGCAGCATCACCAGGGGCTTCCTGTGCAGAAAGGTCTTCAAATAGTCTCCGAGTCAGCCAACATTTTATGGAATCCTTCATGAAAAAACAATCATCCCAGTATCCTAATCCAGATTGTATCTTCTAACCTTTCCAAATTTCTGAATGGAAAACTGCAACAAGGAACCATCTTTCTCATACAGGAGGTGTGTGTGTGTGTGTGTGTGTGTGTGTGTGTGTGTGTGTGTGTGTGTGTGTGTGTGTGTGTTAAAGGTTCTTTATTTAAATTTAGCTACGTAATTCACAGACAAATATTTGGTTAGCATGAAGAATGTTTTCATTAAATGAACATGGGAATTCCAATTTACCAACTAGAATCGTTCTTTTATTTCCAATGAAGCCAAATATGGTAAATGTTTGAAATTAAATTCTGCCATATAGAAACCCAAAATATGAAATACTGACATATTTAAATCGTTAATGAAAAGCTTGTTTTGATTTGAATGTGTCTACTTGTCTGTGTGTATGCCACATGCTTGCAGGTACAAACAAAGGCCAGAAGATGCTGTAAGATTTCATGGAGCTGGGGTTACACTGAGCCACCTAATGAGAGTGCTGGGAACGAAACTCAAATCTCCTTGCAAGAGCACCACATGCTATTTGCTGCTGAGCCATCGCTCCAGCCCATAAAATGTTTCTTTACTTTTATTTTGTCAGTATCGGTTGTGTGCACAGAGAAACCTGCAATCAAAATGTGTTATTCCAATGAAAGAAAACATTGGAAGATGATAAAAAAATACTGCAAATATGTTGGAGAAAAAAATGAAAACCAATCCTGAAATTATTTCTTGCTTGCTTGGCTTGATAGTGTACAATTCACTTGAGCCCAGAGTGTTGGTGTGAACTGCTTTCAAAGTTGTGCTATATTTTGAAACAGAATTCTGCTTGGAGTTCTTATAAGTCTTCCTGAATCTAAAATTCTTACTAAAATAATTGCTTCCTCATAATTTGCCTACGTTATTGAAGTGCTAGAAAAAATAAAAAATGATCAATGTTGGTTAGATTATAAATGAAAGCAGTATGAGCTAGAACCCTGGTGCGTATGTGTTATCACACAGGAAGGATATGAGGTCACTAAAGCAGATGTTTTAATGTAAAATAGAGGAATAAATTGATTGTTTTGTTTCAATTTATTTTTTTTAATTTATTATTTATTTATTTGTGTGTGTGTGTGTGTGTGTGTGTGTGTGTGTGTGTGTAAGCTTGTCTGTATGCATGTCACATGCTCGCAGGTCACCACAGAAACCGAGAGTGAGCATCTGCAGTTGTGAGCCACCTGATGTATGTGCTGGGGACCACACTTGAGTCTTTGCAAGAGCAGCAAGTGCTCTTAACTGCTGAGCCTTTTTACAGCCCAATAATTTTACTTCATTTTTAATTATGCGACTGTAGGCCTCTGTGTACCTGTGAGTGCAGTGCTCTAAAGGAGCGGAATGGCGCATCGGACTCCCCTGGAGCTGAGGTTGCAAGGGGTTGTGAGTTGTCCAGTGTCGATGCTGGAAACTGAACTTGGGTTTTTTGCAAGGGGTGTGTGGTTTTAACTGCTTGGTCATTTCTTGAGAGTCAGGAGAGAGAGAGAGAGAGAGAGAGAGAGGGAGGGAGGGAGGGAGGGAGGGAGGGAGGAGGGAGGGAGGAGGGGGAGGGAGGAGAGAGGAGAGAGAGAGAGAGAGAGAGAGAGAGAGAGAGAGAGAGAGAGAGAGATTTATTTTTTGCTAACGGACAAAATCTGAGCTTTGAAGAGATATTTGTTCCATGAAGAGAACTCTACTAGTGATTCAAGAGCTTTGCGATTTCAGGAGCCTAGTTTAATGAAATCTTACTTTTTAAATTTTATTTTCTTTGGATATTTTATGTATTTACATTTCAAATGTTATCCAATTTTTCCCCTCTCTCATACCCCATCACCCTTCTCCCTGCTTCTATGAAGATGCTCTCACCCCCTCCCACACCTTCCACCCATTCCCACCTCAATGCCCTGGCATTCCTCTACACTGGGGAAACGAGCTTCACAGGAAGTCCTTTTTTTAAATCTTATTTTTTTTAAAAAAAAAATGTTATTGTTGGTACTCCTGTCTTTGCTTGGTGTATTTTATCTCCTATTTTTGACAACGTGTTTTTTAAGAACTTTATTCTGGCAAGTCTATATATTGTAGGCACATCTGATATTTAGCAACACCCGCCAGTCAAAGACAGAGTAATGCCAAAGCTGGCTGGGGCCCTTGGCTATACCTTAGCCTTTGCTAGGGCAGTGGTTTGAGAACAGGTGGGTGTGGCTTCCAAGGGCTGTGAAGATGGCACCAGGACAGAGATTCATGAGTAGGAAGAAAGCAAACACTAGGTACAAGCCCGAGGGTCAGATGAAAAGAGGAGTTAGGCAGCACAAACTGGAAGACACATCCAGGAACAAGGAGATTGATAGGAATGGAGGGCGATGGCATCTGGACTGCAAAGAAGACGTCAGTATGTCTGCCAAATGGTGGGAAAGCAGCCTGCCAGGCAAGTCATGAGCTACAAATACTGCGAGGGAATGTGGTGAATTGACTCAGGGACCATGCTGGGCTGTGAGAAGACTAGGCCAGGATGAACACAGGAGGCTCTGCAGTGCAGGTAGCCACACACTGAAGAACCAGTTCCACGCTTTGAGACGAACCATGGGTATAAAAGGCATCCAATGCTGTGCTTTCCACCTAATCTTTGATGCCCTGTCTCAGAAAGCTCTCTATCCACAATAACAACATCTGGCTTTTATCGCTGCTTAATGGTGGTGTCTGTGCAGAAAATGCCCTTCCTTATTCAGTGAGCCCTTTACTAAAGCTATATCCAGTGTCACGGAGGTTTATAAAATCCATAGAGATTTCATTTTTAAAATGTCTGTTAGAAGGGCTGAAGAGACAGGCCAACAGGAGCTGTGTAAAAGGGGGACTGGGAGAAGAGGGAACCGATATTGGGATACAAAGTGAATAAATAAAATTATTAACATGTACTGTTCTTTCAAGGACCTGAGGTTGGTTCCTAATACCTGCATTAGGAGTCTCACAAACACCTGTAACGTTAGCTGCAGAGACCCAATATCCTCTTCTGCCTTCTGTGGGTTATACATGCACATGGACATAACCTTACTCAGACACTCAGCTCGAAATATACACATGTACATGCACATGCAGGCGAAATACACACACACACACACACACACACACACACACACACACAAAACATACCATCAGTTCTAATATCTTCAAAAAATAGAGTCTGGTAGACTAAGACTGTTAGAATAAATATAAAACTCCATCAAAGCTTTTTCAGAATGAAATGCTTGATATTTATTGTAGGCCTATTTAGGATAAATGTATAAAAATTACTGTATTATATTACACTATATTATATTAAGAAGATCTCACAGCATCGAATGTGGATAATGTGACTAAGCCTGGGAATTTGCTGTAGGCTGGAATTTGCTGATTATATCCAATCAGCAAAAGAGAAGGTGGTGGTGGCTATAGATCACTGTTGGAGTAATTGAGCCACAGATTACGCAGGCACTTGAATAAATCGGAAAAGATGAAGAAAGCCTATCAGTTTCACTTGGGGCATAATCAGGGAAGGACACTTAAGAATAGCACAGCTGTAATTTTAACATGAAAATTTTATGTTTATTTAATAAGGGAAGAGTCATGGTGGACTGATCGGGCATGAATTACATATCTGTTTTCTTTCCAGAGAAATGTACGTTGCTAGTAAGAGCACCAGTGGAAGGGGAAGCCCTGGGTCCTGCTAATACTGAACCCCCAGCGAACTAGACTTTTGGGGGGAGGGCGGCAATGGGGGAGGGTGGGAGGGGAACACCCATAAGGAAGGGGGAGGGGGGGGATGTTTGCCCGAAACCGGAAAGGAATAACACTCAAAATGTACATAAGAAATACTCAAGTTAATAAAAAAAAAAAAGAAATCACATGAATTGTTAAAAAAAAAAAGAAATGTACGTTGCATTCTATTCTGAATTATAAAGAAAATTAAAAATATATATAATCCTGATCCCAGGAGACCAGCAAGGGAGAAAATATAACACATCCGCACTGTAAAGTGTACATATTGCATTCATAGGCAGATGTTATTTTTCCTAGATTGCATCCTATTTGGTCTATGGGGCTGGATGGAAGGACTACATGATAAACTGTTCTGCAGTATTTTATAGTGTCACTGACAACCTGGTTTTTTCCCCTCTGAAGTCATTTTCTTTTTCTCATAAATATATTTGTATTTATTCTTTGAGAATGGTACATGTGTACAGTGTTATTTGATCATATTTATTCCGCACCTGTCAAAATCTTCCCAAATTTCCCCTCTTGATTCCGTGTTCTATTATTTTGTTTGAGTCCCGTTTGTGCTGTGCATGGGTGTAGGACCTTCCACCGGAGCATGGGCATTGTACATGGGCTGTACCCTGGAGAAACATGCTGCGCCCCCATCTAGCAGCCATCAACTGACAATAGATCCTTACCAGGGTGTGAGGTTTGTAAGCCCCTCACCCTAAGCCATCTCCTTGATATGTAGCGTAAAACAATGAAGTTCAATAAGTTGTAAGGAAAACTGCATAGCACCATGCTGTTAGATTTGGGCTCTAACCATTACAGCGTTTTAGATGTTAGCCCCATTTTCCATTTCTATTTTGGAATGCTCAATAGTAGATGAATGGTTTATCTTGGAGATCATAGCATGTTCTTGTAATGACTCCCATGACAACCTCTAAATTTAGTAATTTAAAGATTTTATTTTCCTGGCACGTGTATTATATTGAATATCAGATTAAGAAGAGATCATTAGAAGTCACGTGGTTCAATTATCTTTTGAGATCCTTAACTGCTTTGCAAGATCCGGAGTAGGTAACCAGAATATTTTCAAATATCTGCAGTGACAGGTATTTTCTAAATCCGTTCAGCGACTGCTTATTGATAATCAATCTACCCCTATCTTTTTTATTGTTTTTGTGAATGTCAGCAAATAGGCAGATATCCTAAGTGATCTTTTCTTCTACTGTCTTCCTTTTCTAGAATATATTCATACCTCTCTCTGAATCAAATCCCCGAACAACTTTGATCATATAACTACCTTGCTCAGAAGCTTTGGTCATTCGCTGTGGCCTACAGGATAAACCAGAGCTCATTAACTTGAAGTGACCTGGCCCTGACAGATGTCTGCATTTGGTTTCACCCATCTGAGCCTCCCAGGCTCCTCTTTGAGCTTAGTCAAGTTACCCACATTCGATGCTGTGAGATCTTCTTTCTTGTTTGTCAGCGTCTTGCTCCTGTTAATTCGCTCACCTCCATACTCTACTGTCCTTCCCGTCTTATTTGGAGAGCATCTCCCATTCTGCTATGTCATAATTCACTACAGACCCTTGCCCACACTCTGAGGTCCTGCCTCTTCAATCACTCAGGCTGCACATTTTCAGCCTCATTGATTTTGTGATTAATCATAAGCTAACCCGATGAGTTTTCATGCGGTTCTATTGAATTATAATAAATCTTTTGTATTGATGTTTAATTCTTCACATTTTTAAACTTGGCTTCCTTCCACATTAATTTTATGGGATGACTTGATGTAAAGCAGATGGTCCTCTGACTGTATTCAACCAAACTCTAGGGATTCCTGGAAACACAGTGGGGAAGGGAGGGGCACTGAGACTTGGGTATCTCCAGCTGCAGCCAAAACATCTCTGCTCTGATCCTTTTAGATTTTCTATTGAGCTTCTGCCTCTGATCATTTTCAAGGGAAATGTGAAGGCTAAATATATTTGAGAGCAAGGATGTGGAGGAAAGGGATGCAGATTTGCGTGAAGCGACGTGTACCTGGCATGTCTTTTGGCCACCTTTAGTGACTCAAGTTTAAGGTTAAAATATGGGGATGAAAAGGTGGTTCAGTGGGTGAGAATTTGTCCTCCTCTTGACGAGGCTGAGTTCTGTGGCCATAGCCATTTCAAATGACTCACTACCTCCTGTAGCTTCATTTCCAGATGATCCTGTATTTTCTTCTTGACTTTGGGTATATGTGGTTACAAATACACACAAACAAACACACATACACACACACACACACACACACAAATTAAAAGTTTAATTAAACTTTTAAAGATACAAGGTAAAATCTGGGCTCACATGGGCTGTAAAAGCCTCTGACTTGCATCGCCATCTTTATAATAGAGACACTTTATAAGTATAAAAGTGTCCACTAAAAGTATGTTCCCAATTCTGTGGCCAAGTAGCTTGCTGGCTTCCGTGGTGGAATGTTTCACATATGGCTCATTATTTCTATGATAATTAAATATGAAGCAAGGAAATTTTATTGCACTTTTTCTCTTGATCTACACACCACAGAACACATTCATTTGTCTTTTATTTCTGTTTTCTATCTCTTGAGAAATCATTGGACTAGTGGGGTTTTGTTTTTGTTTTTGTTTTTGTTTTTTTTGCATTCCTTAAAACATTTAACAATACTAACTCCAGAAACTACAGATTTGATTTTTAGAAAAAAGTGTCAGATGTACAAGAGTAAGATGCATGATGGCCAGATGGCAGGATGGCTGAGATTGGAAAGGTGTTTGCTGCCAAGACTGACAGTGTCAGTTCAGTCTTGGGACCCACCGGACGGAAGTAAAGTCATCTACCATAAGTAGTCTTCTAAACTCCACATCTGCACACACACACACACACACACACACACACACACACACACACACACACCTGTGTTCACATGTACGTGCATACACAGTCACATGCATGAACGTGTACACACTGTGAAGCACAGCGTGACATTAGCTCGGTGTTAGTAAGAACATACTGTTTCACGTACTCCTATTTACCAAGTACTCTTTCCTAAGCTGGGAGTCTCCGTAAATATGGCTAACAAGCGTCAGTGTTTGTTCTCAAGAGTCCACTTCTTTAAAGACACTGTCTACAGAAGAATTCAACCTGAAAAGTGGAAGAACTTAAAGGCAGTCCAAATCCGGCTAGCTCTCTTTAAACAGAAGCCAGAGGGAAATGGGTTAGTGTGTGGGCTTGAACTTATTTCAGTGGTGCAGGTTCACCACAGACTGAAGTTCACAGAGGAACAACTCAGACTTCTGATAACTCAAGCGTGGACTCAGAATTCTTCCATTCCTCTTTACCTTCATATTTTAGAAAACAAATAGGCAGAGTATATTGTATTAAAATATTTTTAATAAAAGAAAAGTAGAAAATCAAAAGAAATATTATGGTTAGAAAAGAAAACAGACAGGGCAGGAAGCCTTACAAATACAAAGAGATAGTAAACTACCCAGTCGGGTAGGATGGCTACCGGCTGTTATATGTGGTTGCTACAGCAAATGTGATCCTTCTGTGTCATAGCAAGGATGAGAGGTTATATGTGCTAATGCTCTTCCTGGTGTGTGTGTGTGTGTGTGTGTGTGTGTGTGTGTGTGTGTGTGTGTGTGTGTGTGTTGCTGAGGCAAGGTCTTTCACTGAACATGGAGCAGGACTTACTAGACTGACTGGATAGTAAGCTCTAGGGAGAGGTCCTGTTGTTTCCATTACTTAGTAGTGAGGATGCAGCACTGTGCCGCAGTACCTGGCACTTACAGGGGCGCTGGGATTCAGGTCCTTATAGTCATGCAGAAAGCACCTCACCCATTGAGCCATCTCCCAAGCTCCAAAGTAGGAGTTTTCCATGATGACAGGACTTGATATTATGGAGAATGGCTTCTGCTCCATGGTCTGGAAATTGTTGAATTGCCTACCAGGAATATTTAGAAAACCATAAGCCGTGGGTTCTTTTAGCACTTTCTCCTGAGACAATTATCTGAGAAGTATGGATGCATGGCCCAAATCCGTCTGTTGTTTACAAAAAAAAAAAAAAAAGAAAGAAAAAAATCAGCTTCTATGAGGCAATTCAGCCATTGATCTACCACATTACTTCATCAAGAAACAGAGGGAAGTATTGATGCCATACCCTGGAAGAGAATTTTTCAAATCAGTGTTTCCCTCTTAAATTGTGTCTAGTTCCATCCAACACTTTGGAAGGAAGATTTTCATTTTCAAAGCTATATACATGGTGGTATTTCCAGATGTTTTCTGGCAGAGATAATCTCGTGATGGAATATAACTGGCTGCTCTAGTTTAACAAAATAGAAAGAATATATTTTGCAGATACACCTAATTGGAATGATGCTGTTTGAGGGAGGATGTGCCGCTCTCTGTATGAGAGACTGCTTTCCAATCAAACCATACTATGAAGGGACAGGAGCTTCCATAATTCTCAGGGACCCTGCATCTTCAGAGGTGACAAGTGTCCAGTGCCGTGATCTTTATCCAGCTCTAGGCTATCAACACTTGTTACCAGAAAGTTATATGCATGAGGGACATGGACAAGGATAGCAGAAAGTCTTTGTACAAAAAACCTATAAAGTCTATAGGAACGGTAGCGATAAAGCCTCAGTGTTGACGAAAAGATCTGTGCTTGGACCCTGGCAGTAGAAATAAGACCTAACCAGGCAGCTGACTATTGGTGAACCTCCATCAACTGATTTCCAACAGCTGTGAGCACCCAGGGAGGACAACACAAAGAGGCTAGTGAGGGGCTTGACACGTAAGGTCTGCACTATCCCATCAGCCTTTCTTTTGTGTAACTACATGGTTTCTATATTGGGTTTATTTAGGAGAGACTAGCTGGACTTTTCTTTTTTCTTATTTTTTTTCCAAAAAAAAAAAAAAAAAAAATCAAGCCCAGACAGGACAGAAGTTTGTCACCGTTAGTCTCTGACCGCACTTTCAAGTGATGAACATTGTTTATCGGCAGTGGCCATCTCAGTGCAGTAAGTCACCAATGAAGATATTTTGAAGTCACCAGCTCTCTTGCTTTGCTAATAGCCAGCTAAGTATCTGAAGTGAACAGAGACCTTCACAAAAGGAGTACCTGTGCTTCTCTGGGAAATAGTTTTCTCAGGTCATTTCTTGTCACTATTACTTCAGTGGAGATCAGTGTGAAGAGTAAGTAATCTATGTCTGTCCTCCCAGTTTACTTATATACCTCTTGTTTTTTCTTTTTTATTAACTTGGGTATTTCTTATTTACATTTCGATTGTTATTTCCTTTCCCGGTTTCCGGGCCAACATCCCCCTACCCCCTCCCCCTCCCCTTCTATATGGATGTTCCCCTCCCCATCCTCCCCCCATTACCGCCCTTCCCCCCAACAATCACGTTCACTGGGGGTTCAGTCTTAGCAGGACCAAGGGCTTCCCCTTCAACTGGTGCTCTTACTAGGATATTCATTGCTACCTATGAGGTCAGAGTCAAGGGTCAGTCCATGTATAGTCTTTAGGTAGTGACTTAGTCCCTGGAAGCTCTGGTTGCTTGGCATTGTTGTTTATATGGGGTCTCAAGCCCCTTCAAGCTCTTCCAGTTCTTTCTCTGATTCCTTCAACGGGGGTCCTGTTCTCAGTTCAGTGGTTTAATGATGGCATTCGCCTCTGTATTTGCTGTATTCTGGCTGTGTCTCTCAGGAGCGATCTACATCCGGTTCCTGTCGGCCTGCACTTCTTTGCTTCATCCATCTTATCTAGTTTGGTGGCTGTATATGCATGGGCCACATGTGGGGCAGGCTCTGAATGGGTGTTCCTTCTGCCTCTGTTCTAAACTTTGCCTCCCTATTCCCTGCCAAAGGTATTCTTGTTCCCCTTTTAAAGAAGGAGTGAAGCATTCGCATTTTGGTCATCCTTCTTGAGTTTCATGTGTTCTGTGCATCTAGGGTAATTCAAGCATTTGGGCTAATATCCACTTATCAATGAGTGCATACCATATGTGTTTTTCTGTGATTGGGTTACCTCACTCAGGATGATATTTTCCAGTTCCATCTATTTGCCTATGAATTTCATAAAGTCGTTGTTTTTGATAGCTGAGTGTGTAGATGTACCACATTTTCTGTATCCATTGTTGAAGGGCATCTGGATTCTTTCCAGCTTATATACCTCTTATTAGAGAATGCATTTTGCATTATTCATTTACAAATTACAAAAGCGAGTAAAATACCTTCTTTAGTTTTACTTTGGTTGGGTCTCACATTGTTCGGAAGATTAAGTATTAGTGCATTTAAAATTAAGTTTAGCAACTATGTAAGTTTATCGATAGATGGTATCATGCAATTTTAGGGTAGTGTTCTCCTAAACCTTGAACCCATATCTCCACTGAGCAATGAGTCTATTGTAAAACTCCTAGTTATTTATGCAGTTCATGTAAATGCCCTGTTCATCTAACACTGCTTTTAAATAAAATGTAGAGGTCTGAGTGTTAACTCAGCAATTAAGAGTGTGTATGGTATGTGGAGATTGCCTGAGTTTTGGTCCCAGCCCCCACACTGCCACACATAATAGCTAGTAGCTTCAGCTCCAGGGCATCTGATGTCCTGTATGCCCTCTGCAGGCAATGCATGCATGCACGTACCATACACACACACGTGCACACACACGCACACACACACATGCACACTTTTTGTTTATTCAGATTTTAAATATAAATTGCATTATTTGAGACATAAATGAAGAAGTCTAGAGATTGTTTTCCAAAGTCGATTACTTTGTTATGTGGCATTTATAAAAATAAACACCCATTGAGTGTTGGTAATGCAATTTTCAGTTTAGTATGAACACCGTACCCACGCCCCTGAGAATGAGAGTGTGGAAGTCAGCTACCACAACCTCACGTGGTTCTCTCTTTAAGCTTGTACCATTGTGTTATATTATTCTTTGTTCTCTGTGAAGTTCAATATGCAATTTTTAGGGGAGAACCATAGTTCACTTGATTTATGTGTGTTAGATAGTATAAAGTTTTCATGCCAATCTAAAAGATCTTATAATTGGACTTGGAAAATTATACATTCATGTTTTTATTACCTATCACCCATGACAGGCTTCAGAGTTTTTCATGCCTCCTTCATTTATTGAAACAATGACAGTATTATAAAATTTCAAAGTATTAGTTATACAAAACTTACTTATGATTTATGAACACACATATGGTTAAAATTCATATTTTTATCACCTAAGATTCAGATATGATTCTCATGTATACATGGAATTTGGTGAAATTTTACAATGCTAGTAGTAATTTGGAACTGTGTAACTCTTGAGAGACTAGTACAGTTTGTGTCAGGCTTGGGACTGAAGGATGACGTACTAGTTAAGCATATTTGTTTTTGCAGAGGCCGTGAGAACAATTGTTAGCATTCAAGTCAGGAAGCTCATAGCTCCAGTGCCAGGAGATTTTATTATGACAGATATTCACTCAAGCTACACATATACAGGTAAATAAAAATAAAATCTAAATAAAATAATAAAAATGATCTGGCTAGAAAAGTGGTGTGCTAGCTAATTGTATGTCAACTTGATATAAGCATTTGGGAAGAAGTACCCTTCATTGAGTAAATGCTCCCACCAGACTGTCCTATGGGCAAGCCTGTCTTGCACTTTCTTGATTAGTGATTGACATGGATAGGCATGGACTCATCCCAAAGTGGACCCTTGTCACCCCTGGGCAAGGGGTCCTTGCTGTAAGAAAGCAAGCTGAACAGTTCTGAGAAACAAGCCGGTAAGCAGCATTGCTTCTTGGCTTCCGTATCTGCATCATCTCCTGCCCCTAGTTTCCTGCTCTGTTTGAATGAGTTCCTTCCCTGACTCCCTTCAGTGATGCATTTTGATGAGGAACTGTAATCGAAAATAAACTCTCTTCTTCCCAAGTTGCTTTTAATCATGCTGTTTAGCATAGCAATAGAAGCCCTAACTAAGACAAATGACAAAGAAGATCATGGAAAACCTCATTAATGTATGCTATTAATATGTGGTATAAATAATAAGTAATTAACAATTAAGGAAGATAACAATGTTATTTGCAGAAAATGTATCTTTATTAATTCTAAATTGTTACAGAGAATGTATGTTTTATTTTAAAATACTGATTACTTTGGAGGTTTAAAGTAAAGTATTTTCCTCCCCATGTAATCACCCAATTCACTTAGGTCACATGTGCAGCGGGAAGTGGCATTTAAAGGTGTCACCTGCTCAGGAGGGCTTATAATGTGTTTATGGCAATTTTGCTTCATGCCATCACTCAAAGCTGGATACGTTTGCTGTTTTAAAGGACGGTTTCTATGTTTCTGACGGTGATTATGTTCTTTTCTACTAATACTATTTTCTTTTAAATATTTGTTTTTCCATTTAGTTAAGTGTAAACACGTGTGTCTATATGCACACAAGTGCAGTACACATTGTTACGCACTGAGCTATCTCCAGACTCCTAATATGTTTACGTGATAAATTTCCACATATTCAGTTGTTTGGATGGTTCAACTCAACTGTTGACTTAACTGCATTTGGAATCACTTAGAAAATACACCCCTGGACACTCAGTTAGGATTTTTTTTTCTGTCAAAGAGTTTTAAGTGAGGAAGAAAGACCAAGCCTGTATGTGGGTAGCACTTAGAGTCTCAGATTGAGTAAGAAGAGAAAAAGGAGGAGGGAGCAGAGTCCAGCATCCTTTATCTGCTTCCAGACCGCAGATGCAAGTGATTATCTTGGTGGTTTGACTAGAAATGGTCCCCACAGACTCAGCTGTTCGAATGTTAGGCCAGTAGGGAATTGATGCTATTAGGAGGTACAACCTTGTTGGAATAGGTGCGGCATTGTTGGAGGAAGTGTGCCACTGTGAGAGCAGGCTTTGACTTTTCACATCTTCAAGCTCCTCCCACTTGGCTTGCAGTCTCCTTTGGCAGCCTACAATTCAAGATGTAAAGCCTCCAGCTCCTTTTCCAGCGCCATGTCTGCCTTCATGCTGTCCTGCGTCCCACCACGAGGACAATGGACTGAACCTCTGAAACCGTAAGCCAGCCTCAGTTAAGTGTTTTCCTGTAGGAGAGTTGCTGAGGTCTTCACAGCAATAAAACCAGAACGAAGACAGCAAACTCAAGTTCCTGGCTGTGACCCAGGAGTCCAGATTAAACTTTCCTTAAGTTCAGGTGTTTTGTGACAGCAAAGAGGAAAGTAACTAGTGGAATAAATGTTAAATGAATATTTGAAAGACTACACAGTACATATGTGTCACCACCTTCAGTGATGGGTCATCTTCCCTTCCCGGTGTGCCATGTGGAATGTCTTGTGTGGAACAGTGAGCACTGTGTCCAGCCTTTGAATAACAGCTAATAACTGCTAACCATAGGCTCTTCCAGAGTTGTGCAGTAACTTTTTACTAGCTCCAGGATGGAAGTGAATAACTGATTAATTATTTTGTGTTTCTGTCTCCTGTTTAAATTTCCTTTTTTCTCTTTTCTCATTAACATGTATAATTTCATTATCTTTTTTCAAAACATCATTGCTAGTTTTATAAGATTCAACAATATCTTTTCCAGTGGATAGCCTGCCATTGTATACTTTAAGTTATTTTGACCCTCCTATTTACAAGATATTTCACTATTTTTTCTTTATTTATTTGTCTTCTGGTATAGGAATATTAATTACTCTGAAGTTTTCATGTTTTTTACATTTAAGTTTATGATTTATCTCAATTTCTTATTTAGATGAAGTAGAAAGATAATTATTTTAAAGATAACAAATTTGCGAATAGCACTTATATTCTCTCTTTTTCTCCCAGGCCATGTGCCCTCTCTCTTTTGGCTCCCACAGGCTGTACATGCAGTACAATCTTGATCCTGGTCTCTGGGCTGGATTGCTATGGTCTGGGAGGTGACTGTTGAGTCTGTACATTGTGTCTTGATTGCTATAGTTTTACATTTCCTGTCCACACTTTTCTTCTTCAGTATCTATTCTGCCTTATCCTAACTAGTTGTCTGTTTCCTTCTGTTCGTTCACTTTGTATCTCAGTGTTTGTCATGTAAAAGAGGTGAATCTCAACATCTCCAGAAGCATTCTGTCAGGTTCTGCCTCTTAACTATTGCCGCTGCCACTGGCAGTGTATGTGGAAATCCTATCAGAGTTGACATTACTGCGCATACTACACACTGTATTTTTTGCCCCCCCTCCTCTGCTTTTTAATTGTTTTGTTTCCTCTGGATTTTATTTTACAATCTGGCAATAAACCAGGTTCCATTTCGTATGCAGTAACGCTGGTGTGTCTTGAGGTCTTGGAACTGGGAGTGCAGCTCACTATCAGAATGCATGCTTAAGGTGATCAGACCTTGGTTCAATTCTTGTCAATTGTCATTTACTTTCCTGGATCATTGTCATGGCTACCAGATTCCTCATTGTTTTCTAACATTGCATCAAAAATTGAATGCTCCCTTTAAAAGAGCTTGTAAGGTGCATTGAATAACTGACCTCCATCAATGGAGTAGGTTAATTATTCCTCCTCCTGTCCCTTTGCCATTTGGATTCAGTATCGGTAGTGCCTCTGTAACAGAAGTCCATCTGTGGCAAGTACACTTAGGCTGAGTGGTTGGCTCTTCAGAGCTAAGAAAAGCCACTGATGGTAGAAACCCAAGTAGAGAAGCTGCTGCTGTGATGTTCCTGGACTTTATCAGTGCCTCAGGAAAGGCGAGAGGAGTCTCAGCTGGCCAGAGGTCAGGAGATACCCATCGTGACTACCTCCATCTTGACACCAAAGGTGGGAGACTGAGAAAAAGCCCCAGGGTCTTGTCACCTTCTAATTTCTCATGAAGTATCTTTCTTTTACCTGTGAGTTTGTCAAGGTCCAATTTCCGTTAACGACAGCATGAATCCCAATAATTGTTAAAAAATACATTTTAAAAAAATTAAGAAAGTAAAGAAATAAACACACAGTACTGCATTGAACATAGTTCGGCCTGGCTCCCTGTCTACCTCAAAGTGGCTTCAGTTAATAAAATAGGAAAAAAGTGAAGTTTTAGGTTACTGCTCACCCACAGAGGACAATATAGGACCAAACACCTGGTTTAATTGTTAGATATTGTTCTTTTCTTAGAAGAATACATTTTAAAACCTATTTTTGGGGGGAAATATGCTAGGGAGATTTGGACATTGGCACCAGTAAAATATCTTCAAAACAGACTTCAAGAAAAATTTTAGAAGGCTATTGATTTTCGATAAATTTCATTGGTTTATATCACTATCTTCTATGTATGGGTATGTGAATGTGTGTGTTTATTTTGAAATTCTTCTTAAAATATTTATTTTTATTTGTGTGTGTGTGCACACATATGCCCTTGCATGTGCTCACACATGTGGTTACTGTAGGTATCTGTAGAAGCCAGAAGGGGAATCAGATCCGATTTATTGGAGCTGGAACAGGTGAGCTGTGAGTTTTGAAAATTGAACTCCTGTCATCTTCAATACCAGCAAATGCTCTTAAGCACTGAACCATCACACCAGTTCCCGAAATTCTCAATGAATGAACCTGAGTCAAGAATGTCAGAAAACTCAAAAGTAGAAGGCAGGGGAAAGCAGGGCCTAGTATTTCTGCCAACAATCAAACTGTATTTCTTCTTAAATCAGTATCATCAAAAGAACAGTGACTATAACGTATATATTTCTCATTTTTTAGTTTAGATCTTGGTTTGTTGTTCTATTAAATGATATATCATGTCACGAACAATATGGTTTTCAAAGATGCATGCAGTTTTTTCCTTAGAACCCATGGATATTTTAATTCCTATAGCAAAAGGAATTCCTGTGGGCAGGGCGACTGTTCTGAATTCCCAAACCTATTTTCAGCAATCCTTCTAAGCACAGGTGTTTTCTAGTCACTGTCTGAAGGAGACAGTAGGGAACAAGAGTGATTAGCAAGACGTGATGGGAAAAGCGCTGTACCTGCAGCACCTGCCTTGAGTGGTGAAGAAACTGTGAGGTAGAGCGTGCAGGTTCCTAACAGTCTGGGGTGGTCCTCAGCCAATCAAGGTGTGCAGATAGTCCTATGTCCCATTCTGAATTCAGCCAGCAAACCCAGAAAGAAAGGATTAGGCCTTTCCATTGTTGTGTCCAAAAGGAAAGACAAGTCCAAGGGTTCTTTGATTTGGGCTTGGACACTAGATTCAGATCAGATCCCCAAACTGTGAGAGACTAGGTTTTTGTGGGTCAATTCAAAAAGTTCATAGTGATTGTTACAGCTGTGATAGAAAACAAATACCTGTATAATTATTTCTACTTTTAAATTGTCAAGGATAACAGAAGAGAAATATAATTATGAGTCTAATTCAACCATTTTTAACATGAAAAAGAACAAAGACTTACCTAACCTCTGTAACTTGAACTCAGTGATTTTATTTTCTCTGTTGCTGTTTCCTGGTGAATGGACAAATTGCTGTGGGTCTCCATGTGAGGATGACAAATAGAACACTGAATTAAAATTCACTTAGAGCTTTCAGTCCAATGGGAAGTGGCTTTGATTATGCTTTCATGTTTACTTGTCCTTAAAGAAGGAATGACATTTAACATATTGTTGGAGTCTTCCTTGGTTCCTGTTTGTTGTTCGTTTGTGTATTGAGCGAGGTCCTTGCATTTAGCAGTCTTTGGTCTTTCTGTGTCACGCTCCCCAACAGTGTAGTTCTACCACACGCACATTTGATCAGTGTCTTGATAGTCCCTCTAAAAGCAATTACCTGTTAGAACCCCTCACATTTGCCAAGATGAATATACCAACTGAATGGTCATGAAAATCATGTCTTGCGATATCTAGGAATTTATCTGTTTTTTTTCCACAAATATAAAAACTTTAAAGTTCACATTTTTTCCTTCTTCTTCACCTAAAATCAGCTAATCATTTCTATACACAACATCTTTAAACAGAAAAATGTATTTTATTTTCATTTGTGCGTGTATACATACATGTGTACACTTGAAGTTCATGTGACCTTGAAGGCTATGGAACTGGACATTGTGAGCTGCCGGACATGGATTTGGGGAACAGAACTTCTGTCTTCTGAAAGAACAGTTAGGTCTCAACTTCTGAGCCATATCTCCGGGGCTTGTCTCCCCACCTACCATAAAATAAGTAAAAATACAGAAAAAGAAGAGAAGGCACATCAGACTTAATGTGCCTGCACTGGTCAGGGAAGTAGCAGAGCTCTGTGTTATCAGTGATATAAAGAGAAGGCTGAGGCAGGGCAGAGTGCTGGGTGTGCACATCAAAGCACAAGGAAACAGTCGTGCCCTAGGTGTTTATCATGGTGATCTGATTTCCTTTCCAAGCAAAAGTGTCATGCAGTATTGCCCTCTAAGTAGATTCATTTTATTATTCTCAATATCATATTACATTAGCTTACACCATTTGTATCTTAAAAGCTGACCTCTGCAGCTGGGTTGTAGAGGGGTGGGTAGTGTGGTTGCTTTCCTTGGTGTGTAAATATTGAACCGAGAGAAGATAGATATGCAGGCAGATGATAAGCAAAGCAACCAACCCAGATAGTAACTACAGTGGGTTTCTGAGTGGTTAAATAGCTGTGCTGTCTCTAGACGCTTGACTAAGGATACATTTTTAAAGCTGAGAGTCCCTCAGGTTTTTTAATGTGTAATGGGAGCTACAGTTGATCTTATCTTCATCAATAGAATGTGATGGGTGAGTGTTTAAAGCCTTAACTCAACCAAGTGCTTAGTAAACACTAGCTATCATTTCATATTATCAAACACGCTAAGAAGTAGAGAGTTGCTTATATCACGTATTTTAATTTTTATTTAATTGCCAAATGTCCATTATACCCATGCTAGAGTTACCTAAACACTACAACATGTAAAATATCCATTTATTGTTCTTCACATAGGGAAGCAACCAAACTTACTTTTATATGCTATAAAAGGTATCTAAAATGTGGAATATAGGGACTGGAGAGATGGTTCATAGTTAAGAGCACTTGCTGTTTTTCTAGGAAACTCGAGTTCTTTTCCCAGTTCCCATTTGGACACTAAGAACCCTCTATAATTCCAGTTCCAGGGGATCAATCTGCCGATGCCGGTGGTCACCAGGCATACACATGACAAATGTGTACAAACACATGTATAGACATAAGATAAAATAACCTAAATATATTTGATGGGGATATGCACTTGATTAAAAATTTAAGCATATTGTTACCATCCTAAGTTAAAAAGAGCCTGCATTTAACACTCCGTCCAAATATAATTTTCTGTTTCATCTTAAAAGTGGATTTTTGTAGTTGAGTCAGAATTAATACTCACGCATAATCCAGCTGCCCCTTCACAAGCTCTTTTGCCTCATTTTACCTTAAGTTTTATAGATATAGAATTTGTATTTACTGAAAATACTAAGCTTTCTGACCATTTATTTGAAACTAAAGATAATTCTCTCACAATTTTCTTTTGTTTAGTACTGTGTATTTTCCCTTTTTTTATTTTTTTTATTATTATTAACTTGAGTATTTCTTATATACATTTCGAGTGTTATTCCTTTCGGTTTCGGCAAACATCCCCTCCCCTCCCCCTCCTTATGGGTTTCCCTCCCAACCCTCCCCCCTTGCTTCCCTCTCCCCAACAGTCTAGTTCACTGGGGGTTCAGTCTTAGCAGGACCCAGGGCTTCCCCTTCCACTGGTGCTCTTACTAGGATATTCATTGCTACCTATGAGGTCAGAGTCCAGGGTCAATCCATGTATAGTCTTTGGGTAGTGGCTTAGTCCCTGGAAGCTCTGTTTGGTTGGCATTGCTGTACATATGGGGTCTCGAGCTCCTTCAAGCTCTTCCAGTTCTTTCTCTGATTCCTTCAACGGGGGTCCTGTTCTCAGTTCAGTGGTTTCCTGCTGGCATACGCCTCTGTATTTGCTGTATTCTGGCTGTGTCTCTCAGGAGCGATATGCATTCACTTTTTGATCATCCGTCTTGAGTTTCATTTGTTCTAGGCATCTAGGGTAATTCGAGCATTTGGGCTAATAGCCACTTATCAATGAGTACATACCATGTATGTCTTTCTGTGATTAGGTTAGCTCACTCAGGATGATATTTTCCAGTTCCAACCATTTGCCTCTGAATTTCATAAAGTCATTGTTTTTTGATAGCTGAGTAATATTCCATTGTGTAGATGTACCACATTTTCTGTATCCATTCCTCTGTTGAAGGGCATCTGGGTTCTTTCCAGCTTCTGGCTATTATAAATAAGGCTGCGATGAACATAGTGGAGCACGTGTCTTTTCTATATGTTGGGGCATCTTTTGGGTATATGCCCAGGAGAGGTATAGCTGGATCCTCAGGCAGTTCAATGTCCAATTTTCTGAGGAACCTCCAGACTGATTTCCAGAATGGTTGTAGCAGTCTGCAACCCCACCAACAATGGAGGAGTGTTCCCCTTTCTCCACATCCTCGCCAGCATTTGCTGTCACCTGAGTTTTTGATCTTAGCCATTCTCACTGGTGTGAGGTGAAATCTCAGGGTTGTTTTGATTTGCATTTCCCTTATGACTAACGATGTTGAACATTTCTTTAGGTGTTTCTCGGCCATTCGGTATTCCTCAGCTGTGAATTCTTTGTTTAGCTCTGAACCCCATTTTTTAATAGGGTTATTTGTCTCCCTGAGGTCTAACTTCTTGAGTTCTTTGTATATTTTGGATATAAGCCCTCTATCTGTTGTAGGATTGGTAAAGATCTTTTCCCAATCTGTTGGTTGTCGTTTTGTCCTAACCACAGTGTCCTTTGCCTTACAGAAGCTTTGCAGTTTTATGAGATCCCATTTGTCGATTCTTGATCTTAAAGCATAAGCCATTGGTGTTTTGTTCAGGAAATTTTTCCAGTGCCCATGTGTTCCAAATGTTTCCTAGTTTTTCTTCTATTAGTTTGAGTGTATCTGGTTTGATGTGGAGGTCCTTTATCCACTTGGACTTAAGCTTTGTACAGGGTGATAAGCATGGATCGATCTGCATTCTTCTACATGTTGACCTCCAGTTGAACCAGCACCATTTGCTGAAAATGCTATCTTTTTTTCCATTGGATGGTTTTGGCTCCTTTGTCAAAAATCAAGTGCCCATAGGTGTGGGGTTCATTTCTGGGTCTTCAATTCTGTTCCATTGGTCTATCTGTCTGTCTCTGTACCAATACCATGCAGTTTTTATCACTATTGCTCTATAATACTGCTTGAGTTCTGGGATAGTGATTCCCCCTGAAGTCCTTTTATTGTTGAGGATAGTTTTAGCTATCCTGGGTTTTTTGTTATTCCAGATGAATTTGCAAATTGTTCTGTCTAACTCTTTGAAGAATTGGATTGGTATTTTGATGGGGATTGCATTGAATCTGTAGATCGCTTTTGGTAGAATGGCCATTTTTACTATATTAATCCTGCCAATCCATGAGCATGGGAGATCTTTCCATCTTCTGAGATCTTCTTCAATTTCTTTCTTCAGAGTCTTGAAGTTCTTATTGTACAGATCTTTCCCTTGCTTGGTTAAAGTCACACCGAGGTACTTTATATTATTTGGGTCTATTATGAAGGGTGTCATTTCCCTAATTTCTTTCTCGGCCTGTTTCTCTTTTGTGTAGAGGAAGGCTACTGATTTATTTGAGTTAATTTTATACCCAGCCACTTTGCTGAAGTTGTCTATCAGCTTTAGTAGTTCTCTGGTGGAACTTTTGGGATCACTTAAATATACTATCATATCATCTACAAATAGTGATATTTTGACTTCTTCTTTTCCGATCTGTATCCCCTTGACCTCCTTTTGTTGTCTGATTGCTCTGGCTAGAATTTCAAGAACTATATTGAATAAGTAGGGAGAGAGTGGGCAGCCTTGTCTAGTCCCTGATTTTAGTGGGATTGCTTCAAGTTTCTCTCCATTTAATTTAATGTTAGCAAATGGTTTGCTGTATATAGCTTTTACTATGTTTAGGTATGGGCCTTGAATTCCTATTCTTTCCAGGACTTTTATCATGAAGGGGTGTTGAATTTTGTCAAATGCTTTCTCAGCATCTAATGAAATGATCATGTGGTTTTGCTCTTTCAGTTTGTTTATATAATGGATCACGTTGATGGTTTTCCGTATATTAAACCATCCCTGCATGCCTGGGATGAAGCCTACTTGATCATGGTGGATGATTGTTTTGATGTGCTCTTGGATTCGGTTT
Source organism: Rattus rattus (assembly GCF_011064425.1). Lineage (NCBI taxonomy): Eukaryota > Metazoa > Chordata > Mammalia > Rodentia > Muridae > Rattus > Rattus rattus. Next base: position 68,447,701 of record NC_046159.1, read on the forward strand.
GCCAGAATTTTATTGAGTATTTTGCGTCAATATTCATAAGGGAAATTGGTCTGAAGTTCTCTTTCTTTGTTGGGTCTTTGTGTGGTTTAGGTATAAGAGTAATTGTGGCTTCATAGAAGGAATTCGGTAGTGCTCCATCTGTTTCAATTTTGTGGAATAGTTTGGATAATATTGGTACGAGGTCTTCTATGAAGGTCTGATAGAATTCTGCGTATTTTCCCTTTTTAAATAAAAAACAATGTTGTTGATTATTTTTTAAAAATTTTGTGCAATATATGCACATCGTATTCCCCTTCCTCCCCTCATGTGTTCCGAGCTTCCCCCTTAACTACATCTCTAACCAAATGCATGTGTGCTCTCTTTCTTATAAACAAAATAAGAAAACATGGAGTCCAATTTGTGCTGGCTGACTGCTCCCAACCCAGCTCTAGCAGCTTCTCTTGTCTGTGTGGGAGAATTCCCCAGAGACTATGTCAAATAAATGGGGTAGGGACGGAAGACATATTTTGTCTGCCCCTGAATTCATTCATCCTTGCTTTCTGGGTTTCCTAGATAAATAAGCAAGACTGGTTCTTTGTTACTTTGTTATTGCAATGTGTAAGTATAGAAACCAAGATGGGTTTAATCTCATGGCAGCGGACAAAATGAAAACTCCTTTGTAATTTAGTACCTTTATCAGTGGGAGCTGGGGAGGTGGCTTAGTGGGTCAAGTGGTGACTGTGCAAGCATGATGTTCTGAGTCTGGATTTCCAGTTCTGTTTCTGTCAGTTGCACATGGCATTGCAATGATGATATGTATAACACAGGAGAATCTCCCAGGCCAGTCAGTGTAGCTGAATAAGGAATCTGTGGGTTCAGTGTGAAACCTTGATTCAACAACAACAAAAAAAAAAAATGGAGAGGAATTGAGAAGCCACCAAACCTCAACCTGTATCTTCCTCATGCATATGGATACATGAATGTGCACATGCATGCATGCACAAAACGGAAACATCACGATGCTATTTTTAATTCTTTCATTTCCGATGCTGAGTGTAGTCACATTCTTGTGTATCCTTGTCAAATGTGGCCTGTGCTCTTATTGACTATGTCTGCTCCAGATTGACTATGTCTGCTCCAGCCCTGTAACCCTCCAGGCAATATGGCCAGAACCCTTTATGACCTTCCTCATGGTTGTAACCTTTCCCCTGGATCTTTGTCTCCTTATCCATTTGCCATGGTTCTGGCTTTCTTCCCTGGATGATAGTGTGGAGCATGAGCTCGCATCTCTCCCTGTTTGGGTTTTGCTGAGCTAGTCCGTTGAGGTCAAGACCACCCTTGGGTAAGGGTAGGAAAGGCAAACATTCCAGTTGGATGAGCCTGAAAGAGGCTCAGAAAAAAACAAAGAGGAAGGTTTTCAGTTCATCTGTGGCACGAAGTCAATGAAGAATGAAACTGCTGGTTTTAGTATAAAATGATCCCAAAGGAGAAACGGGGCTTCTCAAGTGGTTGTCTGTCCAGCCTGGGGCACTGACACACCAACGTTCTCACTTCCCATCAGCACTGGGTGCAGTGGACACTGAGAACCACACACACTGTGGTCTCCTTGGCATCTCAGAGGTGTTAGATTAGCATTAACCAGTGGGCACCCATGTCATCATCATTTGATCACAGCCTTTCACAAATACCATCCCCAGAAGTCTGACTTCCCTTCTCCTCAGCTTCATGGTAGGTGTGAAATACACACTCTGGCTTGTTGCTACCTATTTCTTTATGTATCCTCTGACAGATCCCCCACTCTGCAACTGCTTAGCTCTTCTGTCCTGTTTCCATTGTTCAAGGGCTTCAATTTTCTTTTCTGTGAGGGCTTTTCAGCTAGTTGGATACAATGTATGCATATAATTTAAGTTTAAAATTTATTTATAGATTGTTCCTTTCTTTTTACATGTTCTCTCAGTTAAGTTCATTGAAAAGGAAAACTTTGAAACTTGAAACAGTTAAAGGCCATTTTGCAGATAAGTAAGAGAGGGTTCCAGGGGCTAAGGATCCTTCACTAGGCAAAGGCAAACTCTTGTAAAATCACCTAGTTCCTGAGCAGATTGTATCTACCCATGCTCTGCCCATACAAACCACACTCTGTCTAACTTTTTATCTTTGTAAGGGTTCTCTTTTCCAATGTCCTTGTACTCCCCTCTCCTTTTCTTCCACTTTCCTGCTTGGTTTCTGATTTCCACTGTCTACTACCCACTGGGTCACAGGCACACATAACGCAAAGCAACTCTCGGCTACACCTCATTCCCACCTGCTCCTTGTTCCTGTGGTAGTATACAAAGCCCAGAAGCCCTTCAGTGAGAGAAAGTCACTCCCCTCTGGGGACGTAGCTGGGCTAGGTTGCTTGCACTGTGGTAGGTTGCATGCACACCCCCGTGCGCCTACGGACAGCAGGAGTTAGACTCAGGAATCTTAATAACACAGAGGAGAACATGCAGTGGGCATGGAGTTAGCCTTGAGACCATGAGGGGAAGTTGTAAAGAGGTCCCTGCTAGATACCTACCATCAAACTACAATGCTTATAGGAATGCATAGAAATTTCAATGAATAATTTAAAATTTATTACTAAGAAACAACAACAAGCCTGGGTCCCTAAGGCTGGTCTGCTAGAAAGTCCCAACAATTGATCGCAAGTTCGGTCCCTGTCATTGATTTCCCAGGACAGCATATTAGCCCAGCCTGGCTTTCCCTTGTCACCCCAGTGTCCACTGCTATTTTTCTCCCGTAGGTGCTTCGGCAGTGCTGTTGGCAGGCCCTGTACTCAGGGAATAAATTCAGCAAGTAGGAAATGATAGGTCCAGTGTTCAGCCCACTTGCACCTAAGGCCTCATTTCTTTATCTTGATTTGAAATTGTTGTGACCTTGCTTCCGAAAGTCATGACTGACATGTACCTTTTAAAGGAAAAAAAGAGACAGAGTCTCTAAAAAAGTTTCAAGATTCCCCAGAGGCCTTCTCCCAGAAGCAATGATGGCAACATGTCCTATGTCTTTCTGTAACAGAAATACACATGAAGTAGTCAGAGTCCTGGATATTGGAATGGCTAAAAATGTATAGTGTTAATATGCCAGAGTGATTATCCTGTAGAATTGTTTCTAGAATTGTTGCGTGAGGTGTTGGAAGTTATCTTATTGTTGTAAAGGCTTTAAATCAAAGATTTATTCGTTTTAAGTATGCTCGTGTGTGTGTGTGTGTGTGTGTGTGTGTGTGTGTGTGTGTGGTGTGTGTATGATTGCATGTTGTGCAGAAGAAGGCATTAGATCCTGTAGACTTCATAGAAGTGAGCCATTGGATGTAGCTGCTAGGAACTAAACCTTTAGATCCTGTGCTAGATTGGCCCATGTTCTTAAGTGTGGAGTCTTCTCTGTATCCCTGTTTTTAGCTTTTCTGGCTTCAGTATCTCTCAGTGAGGGCCAATTGCATACTGAAATGGACGTGTTTCATTAGGACAAGGTTGCATTGTTTTGCCTGTCATCATTTATAATTTTACTTCAACTTCAGTACATATATATATATATATATATATATATATGTGTGTGTGTGTGTGTGTGTGTGTGTGTGTCTGTGTGTCTGTGTGTGTATGTATATATGGAGTTAATAACTCATTATAGAAATTACATTGGTCTTTTTAAAGAATGAAAGCTGTTTTTCAAAAACGTGAACTTTATGACATAATCAACTTTACAGAACATATAGTTATGGAAAACAATGGAATACCCTAGGAGGAACAAGCATGAGAACCATCAATCCAGTAAATATTAGAGTCTCTTGTTTTCTGAGAAACTTTGAAATTCAAAGACTTGACTCAAGGGTCCTTGGGATAGCAATGGAGTTAAGATTACCATTCAACAGGCTGGAGAAAGACGGCTCAGTGGCTAACAGCTCACTGTTCTAGAGCACTTGAGTTTGGTTTCCAGAGCCAACATCGCATGGCTGGCAGTCTCCTATAACTCCAACTTGAGAGTATGTGATTCTTTTGCCTTTTGTCAATACCATCACATGTGGGATATCACACACAGAGGCATATATATGAATGAAAAAAAATTAAAGAATAATAATTGACTGGCACTCAAAATATTGGAAAACAAATGGTCTAAGATGAAAACTATGTCAAAGTCACAGAGAATAGCAGCCAAAAGAAGAACATGACACTGTTTAACCCCTGAGTATTTCTGTAAATTAATGAAGGAATGAGAAGCAAAGCAGTCATATCATGAGACATTTGGGAGATAGATAGACAGTAGGTAAAGGACTCAGTGTGCTGCTCACCCCATAGTAGGTGCTCGGTTGGTGTTAATGATTACCATTACTAGGAATGGTGGCTTAAAAATCATTGTAGTCTGTGTTCTCACCTGCACAGTTGGAATTGTTAGCTGAAAAGAAAGTCTTCCTTTTCCTAAATTTGAGGGCTCTGAACAGCAATGTATGTAGGCTTCAATAGGAGAGACCATATATATTTCTTCCAAAATATGCCAACACTATGCCTCCAGCCAGCTCTCTGCAAGCCAGTTTTGAGTCTTTGCCATTGCTTGGATAGGTGACTGAAGATCCAGTGTTCTTTGTAACAAAGTATACACATTGAGTTTTTGCCAAGAAAAATCATCTATTGCTTTTCCCCTGAGAGCCTATAACCATTCATCATTGCACTATCCATTGGCTTATAAATTGAAAGTGTTTTTTTAAAAGATATATTTATTTTTATTTTATGTGTATGGATGTTTTGCCTGCATGTATGTATGTTTGTACATAAAACAATGTCTACTAGGTGTAGTGCTCAAGGTGTCCAGAAGAGGGAGTTAGGCTTTCTGGTTCTGGAGTTATGGTACTTAAGCCTCCACTTGCATGCTGGGAACTGAAGAACCCTGTTCCTCTGGAAAAGTAACCAGGGCTCTTATCAATTGAAATATGTTTCCAGGCCCATTTTTCCCTAAACTTAATCTTTATATACTTAATAAAATTACCAGACTAGTCTATATTAGTTCTTTTTTTTCATATTTCCTTACTGAACTTTCTTAACTCCTATCACCATGTGGAATATGAGAAACATATCATTGGGGAGAACTCTGTTACTTTAAGTATTTCCTTAGGCTAATAAAAAATTAGAAGTGAATATAATACCATAAAGAAAGATATAGACTCTATAGTAAAAAGCACTTTTGCTAATTAAGATGAAAGTGATGTTTAGTCTGAGTCAGAATTGTTTTCATACAGTGTTTTGTAGATTCTTTTTCTTGGGGTACCAGTTGATCCCTGCAAGTTAAGAAAATCATGAAAAGTCGGTCAATGGCTACTGCAATCATTAGTCACAGTCACTGAGCTTCAGGGGTCTGTTACTTTCTCCCTAGGAATCTGATGACTTAAGCTGGCAAGCACAAAAGTATCTTCTAACTTAGTAAGAAGAGAACGTTTAGAACTTGTAAAACTGAGGATATGACTCAATGGGTAAAGTGCTTGCTGTTCAAGCAGGAGAGTCTGAGTTAGAGTCACTGGCTCCTATATAAAACCCCAGGGTGAGAGCAGAGCCACTGAGAGGCCAAGAGAGGATTTACCTGGCTACACAGCCCAGCTGAAGGAATGAGGTATGTAGCAACCAATGAGAGACTGTCTCAGAATGATGTAGAGATAAATCTAAGACAACACCTGCGAATGCATGTGTGCCTGCACCTGCACATACATGTATATTCATTCACCACCTACACACACACACACACACACACACACACACACACACACACACACACACACACATTTGCCCTACATTCTTTGAGGAATAAAACTTCTTTTAGGTATCTGCCATCAGAATAAATAATTCAGCTGTAAATGGCTTTGAGAAGTTGACTCCTTGAGTTCTTTCAAATGGTTATTATCTCGTTGTTAGCAGAGCACGCACAAGAGTATTTCTTTAAAGTGTGACCCCAAGGGGTTTCTTTAAATTGTGATGAAAACAGCTTCATGTGGCACTCCCGCTGATTGGTCTTTTGAAGGTGCTGCTGACATTTCCTCCTGCAGACTGCGCTGAGGCACACTTGGGCAAGCTGTGATGTTTTGTGTTTTGCAACATCTCTATATAAGGGAGTTTCAGCAAAATAAACACGTATGTAAATAAAATCTTTATACTACAAGGGTCTATTACATTTCACAGAATGCAAAGATTGTTTTGTTTTAAAATCTTTCAGCTGCTCTCTTTGTGACTAAGACCTAATGGCAGTTTGGCTTGTGGGTGGTTGAGCTGTTGTTTCCTAACCCATGGGGAAGGTTCAAATATTGATGTGGAAAACTGCTCACCTACAGTGTGGGTGTATGAGAAAATGCTATTTTTCTTCTTTCCTGGTTTGCAATTTTACATAGATACATTGTAGTCTCGTTAAAAATATATGCTTTTTGTAATTAACATCTATTCTTTGCTGTTGTGACAATAGCCATTTTTTATGGCCACAAATATGTGATGTTCAATTTTTATATGATGTAACTGAAGCTGAATCCAACACTGTTGTCTTGTGGCATTTGTTATATTTTGCTTCTTAAACTTACCTGGGCACTGGTAAGATAAAAAATTAATAAGCATAGTTTATGGTTTATAAAACTCTACTATTGATAATTGTTAACATTTCAAGGGGCCCTGTAAAATGGTAATTTTGTTTCATATTCAGTCACTTAAACTGGATAAAAAAAGATATGTAAGTATGGATCATGAAAACATATTTATAAATACTATGAGAATTTTAACTACCATTGAAATGACATGCATAAACACCTCTAATGATGGAGTCTTTCTTCCGCTGGAAGATTGTCACCCCATTGGACATGTGTTATATCTTAGTTTCCATTGCCATGAAGAGAGACTATAACAATGGCAGCTCTCACAAAGCAAACTATTTTATTGGGGGTGACTTACAATTCAGAGATTCAGTTCATTATCATTATGAAGGGAAGCATGGTGATGCACAGGCAGACGTGGTGATGGAAAAGGAGCTGAGAGTTCTGCATCTGGATGTGCAGGCAACAGGAAGAGACCGTGAGCAACTGGCCTGGATTGAGCATCAAAGTCTGCCCACAGTGACAAACTTCCTTCAAAAAACATCACACCTACCCCAGCAAAGCCATACTTTCTAATAGTGCCACTCGCTGTGAGCCTATGGGAACCGTTTTCTTTCAAACCACTACAGCTGGCATTAGAATCACATAGATTTATAAAGAAAGATTCCCTTTGCAAGTGATGGAAACAGAGGGGAGCCAGGTTTACTTTTAGTAAAATAAACTTATTGTATGTATTTATATAGGGGTGATAATCTTTTTGTTGTGTATGTGTGTGTGTGTGTGTGTGTGTGTGTGTGTGTGTGTGTGTGTGTGTGTGTGTGTGTGTGTGTGTGTGTGTGTGTGTGTGTGGTCTATCTGTCTGTACCGTGTGCATCTGTATAGGCATGCACATGCCACAGTGTGCCTATGGAGATCAGCGACAGTTTGCAGGAATCCGTGTTCTCCTTCCCTTTGTGAGTTCTGGTGCTAGAACTCAGGTCATCAGGCTTGGTGGCAAGCACCTTTACCTCTGAGCCATCTCACTTGCTCGCAATCATGAATTAGTGTTCTTTCTTGCCTTTTTTGAAATTATAAACAGACGAACTATTCCCTGTACTCTTGCCAGATCAACAGCTGATGATGTGGGAAATTTCCTCTTTTTACATCATTTAGTGAGCATATTCTGGGATTAGAGCAGTATTATTTTTTTTCTTTTTTTTTTTTTTTTCGGAGCTGGGGACCAAACCCAGGGCCTTGCGCTTGCTAGGCAAGCGCTCTACCACTGAGCTAAATCCCCAACCCCGAGCAGTATTATTTTAAACTTGTTCTGATTTTTCTAAGTTTAACATAATATTAACATACACATACGTATACACACATGTATACACACATACATACATACTTATACACACATATACACATGTACACTCAGACGCATATACAGTGACATACATATGTACATACATACTTATTTATACATACACACATATACACACACTTAGACACACAGAAACATACACATACATACATAGATGTGCACATACACATATACATTCAGACTCATACACACATAGATAAACACACAGATGTTCAAGACTACTTATTTCCTGTGTGCGTGTGTGCGTGCGTGTGTGTGTGTGAACATGTATGTGTATAAACACGTGCATGTTTTTGTGTCTGTAAGAGAGTATGGTTGTGTGCATTACTTGGGCTTCTCTCCCACAAGACTCACCTCTCAGCGATTAATTCCTTCCCCTCTCATCCTACCTAGTTCCTATTGGACATTCTCTTTCCAAAACTGTGACTAAAATGCAGCATGTCCCTCCTACGTTTGTGCCATCAAAGCTCAGCACCAGTGCATGCAGCCACTTCTCCCTTCTGAAGAACTACTACTGGTGTGAGTCAGTGGACATCACTGCACAGCCATGACCATTGGCTGCATTTGTGCCCAGGACCACCATTCTCTTTCTTTCTTTCTTTCTTTCTTTCTTTCTTTCTTTCTTTCTTTCTTTCTTTTTTTCTTTTTTTCCGTTCCTTCCTTCCTTCCTTCCTTCCTTCCTTCTTTCTTTCTCTCTCTCTCTCTTCTTTCTTTCTTTCTTTCTTTCATTTCTTTCTTTTTTGCTTTGTGGGCTTGCTTGCTTATTTCTGTTTTTGTGTAGATCTTTCTGTCCTGGAACTTGCTGTGTAGACCACTCTGGCCTGGAATTCAGAGATCCCTCTGCCTCCTGAGTGCTAGAATTATAGGCATGAAGCACCAGCATTTCCAGTTGTTTCTTGTGACACTCTTATGGCCCCCACTATGATCAGTAATTAAGTTTTGTATCCAATACTAATTCACTTATTCTTCACAATGGCTCAGATACGTATTATCATCTTTTCAATAATAAATATCAAAGACGAAGAAGGTAAACTCCTTTTGGAGTCCAAAGCACAGGTTACAAATCCCAGGTCTGAGGTCAGGGTAGGTGGTAACCCCAGCTCTTACATTTCATTTTTTCCTACATGAAGCATGAGGCTGGCAAGTGGGAGTACTGTGGATCACTACAGAGATTCGGAGTTCTGATATGTATGATATGCCTTCCTATGCCTGACTCTCCTACCCCTTTTCATTTTACCCCAGCCTGTCTCTCTCTGTAACCCTTCTCCACAGTCTTTACCCCATCTCTAAACATACAATTCCACCCAGTTTCTACTTTTATCCAAAATCTTGCTCTCCTGTGTTTTTTTGGGTAATTTAACCTGTTTTCCTTCCTTAGCTGCTATGTTTACTGGGTGTGGTAATCAAGCATAGATCTCTATTTTGAGTTCAAAGCTCTCTCTTGAGCATTCAGACTCTTTGCAGCTATTCCCTAGATGTGAACACCCGTGGGCTTCCCAAATTTAGTTCAGCTAAAATTATACTGATTTTGTCTCTGATTGTCATCTCATCTTATACTTCAATTTTAGTGGATGCCTGTACTGTTAGCCTTATGAGCCTGGGCCTGAAATGAGGTGGTCTAAGCTCTTATTTCATATTATTTTATGTTATATTATATTATATTATATTATATTATATATTATTTTATTTTACATTGTATAAGCTGTTGTTGATCTCATTGTATTTAAATTTGTTCCTCACATCTCTCCTTAGTCTACACACAGACACAGACACACACACACACACACACACACACACACACACACACACACACACACATATTTGCATGAATTGCTTGGCGCATGCCACATGTGCACAGAAAACTAAAGAGGCCAGAAATGGACATAGACTTCCCTCAAAATGGAATTACAGGTAGCCGCATGCCGCCATGTAGTTGCGGGGATCAGGAGCCTGGTCCTCCGCAGGACCAGCACAGTCTCTTAACTAATGCTATCCCCCTCTTTATTGGCCTTAAATATCACCTACTGTCTTAGCATAGACTTTTTTCACTTCCTGAACTCTTTTAAGATTCCTTGACTGGTTTTTCTCCCTTACATTACTTAAATTCAGTCTACCTTGTAGACAGTTCTTGGCTTACCTTAAATTGAATTTTAAAAGTCAGCTTTGTTAAAGTGTGTGTGTGTGTGTGTGTGTGTGTGTGTGTGTGTGTGTGTGTGTGTGTACCTATGTGCATACAGTTCTGTAGAGAAGAGGGTGCTAGATTCCTTAGAGCCAAAGTTAAACAGGCTGTTATGATCTGTAAGATGTATAGTGTGCTTACTGGAGACTAATCTCTATTGCTCTGGAAGAGCATCAAATATTCTTAACCACTCAGCAATCTCTTGTCAAAGATTGATTCAACTTGGCTTTGCACTTTTAACTTTTACCTACTTTTGCCTTGTCATGTGATACAGTCTTCTCATGCAATGCTGGTCTGTGGCACCAATTTCTGGTCTCCATGTAATTATGGTATTTGAGACCAGCCTGTATTTTATGTTGTGTTACGTTGCTAAGTTCTGGTGTTGGAAGTTAAGGGGTGTTTTATTAATGGATTACATCAGATGTAACTTCATCCTGAGGAAAGGAGTAGCTACATCGTTGAAATTATGCTACTAGACTATTAATTTGATTACAAATTGCTTTGTTGAACGTCTTCACCCTGCTCCGCCTGCATCTTATAATACATGCTATTCCTCATCACCCAGTATCAATCTCCTTTCACATCGTCAACTCTCACTAAGACCTCTCTTAGCCTAAGACCACAGGTCCCCTATTCACTGTGATGAATTGTCTGTAATGCCTGATGCCCCCTCCTCTCATCCCATGCCAAACTTTACTCCTCCTTCTAGACCTAGTTGGACTGCTCTTAGTTTGAGGAAACCTGTGATTATTATTCTTCATTTATTCTCAGTTTTCTTTTTGTTGTTGGTGGGAGTAACAATAGAAAACTGTAAGTCTCTGAATCATGCAGAAGCCGTGTATAGTCCTATATCCAGTACATACAGGTCAACTGTGAAACGTAAGTATTCAGTGAAAGTTTGTATGAATTTTAGAGCCAAGTGCTTCCAGACTCTGAAGGTGAGAGTTTGCCATTGAGCTCAAAGTAAAGGCTAAAGAGTACTGCTATAAAGGAAGAAAGACATTGGCCAAATGATGTGCTGTACAAGGTTGGTGTGGAAAAGGAAGAAAGAAAGTGGAGGCTGATACTTTGTATAGAAGCACACTGGAAGGTTGCTATGGAAAAGATAGAAGAGGGTATCATCAAGCTTTCTTGAGTGGTGCACCTGAAATACAATGCTGGAGCAACAGAAATAATAGGGGTACGCCAAGAAAGTCCTGAGCAGCAGAAGTTACCCCAAGAAACAGTGAGAAGAAATACCAGAAGAAATTGCTTGGGAGGCATTTGCACTTTCCTGCTACATAGTGATGAATCAAAGCTTCCATTTCTCTCTAAACCTCCCATGCAAAGAGCACCGAGCTCAACATGAATCCTCTGAAATGTGATCTTGTATGGAAACAGTGTTGACAACAGCTGACATGCTGCTCATAGGGTCCTACTCTTCCCTAGGCCTTGTTCTTCAGAAACTGAATGCTAAATTGATGTCTGAGGGAAAATGGTCTAGGTGGAAACTGAGGAAATACATGTTTAAGAGCACAATACGGTCCACAGCTCTTACCGTTTCTCCCAGGAGGTTGATCATCCTTGCTTTCCACAGGGCTACAGAGACTATTGTCCTAGGTTGGGCTCTGATGTACTAGTTAGGATGTACATGTTCAGTGTTGTAAGATGAATTATCTTTCTGTGCTGTGTGTATTCTGCCATCTTCTCTCAGTGTCCCCCAAATTCCCATTCTCTTTTACTGTGTAAAGACCAAACTGTTTTACAGTTGTTAACCTTTTCAAACTAACCTCTTCACAGAATGCATGCGAGTTCTTGTTTTGTTTTGGTTTTTTTTTTTCAGGTCTTTTCTTGGTTCGATAGCTGATTCATATTTAATGCTCAATATTATTCCGTTGTCTGGATATACATGATATTTGATTCACTCATAAAATGATGGAGATTTTGGTGACATTCAGATTTATAAAGTTACAAGCCTATTAGAAATAATGTGCATTGAGGATTTTTTTCATACAGATTAAATTCTTTTAAGTAAGGACTAGGAATAGATCAGCACATGTCTATTTCCTCATCTGCCTACACTTTTCACAGGGCAGAAGTTTGCTGTTTATTCCGGGTCCTTGATTTGTTTTTTTGTGGCGTGTGTCTGGTTTTATCTAAAAATCCATTGTTGTGTCCAAACTTATCCATATTCCTTCCTATGTTACCCTCTTGAAAGCTTATAATCTTACACATTATATTTAAGTCTGTAGTGTAAGACCTAGCACACTGATTTTAGTCGAATTTTGAAGATGTAAATTCTGTATTTTGATTTTTTTAGCATATGGCTAAATGCTTAGTGCCATTTGTCGAAAAGACAAACTTTACTCATCTTTGTGCCCTTGTCAGTGATTATTATATCGAGATTGGATTTGGACTCTCTGTTCTGTATATTTGTTTATGCTTTTGTTGTTTGACTAATATGCTGATTTTATGGCCATAGCTTTTTAGTAACTCTTGAAGTCAGAGACTATCAGTATTTCTACTTCATTCTTTTCCAACATTCATTTGACCATTCTGAGTCTGAAATATGTTTTTTTTAAGAGTTTTTTATTTATCATATATAAGTACACTGTAGCTGTCTTCAGACACACCAGAAGAGGGCATCAGATCCCATTACAGATGGTTGTGAGCCACCATGTGGTTGCTGGGATTTGAACTCAGGACCTCTGGAAGAGCAGTCAGTGCTTTTAACCACTGAGCCATCTCTCCAGCCCTGAAATATGTTTAAAATTTTCATTTTACAATATGTATATTATATATATGTATAGTATATGTAAAACAAATCTATAAATATTAAGGCTATATTCAAACATTGATAAATATTCACTCCAGTATTCTATGTACATTATACTACTAAAAATAAAAACAAATATATACCTAGCAATTTTTATTGATGAGTTATATACAGAACTCATTTCGTATTTGTATTACTAAAAATTCCCTATTAATTTATGGTAGGGTTAATCTTTTTTGTGGTAAGGATATTCTGGCACCATGGATAAGCACAAATATATATTCAAGCCCCATGATTAGAGCCAGTATTTTTTTTATTAAACTAAAGAAAGTTTTAGTAACTTCAAATGTGGGAATGGGAAATGCAATTGGATTTTGGGACACAGAAAATCAATGTAAAAATCTAATTGAGAAGTTTTAAAGAAACATATTTGCAAAGAATCATACACACGAATAAGTACATTTTTATGTTCAGAAAGGAAAGGTCCCTTGCTAACTTCACTTCTACTTCTTTAAGCAGTGCATGCCAACCTAAGCAAAGGTTGCAACTCCTAACATGTCTTACAAGAAACAACTCTAACCCTATGATGATCAGTTTTGTTATTAATGTGAGGCGATCTAGAATAATATGAGAAAAGAATGTCATTGAGGAATTGTCCGGGTTGATTTGAAGAATAATATCTTGATTACTCTAATTAAGATGGGAAGACGAAAAGAAAAAAGAAAAAAAAAAAGAAAAGAAAAGATGGGAAGACCTGTCCACTGTGGGTAGCATCATGTCCTAAGTAGGAAACCCTGGAATATGTAAAAGTGGGAGGATCTAGTTGAACATGCATATTTAATGTATTGCTCCCGAGTTAATTATGTACAGCTCTCCACATTTCAGAGGGTGTAGGACCCAAGAGGCAGTGAGTTCCTCATACCCAGTAAATAGCAATATGTATGAAAATTTGTGTAGAGAATATTCATGCAATAGTTGAAAGGGTTGACCAAACATACAAAACTACAATCGGATGCATTAAACTCCACTAATATTGAAATAAATGTAAATAAAAATTACATGCTATTTAGACTTTTAATTAAGACTGAATAGACTATAGGTATATGTATTTAATTGACTGTATTAATTTGACTGTTGTGACAGAATGCCATAAATTATATGGTTTCACCAACCAAAATAATTTCAATCAGTCCTGGAAGATGGAAAATCTAAGACATGAGGGGATTCATTATCAGGCAAGAATATTTCCTGATTTGCTAATGGGCATTTCCCCATTGATCTCCATGGGAAAAATGAGAAAAATAATACAGATGATTTCTCTGGGTTTTCTTTTATAAGCTGCCAATCACATTTCTGAGGGCTGCTGTATATGATATTTACCTGCAATGGTCCTGCCTTGCATTCAAATCAGATTTTATAAATTTATATATTCAGGCAGTTTCAGTGTGTAAGCATGTATGTGTATATACAAATATGTCCAACCTTCTAATAAATGTTAGAGGATAAGGAAACAGTTGTTCACATTGCTTTATAGAAATGTAAATTTATAAATTAACATTTGAAGAACTTTGCCAACATATTAAAATTGGCTTTAATCACAAGGTGATCTACAGAATTTATTTATGACTTGCTAAGGTTGGCTTCCCAGTAGCAGTCCTTAAGATGAAGACTTAACAAGCATATGACTCATTAAAGTCACTGATAGGAAACAGAAGGTTGTAACATCGCCAGATTAGTGTGATATAAAACAAAGTCCTCCTAGAGGGTTAATCTGGAACATAGGTGGCCCTCAAAATTTGATGGATCTGAGTCTAGAGACCTGGCTTACATCCTCTCCCAGTGTCATCAGTACCTAATGAATGAGCCCCCCAAATGTTCACCATCCCTTCAGTGTTAGGAATTGGAAGTCCAATATGCACCGAGATCCCATCTTACCCAATTCAAAAGGATTGTCTTCTAGAAAATAATGGTGTGCAGGATATGGGGCTACGGAGGCAGGGAGATACCTTATGCACTGCTGATAAGACTGTCAAGTAGTCCAGTCATTATGGAAATCAGAAGAATGGCTCCTCAGACATATAGACCTGTCATGAGATTCCTCTCTAACTTTCCTACTTGGATATCTGGAGACTCCAAGTCAACATAAAGAAAATCCCCCACACTCCAGGTCCACTGCAACCTTATTACAATAGTGAAGTTATAGAACCAACCTTTATGCCAATTACTGTGTAAGTGGGTAAAGAAATATGATAATATGTCCACTACGAAGCATGTTTAAAAAATAAACATGAAATTGTGTCATTTGTGGGAAAATGGATGGATCTGGTCATTGTAGTAAAAGAAAACAGTCAGATTTGGAAAGAAGAGCAGTACTTGTTTTCTCTCAGGTATGAATCTAAAACATGGATAAGACATGGTATAGAAAGGGGACTACAGTGGGAAGTGATTGGAGGAAAGAGGGTAAAAGGGAATGAACTTGATTAAAATACACAATATACGTGCATGGAAACATCTTCATGAAACCTATTAAAAGGTATTCTCATATTAAAATGAGAAAATTATGGAAAAAAGCTCGTTCAATTTATTTTACTATTACTTATATCAGAATTACCAGCACAGTGTGGCACACCCTATCTACATTTTTCATGTTAAAAGACTGTTATAATGCAATGTTTCTGTGAGTTCATCAATTAGAACCTTATAAAGTACTTGGGAAGTAAAATGGTAAAAACAGTTTGAGAACAGTTGGTTAGTTTCTTAATAACTTAAAAATCCTCTAACATATGTCATACAAAGACTTAAATATGAATATTTATAGCAACTTTGTTTATCACAGTCAAACAGTAGAACGATTCTAAAGTTCATCAACAGATGCATTAAATGAATAAATGCATATGCCGCACCACAGGATTCTCAGGACTTAAAAGAGACACTGCTCAGACACACAGCATGGATGGTTCTCCTGACAGTTGTTCAGAATGGAAGAAGGTAGATAAAAATATTTACCAGTTTCTCCCATTTATATAAAATTTCAGTGAAAGCAACTCATGATAGAAAATACATGAGAGATTGCCTAAGAAGCAAGAACAAGAATGTGAATGAAGAACACTGAAGCAGGGAGAGTCTTCTATGCTTCAGTCACTCCATCACTCATTCACTCACTCACTCATTCATTCATTCATTCATTCACTCATTCATTCATTCATTCATTCATTCATTCTATACTCTCTCTCATAACTCACTGAGTCTTGTTATTGCTGCCTGTATGTACATGGATATGAGGCTGAGTGCTGCACCCCGAAACAGTAACTTTTCACTTTAGCAGCTACCAACTCCATGTCTCTTTTGCTGGGGTGAAAGCCTTAGAAACCCTGCTGCAACTGCAGGCATGCTGGAATTTTAACCAGCTTTATCCTGTGCATTTAAGCTCAGCCACTTTGAGTTTCTGTAACAACCATGTCATGTCCAGAAAACAACATCTCATGGCACTCTTTCCCATCCTCCGGCTTCCTCCACTTGCATCATGCTCTGTGAACTTTGACCTGGAGGAGATTATTCACGTAGCTGTCCCAACAATAGTATTCGCAGTCACTCTGAGCACTTGGACAAATCTTTAAATAAGACACTTACCTATACCCAGTGAATACACAAATGTCATCAAACTGTTAGAGGTAAACTATTATACAACTATAAGACATTGGTGCTACTTGTTTCAACCCCAGAAGAGCATTCCTGGGATCTTTGTACCGCGAGGCTGTTTTCAGTTACACTATTTGTAAACTTTGAGAATGCTGGTATAGTTTTGTTGTTGTTGTTATTTGGTTCATCTGTCACGGTTCCTTTTCATTTTTAAGCACATTTTAGGAGGGCTTCTGCTGCTTTCTCTCAGGAATCTGTAGTGGGAAATGTTTGAACACAGTAATAAAGCAATAATGGTTGTGTCAGATCAACTGTGCCCAAAGCAAACATCATATGTTTGCTCCTGTCTTTCAGGAAATGTATCTTGTGCTCGGCTTTCTATATCAAATATTTCAGGTAGCAACTAAAGCCAAGATGATAGATAGAAATTGTGACTAGCAGTAATTGGATTTAGTGAGGGTTCACTATATACTCTGTGTGTGTGTGCCTGTGTGTGTGTGTGTGTGTGTGTGTGCATGTGTGCTCGTGCACATATGCATGAGCGCAAGCACACATGCCTTTGTATATGTCTACATACATATTGTTGTGTGAATGCACATATATCTAATGGGTAGAAAGATTGTAAGACCTAGAAGTGAGGGTGAAGTGCTGTGAAATAATATTCTCTGGGCAAGACATAGCAGTGCTTCATGAACTCCCAGAAACTGTAGAAACCTGCTTTGTTTCTGCACAAGAATGGGTTAGGCATGGCTGGAGGACAAACTCTCAAGTCTGAGGTGTTTGCTACTAACAGAGGAGGGGAAATCATTGTCTTCAGTTCCATATCCACTGATGAACCCACAGCTGCTTGGATAGATCCAATCCAGTGGTCGCACAAATGTCCTGTTTAAACAAAATGGTCACCAAAGGAACTCAAAAATTCTGAGTTTGGAAAAGGGCTGGTTAGGAGGAGATGTTATTAATTAAGATGAGAAGGAAATAGGAAGGCATCGTGGAAGAGAATTATCAGAATTTCATGCAGTTTTCAAAGAATGAACATAGTTATTAATAATAAAATAGCATATACCATCATGCCTGGCATTGTTAAAACGTGGTTTCTGGGATTCAAACTCAGACTTTGCTGACTGAACTGTCTTGCCAGCCCTGTCACATTCTTTTTAAGTGGTATCCACAGATTACCTAATGTGATGTCCACAACAAATTCATGATGTCAGGTCTATTGTTGTGCTTACTTTAGAGTTGGGCAGTGAGATACAGTCTGGTCGGTCAATTAGCTTCCCTCAGTCAGCATGCTGACTTATGCAGAGTCTGGTGCAAACGAGAATGGACACTGGGTTTCCACAGTTTGCAGTCTGAAATGTAGGACCTGTTGCTGTTCATCAGCAAATTGGCTTTTACACCGCTATATTCTTACAGAACTGAGACTTTTAGTTTTGAAGTATCACATTTTAATGTAAAAGACATGAGCTGGTATATGTCAAATACCACTTTCACCCTATATTTTAATATTCACTCAGGGAATACAACTGTTAAACTTACTGTTAAACTTCATTCAATTATAGTGAGTAACACAGAGAAATACTGAATTCACTTGAAGCAGGCAATAATCTTTTTGAAAATAAAACATTTTTTCTTTTATATGAAAGATGCAACCATAGATAAAATTAAGTGAAGTTAGGAATAGAATACACAGTTGTGCGAATATTGCCCAGATGTTGAATATGCAGCATGAACAAGAAATGTTAATGCTATGTTAGTGCTCAATGTTAAAGGCTATGTATCCTGTTTTGTGTGTTATGTCATGTTTGTTTACAGTGAAGGGAAAACATAGTTTCAGAAAACAGCTGGGACTCTCAAAAGACATTTTGCTTGTTTGATTAATTGGTTCAGATACTGATAAAACACTTTGTATTATATATTTTATTGTTTCAAGATATCATTAAAATATTATACATGAAGACATAACAATTTCTATCAATATTTGGAGGCTTTCTGCCCCTAGGAAGTAAATAGTTATAACTTGGTGGGTTCTGGATGATATTCAGCTTAGGGTATTCTTTAAAAAATGAGTAGGTTAAAAATGAAAAGTAGATCAAAATGTTAATATAGGTTTAGTAAAGTTTGTGCAGTTGCAAATTTTTAAAGTTGGTAAAGACTACAGTGTCTAAAATTCAAACAAGTGGATAATATTCCAATTCCTAACTTCTTCATAGTGGTCCTTTCTATTTTATGTGTGTTCATATGTGTGTGAGAGATGTGGGAAGGAAAGAGACAGGGACAGAAGGCCTGTATGTGCCACATGTGCACAGGAGAATCAGAGAGGAATCTTGAGTCTCAATCCTCTTCTTCCACATTGAATAGTCTCTTACTGTTTACCTCTGTATAGTCCGCAACAGCTGAGCCATGGCCTTCAGACTCCCTGCTTCCCACTGCATCCTATGTGACTTTTGAGACTACAGGCATGTGCAGCTGTGTCTGAAGTGATGTCAGTTCTGGGATCCAAGTTCTGATACTTGGGCTTACACGCTAAATCCTTTACACTTTCAACCATTTCCAAAGCCTTCTAATTTTTTTTATGCAATTCCTTGAGTCACCTCCTTATATGCAAAATTTTTATCTTTTCTCCAGGAAAAACAATAGGATACTGAGTGGCACTCCAGTCTTTCCTCTGGCATGGTTGACTAAGAATTGCGTATGGTATCTGTGCACGTTATTATCATTACTTGTCTAGAAAACATCTTTCTGAATGGCATTCTTAATAATTTACATAAATGTTATGAAGTTGTTTTCAAATTTGAGAAAGACTCTTATATTTCTTTTATATGTGAACTTTTACATTTATTAGAATTTCAGGTTGTTCCTGGAACTGTCTATACACAACCTGAATCTATGTCACACGTTAGCCAATTTTGTCAATCAGGAAGTAAATGTTATATTTTCCTTGCTATTTGTTGATGCCAATGTTCTATACAAAATCATGCTAAAATTTAATATTTTCATGCTATTCATATGCTCAGTGTTCTACTTTATTAGATTATTAAGTAATCAAAGTGCTTATTTATAACAGTTATAAACTCAGCTTTAGTATAATTGTAAACAAATTTGGTTTAATTCATTTCTAAATGTCAGAGTGATTTTTCTCCTGATTTCAGTATTCATATTCATCATGTTATGCAACTATTAATTTTCTCCCAGTATTTCTTTGAGTTTTGGGGAAAATGCATTTAAGTATTATTACAAAGTTTGACCTTTCCTGCGTGAGAGTAATTGGTGTCCATAATGGCTCTCCATGAAACCCCATAAGCATATCCCAAAATTAACTTCTCTCTATATTGAGTCACTTTGACCTTGCATGATCTGACATGCTATAAAAGAAGTCTAACATTAAGATAGCTGATAGGAAATGTGTGTGTGTGTGTGTGTGTGTGTGTGTGTGTGTGTGTGTGTGTGTGTGTGTGTGTGTGTGTGTTGTAACCCCTTGTGGCTGCATCAATGCTGTACACCAGAACAGGGGTTAAGAGTTTTGGTTTCATACCTTGAAAATATTATCCATCCTCCTCTACACAAAGCAGCCTAGATGACTTCCATGTTCTATTCCTGTAAGAGTCATAAAACATGGTAGGGAGATAGCTTTGCCCCACATAGCACCATCGTCAGATGCAGAACATGAATGCATACTGCCCTGCAATTCCAGCATTCAGGAAGATAGACACAGGGGAATAACTGTGATTTGCTGGATGCTAGTCTAACTGCAGATGCAGTGAGAGCTGCTGTCTCAAGGAAATAAAGACAGGCACAATAGAACATCTACTGTTCTTTCCTGTCTCCCATATGAGCATGGTACTTGTACACTCCCATAAACAAATGGTGTACACAACACACTGATAAGCAAATAAATACTTGAACTCAATGAAGCAGAACGGAATTTCCAGACCTCTAAATGTTTCTTTGATATGTTGTTATAATAAAAAAAAAGGAGCAAAAACAAACAAACAAAATGGGAAAACATTCCTGGCCCATGTAGCAGAACCCCTCCATTCCCAAATCATTGTAGCTATGTGACTGAATTATCAGCCCTGAGCTGGGAGGCTATTAGAACAGAATATTCACAGTAACTGATTATAGATGTATCACAGAACAGTCACCATTGTTCATTTGCTTCTCGGTTTCAGTTCCTGTAATGAGCAGTGACACTTTTATCAATTGCAGCTAAATTAGAACAGTAAGGGAAAACAAGTAACCCAAATAAGCTAGCACTTCCTGCTCCCAAACCATCACTCCAATCTTTTCTACCTAAGTATCATTTCTCTTTTTCCTCCTGATCATCCTCTACTTCCTCTTCCTTCCTGTTCTTCTTCCTATCCTCACCTTATTGCCATTTTCATGCTGGCTCATCCCCTTAATTTGCTTCACTTCTTATTTAGTATCTTGGAGTCCTGGCATTGTTATTTCTAAAAGGGCTTTCTGTTCAGTCCTGCTCTTGAATGAGATTTATCCCAGTAACAGACGACTCGTTGGATAGCTGCTCCTATGTGTAATCGGTAGCTGTGTCTCTGTGTCTTTGCGGATCTTATTTCCTTCCCCTCTGTTCCCCATTAATATTAATTATTTGCCTTTCATCTCCTATGCTTTGTATTCCCATCATCCTCTGCCTCAGAGGGAAAATCTTTTCAGTCCTTCCACCTTTTATAAATTTAGTACCAATTTTCAGTCACTTGTGCCTTCAGGAAGTGTCTCACTGATGATTTTGGGGTCAGGGATATCCCACTGGGTATCTGTGAGAGCCACTAATGATCTGGTGGGTCAGAGATATCCTACTGTGTATCTTTGAATGCCATTCACTCTTATCCTGTTTGTATTTCTTAGTTTATAACATTTGATCTTGTTGTTTCTAAGATCGGTTTTGCCCTGTGTATCTGTTTAGTTTATTACCATTCCAGATTATTGGTAATCTGGTCTGCTTTGTCACTGAAGACACTTTTTAAAAATATTCTTTTATTTCTGTTTAATAAATAGTTGTATTTGACTCATAGTCTTTTTATTTAATGAACATCATTCCTACTTTTGAATTCCCAAAGATTGTAAATATATTTTATACAAATTTCGATCTGTGTACCCATAATAAGAGGTCAGGGAGATATTCTAGTTCTGTAATATTGCTAGGTAAAAGTCTAGAGGATAACAGACTGGACTTGGACCAGCATAATTCTGTCAAATTTCTAGACTCCCCCTGTACCCCTCCTCTTCATTCCAGAAAATTGCATTATCTATTCATAAACTTTAAAAAATGCAGGTCTCAAATCCCTTCTGGCATCATCTGAAATCTGTGTCTAAGTAAGGAGGATAAAGTCAGAAAAAGAATTTATTTGTCAAAAAAAACCCCAGTATTTTCAAGTGGACTCCAGGGAACAAAATCCTCTGCATATCCATTTGATCAAAGCTGGGTCCTACAACAGACACACATACATAGATCAGTAGAGAGCAGTGTCTTAAATGGGCCTTAAACATTGGGCCAAAACATTTGAGAGTTGTCTCTGATTTATATTGTGTTCAGATCCAATACCTTGCGTCAATCTTGAGGCATTAGAATCTAATTCCTAGCACTGGTGAGCTAATTCAGACATTAGAAACACTCAATTGCCCTTGCAAAAACTCTGTGTTTTATTCCCATCACCCATAACCATCTGCAACTCCAGTTCCAGAGGATCCTACACATTCTTCTGGCCTCTGAGACCACTGTATGTACATGGTGCACATGTATACACATAGGCAAAACACATATAAAATGAAAGTAAAGAAACAAAAACAAAGAGATAAATGTCTTTGTTAGTGCATTTGATTTACTAAAGACAAAACTTCTTAGCACTTGAGAAGCCAGCTTCTTCAGTCCTTAAGGTATTGTACACTCTTAACAGTTCTCTCATGTTTGTAGTTTGTAGCAGTTGAGGGGCACACTACTTTCCATTCTTATATTGAATCCAGAAGTCTTACAGCCCTCTTTACATATTTTAATATAACCCACGGAACTTTTAAAACACTGACCTGAAAGTTAAGCAGTTAGGATAAAAGTAGGCAGGAGTATATAGAAAGCCCCATCAGTATACTAGACACCGTAGAAGCTTCTAGATACCATGGTGGTAGAGCAGACTGTCTGGAGCTTGCCTTGCATTTGAAGTAGAGGGCTGTGCCTGAGAAGACGTATATTGGCAAGAGTGCTAGCTCCCATATTTGATCTGCCTTTGACAGGACAACTAGGAAAGGAAAGGCTCTGGTTTCTGGATTCTACACAGGGAGTGGAAAGTAGACACAGCTCCTGCATCCCGTCTGTCAGAGGTACCTGCATCCCCCTGTTTGACACGTGCCCGAGGAGCAGCTTGTTTATCCTTGCGTGCACTGGGCCCTGCTGACATTATTTATTACAGATTTCTAATTTTATTCCTTTCCTGATTCTCAAATTGTAATTTTCACCTCATACCTCAAGTTGTTTTGACAGAAGATTTGAATCTCAAGATTTTAAAATACCTGACTCGAAGCTCCTTAATAGGGCCAGTGAATGGCTGTCATTAAGGTGTTGGAATATAGCATCATATTTAATAGGTGTGGCATACAAAGTACCACTTTTGCCATAGCTCTTCTGTTTACATTAAATGCCTCAGACAGGCTGTGCCTCTCATAATCTCACTCACTTAAACCTGAACATATCTCATCTGGGGGCCTGGAAATCTACTCAGGGATTTTATGAAAATAAGACACAAGTATTTTCTCCATTGCAAATAAGAGGTCTACAAAACAGTGTACTAAGAATTTCTTTATTTTTAATGAATCACTTACTATTCAGACTTTAAGGTTTTTCTGGTATTTAAATGACAACATTCTGTATCTTAGAATGTGAATGAGATTCTGCACTTTGTGAATTGTTATTCATCATTAAGGAAAAGTACTGTCGGTGCAGTATTCTCTGAATTGTCTCTGTTATAGGCCTTGATCCTATAGAAGGACATTTGTAGCCAAGAGTATCAGAAAATATATTTCTGTTACCATTGGGCTTATGCTTTTTGTTTCATCTTTATTAACTTGAGTATTTCTTATTTACATTTCAATTGTTACGCCCTTTCCTGGTTTCTGGGCCAACATCCCCCTAACCCCTCCCACTTCCCTTCTCTATGAGTGTTCCCCTCCCCACTCTTCCCCCATTACCACCCTCCCCCAACAATCACGTTCACTGGGGGTTCAGCCTTGGCAGGACCAAGGGCTTCCCCTTCCACTGGTGATGTTACTAGGCTATTCATTGCTACCTATGAGGTTGGAGCCCAGGGTCAGTCCATGTATAGTCTTTGGGTAGTGGCTTAGTCCCTGGAAGCTCTGGTGGCTTGGCATTGTTGTTCATATGGGGTCTCAAGCCTCTTCAAGCTCTTTCAGTCCTTTCTCTGATTCATTCAACAGGGGTCCCATTCTCAATTCAGTGGTTTAATGATGGCATTTGCCTATGTATTTGCTGTATTCTGGCTGTGTCTCTCAGGAGAAATCTATATCTGGTTCCTGTGGGCCTGCACTTCTTTGCTTCATCTATCTTATCTAATTGGGGCTGTATATGTATTGGTCACAGTGCGGCAGGCTCTGAATGGGAGTTCCTTCTGCCTCTGTTCTAAACTTTGCTTCCCTATTCCCTCCCAAGGGTATTCTTGTTCCCCTTTTAAGGAATGAGTGAAGCATCCACATTTTGATCATCCGTCTTGAGTTTCATGTGTTCTGTGCATCTAGGGTAATTCAAGCATTTGGGCTAATAGCCACTTATCAATGAGTGCATACCATGTGTGTTTTTCTGTGATTGGATTACCTCACTCAGGATGATATTTTCCAGTTCCATCCATTTGCCTATGAATTTCATAAAGTCTTGTTTTGAAATAACTTAATCCAGTCCTGGACAACATTCTCTCTTCCCTCCTCTCTGTATAATTCTGTCAAATTCTCATCCTGACCCTTCAAGTACTTAGGATCCTGAGATCCTTAGCTGCTACCCTTTAAAAGCTTTTCCATTCCTTTGGAGTATTCCTGTCTTGCTAATTTTGCATATTGAGAACTCATATTTCAAGACAATTGTGGTATCACCTTATGCAAAAGACCTCTTGCATACCACTCAAGCAGATCATCCCCAGTAGAATGTCTCCTGCTTTTGAATAAAGACTCAGGATTTATTCATCTCTTGTGTCTAGCATCTTTTTAAAAAGACTCTAGGATAGTTAGATATGTCCACTGAGTACCAAAGAATGAGAGAGAGGTTCATTTATAAGAACTCAGAACCATAACTCTCCCTTTTGGGACCCCTGGAAAAATCATATCAAAACCTTGTAAACATTCATGTCTTTAGTTTGAATTCCTTTGTTTGTCACATACTGTAAGGCAACCATTCCCGTGGAAGCAGAGAAGGTCATCAGGTCAAAATTCAGGCTGCCCCTTGGTCCTCACACAGAAATTTCAAGTCTTAATAGTAAATGCACTGGTCTTGTTTATCAAGAAGCAGTGGAGCAGCCAGGTGTGAGTAGTGATTAGTTCTTCAGAGGAGAAGCACATAAGAGCAACTTCCCTGGAGCGTCTAGGTGTTGAGCCTTTGAGCTGGAAAGTCATCTCTGAGGTGACCTTCTTACATGGAGCAGTCTTGGCAAGCTCTGTAGGATGATGAGTACATTTCAAAAAAGAGTAGTCACCTCATTTTTATAAACAGTGTATAGTCTATTATCTAAGCCTGTCTAAAGATTGTAATATCAAATATCTTTAAAAAAGATATGTGTATTAAGTTAGGGCAAGAGTGAAGAGTGACATCAAGACAGGTATAGGCTGCTTGGTGTCAGATGATGTGGTCTCAGATGAAGCCAGTCTGCTTTTTTTTTTTTACAAACCTTACCCCCATTTTTAAGGCTTGGACTACAAAAGCCATATGAAGCCACAGAGACACAATTCTTCTGACCATGCTGACCACAATTTGTCACCTCTTTATGAAATTGCAAACCCCTGAATAAGATTGGACTCTGTGATTTACGGTTGTGTCAGGATGAGAGTGAAGACACTTTAGGAAGATTAATCGATGGATTTGAATTTATAAGAGCTCATGAGTAGCTCAATGAGGGTACAGATCTAGAAATATGTATAGATATGTGTATTGTCACACATTCATATCTAGAAATATTTCTCAGTCATCTAATAATTGAGAAGATTAAATAACAGTGATCAATCTTCTAGCACCAAAAAATGTGATTTCCTAATACTCATCTCTAAAAGGAACCGAGGCATCTGAGAAAAAAACACCTGTCTCAATGTAGAAACAGGAGTTTACTACCTCGGTCTCAACCATTTGGCCATTTCAGTAGGGAGATCGCACATGAAATGTGTGTCAAAGAGGCTTACTGGAAACAGGCCAGCTGAAAGAGTTTCCTGAGGACAAAGCTGTTCAAAGGAGAGCAGCATTAAGAAATGGTTTTGAGTCATAGCCTGAAATGTGACTTTAGATATCCAGACTGACATAAGAACATGATCAAATAAATAGGTACAGATGGAGAACAAATTTTTCAATCAAGGAAATTTTTAGTTCATGAAGTGAAACTCACTAGCTTAAGAGGAGTGGGGATAGATCAAAGATCCAGTGGTCAAACCCTTCCAATCCCACTCAACACTGAAATTGAATGTCCACAGTACAGTTCGTGTGAGTCTGACAGTTGCACTTTATTCCACAATCTTCTTCTAAGAAAAATGTATAGTTAATTTAAGGATTTATCTCTTTTTTATTAGGTGTTTCTGTGGGGATTGTGAGCACACCAATTGCTAATCACAGAGGCCAGCAGCGTGTGTTGGAAGTCCTGGAAACCTCTAGCATCAGAGGTTACTGAACTGCCCAAGTTTGACCTTGGGAAGTAGACTCTGTTGCTCTGCAAGTGCACAATATACTTTTTTTTCCGTTATACATTTTACATCATGTGCACTGTCCCTCCTCCTGGTCACCTCTTCCCACAGTCATTCACCTCACTCCTCTCCCTTCTCCTCTGAGAGGGTGAGGGCCCCCTGCATATCCCCTCACCCGGGCACATCAAGTATCTCCAGGGCTAGGCACATCCTCTCCCACTGATGCCAAATAAAGCAGCCCAGCTAAAAGAACATATTCAACAGACAGACAATAGCCTTTGGGCTTAGGACCCACATGGAGACCAAGCTGCACATCTGCTACATATATGGGATGGCAGTGGGGTGGGGAGGGTAGATCCAGCCCATGAATGTTCTTGTGTTTGGTAGTTCTGTCTCTGAGATCCCTAGGGGTCCACATTGGTTGACTCTGTTGGCCTTCCTGTGGAGTTCCTATCTCCTTCAAGGCCTGCAATCCTCCACCAATTCTTCCATAAGGGTCTCTGATCTCCATCCAATGGTTGGCTGTGGGTCTTCCTGTTTTAGTCAGCTGCTGGGTGTCGCTTCTCAAAGGACAGTCACTACTACTGTCTGCAAATACGACAGAGTAACATTAATAGTGTCAGGCTTGCTTCTTGCCCATTGGATGGGTCTCAAGTTGGGATGGTCATTGGTGGGCCATTCCCTCAGTCTCTTCTCCATGCAGGACAAAGGACTGCTTTTCTTGTAGACAGGATAAATATTGGGTCAAAAGTTTTGAGTGGATTGGAACATTCTTAACCACTGATCAATCTCTCTAGCTCTAGCACCCCAGTGTATCTATCATCTGTCTATCTGTCCATCCATCTGTCCATCTGTCTATCCATCCATTCATCCACCCACCTACCTACCAGTCCATCCGTTCATTTATCTATCTATGTACCTAATATATCATCTTTATGTATAAGTGTTTTGCCTACATGTGTATCACATGCATCCCTGGCGTCCTCAGAGGACAAAACTTGTCATTGGATCCCCTGAAACTGTAGTTACAGAATATTTTGAGCCACCGTGTGGTTACTGAGGATTGATCCAGGGTCCTCTGGATGTCTATTCAGAGTGCTGAACCTTGGAGTGCTGTTTCTATCCTCAATTGCTCCAGTTTAGTTGAAGAGAAAACATCAGACTGGTCTCATACCAGGGGCATACTATAACCTTCAGCAGTACCACTCAATTAGGTCAAGGTCACCCAAAATGATGAAATAGTGAGGAGCTCACATGCAAAACCTGCCTTAAGAGACATGAACTATAAACATAATGTGATACTTTGGAATGAAATTTGGTGCTGAATAGGACCAAGCGTAAAACCAAGGAATCTGAAATATGTACTTTAAATAATATATCTTAAATTCTTCTTCTGTTTGTTTTTCTTTTTTCAATTTTATATTGGATTTTTTTTACCTATACTGCAAATACTATTGCCCTTCCCAATTTCCCTTCTAGAAATTTCCTATCCCATCCCTCTCCTCCTGCCTCCATGGGGGTGCTAACCCCACCCACCCCACCCTGGCATTCCCCTACACTGGGGTTTGGAGCCTTCTCAGGACCAAGGGCCTCTCCTTACCTTGATGACCAGTAAGGCCATCCTCTGCTACATATGTGGCTAGAGCCATGGGTTGCACCATGTGCAATCGTTGGTTGTTGGTTTAGTCCCTGGAAGCTCTGGGGTTTCCAGGTGGTTGATATTGTTCTTCGTATGGGGTTGCAAACCCCGGGACCCTGTGCTCAGTTCAATGATTGGCTGCAAGCATCTGCCTCTGTGTTTGTCAATTTTGAGTGTTTGCCTGCATGTATGTCTGTGTATCACATGCATGCAGTATCTGTGGAGGCCAGAAGAGGGTGTTGTCACCTAGATCTGGAATCACAGATAGGAACTTTTGCCTTAGTGGAGAAAGCAAAAGGATCGTGAATAAAAAGGCATTATGTTGCAGCCAGTGCTCTAGTTACAGCAAGCTAAATGCCAAACAAACACCTCCACATTTCAGGTTATTTCTGTGAAAGAGGTGTTCTCAGCCTCTTTTAGGTAGAAGACTATGGTGACTCAGAAACAGATATTTCCTATCTCAAGGCTGAGCCATTCTGGTGACCTTGGAGATCTTTTTCCAGCCCTCCAGATATAGAGGCTGGGTGAATTGGTGTGGGATGATGTTTGAGACTATCAAGGGCTACCTCCTCTGCCCTGAACTTTTGCTCCCAAGCTCACTCACAGCCAAGGCCAAAACAGTGTCTTCAATAATGAAAGAAAAATAATTAGTGAGGAAGCATTATCTTTTCAGAGCGTAATGTTTCTTTTAAACTGACCATAGATCCAGTAACTCATCAATAATTAACCATGATCCACACATAACATGAGTGGTCAGCAAATGATTTTGCAAATTTTTTCATTAGATTGTTTTTGTTGGGAATAACTAAAATAAAGCCTTTCAGAAAGTGATTTCATCTGATTATGCTCATGAATCATAAAATATTAACATTTTTCTAGCTGCAATCGATAAGTTTAGTGTTTTCCTTTTTGTTTAGCTGGGTTTTTTTGTTTGTTTTGTTTTGTTTTTATTTTTTGGGGCTAATAATATTATGCCCCCTTGTATTTGGGAGGAGAATAAGCCTTTTTAGTTTTTTGTGTTCACTTGACATTTCTTTTTTTTCTCCATCTTTATTAAATTGGGTATTTCTTATTTACATTTCTTTTTTTTTCTTTCTTTTCTTTTTCTCTTTTGTTTTCTCCATCTTTATTAAATTGGGTATTTCTTATTTACATTTCAATTGTTATTCCCTTTCTAGGATTCCAGGTCAACATCCCCCTAATCCCTCTCCCTCCCCTTGCATATGGGTGTTCCCCTCCCGATCCTCCCCCCATTACCGCCTTCCCCCAACAATCATGTTCAATAGATGTTCAGTCTTGGCAGGACCAAGGGCTTGCCCTTCCACTGGTGCCCTTACTAGGCTATTCATTGCTACCCATGCAGTTGGAGCCCAGGGTCAGTACATGTATAGTCTTTGAGTAGTGGCTTAGTCCCTGGAAGCTCTGCTTGGTTGGCATTGTTGTTCATATGGGGTCTTCAGCCCCTTCAAGCTCTTTCAGTCCTTGCTCTGAATCCTTCAACGTGGGTCCCATTCTCAGTTCCATGGTTTGCTGCTGGCATTTGCCTATGTATTTGCCATATTCTGGCTGTGTCTCTCAGGAGAGATCTACATCTGGTTCCTGTCAGCCTGCACTTCTTATCTAGTTTGGTGGCTGTATATGTATGGGCCACATGTGGGGTAGGCTCTGAATGGGCGTTACTTCAGTCTCTGTTCTAAACTTTGCCTCCCTATCCCCTGCCAAGTGTATTCTTGTTCCCCTTTTAAAAAATGAGTGAAGCATTCTCATTTTGGTCATCCGTCTTGAGTTTCATGTGTTCTGTGCATTTAGGGTAATTCGAGCATTTGCGCTAATATCCACTTATCAATGAGTGCATACCATGTGTGTTTTTCTGTGATTGGGTTATCTCACTCAGGATGATATTTTCCACTTCCTTCCATTTGCCTATGAATTTCATAAAGTCATTGTTTTTGATAGCTGAGTAATATTCCATTGTGTAGTGTACCACATTTTCTGTATCCATTCCTCTGTTGAAGGGCATCTGGGTTCTTTCCAGGTTCTGGCCATTATGCTATGAACATAGTGGAGCATGTGTCTTTGTTGTATGTTGGGGCATCTTTTGGTATAGCTGGGTCCTTGGGTAGTGCAATGTCCAATTTTCTGAGGAACCTCCAGACTGATTTCCAGAATGGTTGTACCAGTCTGCAATCCCACCAACAATGGAGGAGTGTTCCTCTTTCTCCACATCCTCGCCAGCATCTGCTGTCACCTGAGTTTTTGATCTTAGCCATTCTGACTAGTGTGAGGTAGAATCTCAGGGTTGTTTTGATTTTCATTTCCCTTATGACTAAAGATGTTGAACACTTGACATTTCTTAGACATGGATGCTCACCCATCTTTTAAGCCATTGTGACTATTGAGTTTCCTGAGAGGCTGGCTAGGTTTAGCCTTGTAGACTAGAACATTCACACATACCGAACACGAAGAGCTTCTCTTGCAGCACTGGGACCTGAACAGTAAACAGCACTGGTCTTTCTATGGACTTTCTGATGAGCTTACATTTTGAAATCTTTCATAAATTTGCATGAAGTTGACACAAAATGTCATATAAGGATAAAAGCCTTGTGCATATGCCTTTAGCATGTACTTTTGTGATCCAATAAAGTGACTGGGAAAATTATTTACATTCATAGTCTATAAACATTTAATATTAAATAATTACTTTCTACTCTCTTTTAATTTTACACAACTAAATGAATTGAGGTCATTCATGTCGGTGCACCCTACAATCCTGCACTTTGAATGGAGGCAGAGGCAGCAGTATCCTGATTTCTAGGCTAGGAGACCTCAAAGAGCTTCGCTTAATATTTAAAAAATTATTGAGTGAAAGAAAACAAAATAGGGCTTTAATAGGTAACTAAACTAGTCTGTCTTGGGCTCATTATGAATGAATTGCAAATAACATTTAAACCACTTTTTGTTTGTTCAGATGGTTGCTTGAACACAGTCTTACTATGTAGCTCTGACTGTCTTGGAACTTGCTCTGTAGACCAGACTGACCTTGAACTCAGAGATCTCTGCCTGCTTAGTGCTAGGATTAAAGGCATGCACTATCACTGCCATCATTTTTGAAAGAGTCTTGAGCCAAATAAAAGTTCGTACTCTTCCTGTCCTCTCTTTTCCTTCTTGGAGTATGTATATATATATATAATTTTTCTTGTACTATTTTTCAGGGGAACTCCCAAAAGATGTTTTTCTTTTTTCATGACATATGTAAGAGAAGCTTTGTGCGATGGTAGGTTTTAAAAAAAGAAAAGATTTCTCCCTGATTTCTGGGGGAGGATCAACAGTCTTAAATGGGAACAAGAGATTAGGGGTGCATCTGGGAATGAGAATAGCTATAACTGTTAAGTAGGGCTATGCAAACAGCTGTACATTTGGATAATAAGCAGGGAAATATATTTGAATTTCATTAGGCTTTTTTTCTTCTACAGTTAGCAAATATCTCACCTTCTAAAATTACTTCAATTGTGATTCATCCACAATAAGCATGTAATTAAAATTGAAGAATGTTTACCAGGTAAGGGGAGTTGCTAAAAGGAGCTTGGAAAAGAGTTTGGAAATTATGGAGAGAGCACCTCAGGGAGCTTGTACAGTTGTGAGATATTTTAGGTACTGTGATGTCAGGAGGATTTTAAGCAAGTAGAGGTTGCTGGCTCTACACTTGCAAGCTAAGTCACCAATATTGGTATGATTTAATTAACTCATTCATTATTGATTAATAATCTACAGTGACTTCCCTACTGCACCGAAGCATACCTGAATTATTGCTGGTGATGCTGTATTTTGTGCTGTTGGTTCATAACCGAACAGTGGCAATCAGGACAGGCATGAAATTTGAATGCATTTTGGTATGAATTGAGGATCTCTGAGGATATGTGTAAATTTGATGGAGCAAAAGACTTCTGCCCTGTTCTGGGAGTAGGGTTAGTATTAATGTCTTGGTCTCTCTATTTTTTTTTCTGCTCTGGATCAGAACATGCAAACCTGTTACAGTGAAGCACAATATATCATCACTAGGGTAGTGTGTAGCCTTGTTGACAGCATATTATGAATCCCTGTATCCACTACATGTGTCACAGAAGCTCTGAAAGGAACTAAAAACTAAGTCCAGAAGGAAGAGGGAACACGAGACTGACTGATGTATTTCGAGAGATAACCCACACTTATTTTGAAGATAATGTTAAAAGTTAGGTGTGCTTGTATTGCTAAATATCAAAATAGATAGATGGACCTATTTTGAATAAGATATGCTGGAGGAGAAGGAGCTTGGAAAGGACCCTATGGTCATATCATCGAGTCCAACCAATACTTCTGTGTTTAATATGTAAGGAATGGTTATGTGATGCTTGCAGTACTTGAGAATTGGAAAATTAAAACCTTTTACAAAAATCGTAATTGTGTTTTATTTATTTATTTTATGGGAGTATGGGTGTGTGTAGGTGTGCATGTTGTGACACTTATGTGGAGGTCTGAACAAAGCTTGAAACAGTCAGCTCTCTCCTTCAACCTCTTGGATCCTGTAGATGAAACCCAGGTTGTCAGGCATGGAGACAGCTGTCTTTACCCTCTGAGACATCTCTTCAGCTCAAGCATCATGAATCTTAATACTTTTATGTCCTATGATTCCACATCTGTGCTAATGTCTGTGTAACTGGTGATGTATGTGCACCGGTCCTTCTTAGTTGGCTGTGAAATTGCTATGTGAAGCTTGGTAAGCCAAAAATAGAATAAAGCTTCTGAAAACGATTCAGTCGTTCCAATTATTTAGATGTACATCTGTGAGCTCTGGGTAGAGATCCAAGTTTGGAAATGGGTATACTTCTAGCAGTTCATATCAGATATATGGAGAAAGTCCTAGAATGGAGATTCCCACGCAATGTGTGTGTGTGTGTGTGTGTGTGTGTGTGTGTGTGTGTGTGTGTGTGTGTGTAACAAACCTGGAGTAGCATTGAGGAGAACAGAGGCTAACCGCCTGACTTCTCTTGCTGAGTCTTCAGAAAGACAAAGTGTGTTTGGGTCCCATGCATGGTAGTGTTGACACCTGGTCTTCAGCCCAGATGACAGCATTCAAATGTACACTAAGTATGCTGCTTGTTTTCTCATTGGGTGAGTAGTCAGAGTAGCTGTGTCCCATTCTAGACAGCTGACAAACCAGGCTGCTTGGCTATGGAAGCACCTTTTTTCACATGTTCAGGTGTGTGAAGATTACTGGGTTCCATCAAACAAGTCTGTATTCTTTCTAGTTTACCCTAAATGGGATAAAAAAGAGAAGGAAATTATATGGGTGCATTTAGGAGGGGACACTGGGATTTCTCTCCTGCTTTAGCAGCTGGGTGTGAATAATGGAAAGACAATGTCCCTGAATATAAGAATACACACACACACAGACACACACACACACACACACACAGACACAGACACACACACACACACACACACACACACACACACACACACACACACACACACACACACACACACGTCCAGAAGTTCAAGCCAGGTATCAGTTCTTCAGGTGGAAATTTATATGAAATGGCTAGCACCCATCAGAAGTGACTCCATGTTTCCCTTCACTTTTAACAGAATGAGTACTGGGCCGGGATAAAGAATGAGTGTTAAGAAAGTAGCTCTGCACCAGACAGGGACCTTACATCTCCAAATGTTATCGCCCAAACAACTCTGTTTCAAAAGATGTAATAGGATTTTTGCCATTGAAGAAATTATTGTCCAACTGTAAAATCTCATAGCTTTTTCCTACCCTTCCCTTTTCTTGCTTTTTTTATTCTATATTTTCTTTATTTACATTTCAAATGTTATCCCTCTCCTGGTTTCTCCTCTGGAAACCCCCTATACATCCCTCCACCCACTGCCTCCATGAAGCTCTCACACCCACCGGCCTACTCTCTTCCGCCTCCTTTCCCTGGCATTCCCCTACACTGGGGCATCAAGCCTTCACAGGACCAAGGGTCTCTCCTCTCATTGATGCCCCACAAGGCCCATCCTCTGCTACATATGTGGCTGGAGCCATGGATTGCTCCATGTGTACTCTTTGGTTGGTGGTTTAGTCCCTGGGAGTTCTGGGGTGTCTGGTTGCCTGATATTGTTGTTTTTCCTATGGGGTTGCAAGCCCCATCAGCTACCTTGGTCCTTTCTCTAACTCCTCCATTGGGGACTCTTCCTCAGTTCAATGGCTGGCTGCCAGCATCTGCCTGTGTATTTGTCGGGCTCTGGCAAAGCCTCTCAGAGGGCAGCTATTTCAGGCTCCAGTCAACATGCACATTTTGGCATCCCCAATAGTGCCTGGGTTTGGTTACGGCATGTGGGATGGATCCCCATGTGTGGCAGTGTCTGGATGGCCTTTCCTTCAGTCTCTGCTCCACACTTTGTCTCTATTTCCTCCTGAGAGTATTTTGTCCCCCCTTCTAAGAAGGACTGAAGCATCCACGCTTTTGTCTTTCTTCTTGTTGAGCTTCATGTGGTTTGTAAATTGTATCTTGAGTACTCTGAACTTTTGGCCTAATATCCACTTATCAGTTAATACATATCATGTGTGTTCTTTTGTGATTGTGCTACCTCACTCAGGATAATATTTTCTAGTTCCATCCATTTGCTAAGAATTTCATGAAGTCATTGTTTTTAATAGTTGAGTAGTACTCCAATGTGTAAATGCACCACAATTTTTTTTATCACTTTCTCTGTTGAAGGGCATCTGGGTTCTTTCCAGCTTCTGACTATTATAAATAAGGCTGCTATGAGCATAATGGAGCATGTGTCCTTGTTATATGTTGGGGCATCTTTTGGGTATATGTCCAGGAGTGGTATAGCTTGAACCTCAGGTAGTACTGTGTACAATTTTCTGAGGAACTGCCAGACTGATTTCCAGAGTGGTTGTACCAGCTTATGATCCCATCAAAAATGTGGAGTTCCTCTTTCTCCACATCTTCGCAGCATCTGCTGTCACCTGAGTTTTTGATCTTAGCCATTCTGACTGGTATGATGTTGAATCTCAGGGTCGTTTTGATTTACATTTCCATGATGATTAATGTTGAACATTTCTTTAGCTACTTCATAGCCATTCAATATTCCTCAGTTGAGAATTCTTTGTTTAGGTCTGTACCCCATTTTAATAGGGTTATTTGACTCTCTGGAGTCTAACTTCTTGTGTACTTTGTATACATTGGATATTAGCCCTTCATTAGATGTAGGATTGGTAAAGATCTTTTCCAAATCTGTTGGTTGCTGTTTTGTCCTAATAATATTTTCCTTTGCCTTACAGAAGCTTTCAATTTTATGAGGTCCCATTTGTCAATTCTTGATCTTAGAGCATAAGCCATTGGTGTTCTCTTCAAGAAAATTTTCCCTGTGTCCATGTGTTCAAGGCACCTTTCCACTTCCTCTTCCATTAGTTTGAGGTATCTAGTTTTATGTGGAGGTCCTTGATTCACTTCAACATGAGCTTTATACATGGGAATATGAATGGATCAATTTTCAATCTTCTACATGCTGACCACTATAGAACAGCACCATTTGTTGAAAATTCTATCTTTCTTTCCATTAGATGGTTTTAACCCCTTTATCAAAGATGAAGTGTCTATAGGTGTGTGGGTTCATTCTGTATCTTCAATTCTATTCCACTGATCTACCCGCCTGTATCTGTACCAATACAATACAGTTTTTTTTCACGATTGCCCTATTATACAGCTTGAGGTCAGAGTTGGTCATTCCCCCAGCAGTTCTTTTATTGTTGAGGATAGTTTTTGCTATCCGGGGTTTTTTCTTATTTCAAATGAATTTGTAAATTGCTCTTTCTAACTCTATGAAGACTTAGTTGGAATTTTGATGGGAATTTCATTGAATGTGTAGATTGCTTTCAGCAAGATGGCCATTTTTACTATATTAATCCTGCCAATCCATGGGCATCAGAGGTCTTTTCATCTTCTGAGATCTTTAATTTTTTTCTTCAGAGGCTTGAAGTTCTTGTCATACAGATTTTTCTCTTGCTTGGTTAGAGTCACACTGAGGTATTTTATGTTATTTGTGACTATTGTGAAGGGTTTCATTTCCCTAATTTCTTTCTCAGTCTGTTTATCCTTTGAGTAGAAGAAAGCTACTAATTTGTTTGAATTTTATACCCAGCCACTTTGCAGAAATTATTTATCAGGTTTAGGTGATCTCTGGTGGAATTTTTTGGGTGAGTTAATTATGATATCATATCATCTGCAAATAGTGATATTTTTACTTCTTCCTTTCCAATTTGTATCCCTTTGATAACTTTTGTTGTCTAATTTTTCTTGCTAGTGCTTCAAGTACTATATTGAATAGGTAGGGTGAGAGGGGGCAGCCTTGTCTAGTCCCTGATTTTAATGGGATTGCTTCAAGTTCCTTTCCATTTAGTTTGATCTTGGCTACTGATTTGCTGTATATTGCTTTTACTATGTTTAGGTATGGACTTTGAATTCCTGATCTTTACAAGACTTTTGTCATGAAGGGGTGTTAAATTTTGTCAAGTGTTTTCTCAGCATCTAATGAGATGATCATGTGGTTGCTCCCCCCTTTGAATTTGTTTATATAGTGGATTATGGTGATGGATTTCCCAATATTGAACCATCCCTGTGATGAAGCCTATTTAATAATGATGGTCGTTTTAAACTGTAAAAACAAGCTATGAAAATAAGGAGAAAAGAAGCTTCCAGAGCTGTTTACAAAGAACTGTGAAAGAGTTGGCTTTTGTAGGGTGGATCTGCTCACGCTCAGCACTGATTTGAGGCTTGTTTGTGACATGACTCTTGGCTGTAAATACATTTCCCACAAGGTGTGACAAATCTGACTACACCATAAAGGGCTGTTTTCCTCTTCTGGCTCTGGTTATTTCCTAACTGAAGACAGCACAAGGTAGTCTTTCTTCATAAACATCTGTTGTTCTTCTCTTCATAAATCCTGGCACCTTGCTACGGAGTCCTGTGTTCTACTGTCAGTATTAAATTGAAATTCCAGTCTACTATATTTTGACAGTTAATCTTTGGTGCTTCTAATACTTTAGAAATTTTTCACCTATGTAAGTTTCAGTTTAAGCCTTTCATCCATGCTTGATTGTGGGAACTTTTACTGGTCACATACAGCAAAAGCATTAACATTTTTTGTCCAAGGCTCTTTATACTTAAAAGTGTAAGAAATGTATTTCAACATCAGCATTTTTTACTGATGCTGTGGTAAAACTCAGGGGTCATATAGTAGGTAAAGTTTCAGATGAATTCCTTGATCATAGACTGCATTTCTAATTTACACAGAACATTTACAATTTAAAACTATCAATTAGAATGATGAATGGAAAATTCATTGTATTTTGATTTGTTTTTGTCCTATCTCACTGAAAATATTAACAAATTATTTTAAAATTTGTGAAATTGCTTTAATACACAGTTAACAATTATAAACAAATGTATTATTCTCAAAAATGTAATGAAAATATAAATATCCATGGTTTTTAGGGAATCAGTGACAATTTCATTTATTTCATTTCCATTTCTCTCCATTGCTTGAGACCGAACCCAGGGCCTTTCTCAAGCTGAAAAAATCTTGGTACCATCAAGCTATCCCCATTGTTAATAGTTGTTGTAAAAGTGGGTGCCTTTTCTCTTGTTTTCTTTATGGGTATCCTACAGGCTATGGTTAAGATCTTTTCCCCCTGGCGGGATTTTTCTCCCACAGCTTTTGGACAAATAATTTCTAATTTTCTCTTCACTTCAGAATGTTCATTATTAATGTTCTTTTCCCTTTCCAGTAGGTTTTTTCCCCATGGGTCTTTATTCTTGTCTCCTAGGCCACAGATTTGTCCTTTTCTTCATATTTTTTTTCTAGTCTTCACAGCATTGTGCTTTTAAGAACTTTCAGAAATATAACTCCGACTAGCCCTACTCCCTGTGAATGGAATAATGAAGCAAAATAAGATGCACAGACATCTTGGCTGCTGTGGAGGAGACCCATGCTGTTCCTCACAATTCAGCAAGAACAGTTCCAGACTCTTGTGTACACCTTGTGTGACCTCCTCTGAAACCTGGCCTTACCAGGTCTCCAGTTCCATCCTTTCTTTTCTTTTCTTCTATACATCAGCCACATTGATTTTCTTCTTTTCAAATGTCATAAAAATACTGTCTTTTCCGTGAATTTTATCTAGAACATAAACTTCTGAGTAGTCTTTTTGATTCAAAAGTATGAAAATAAAATATTTCTTAAACATGTAAATCTAACTTAAAGAGCAGTGTCTCCTCATGCTGAAAACATCTGTTTGTGAAAAAAAAATGAGGAACTTATGCTTCCCACACCTGTCTGGAAGCTCTTAGAAAAGATTTCCTTTTCTTTCAGATATTTTGAAGTTTGTCCTTATACTGGGCATAATTTTTTCTTCAATTTGATTTGATGAATTATTTGCATTAATTTCTGAGCACGTGAGCCTCTGGCAGCACTACCTTGTGGAGGTAGTGTTGGTTGTCATGGAAGATCGATCTCTCTCTCTCTCTCTCTCTCTCTCTCTCTCTCTCTCTCTCACACACACACACACACACACACACACACACACACACACACACACACACACTTTGCTTAACCCAGAAAGAACGTCCATGACAGACAATAGTCAGCATGGTGATCCAATACGTTTTTATTGATGTGATTAAGAAGGGTAATGTGTTTGAGGGGTTACTAATAAGGAGTGTAAATGGAGACCACCATGAATAACCCAAAAGGTAGAGCAAGGAGAATAGGAGGCAGGTGCCGAAGGTATCCATGACCTGAATGTGCCCATTTCGTGGTACTGAGGGGAAGTAGTAGCATGAGATACTAAAAATGGAAGCTGGCTTTAATCAGATATTATGCTTTGGTTTATCTGTATTTTGTTTTGCTTTGATATTTCAGAGTCTTTGCAAACTTAAACATACTGTCCTCATTTGTAAAAATAATGAGTTTTGTTGGGAGTACATTTCACATATATTGACAAGCCAGTCCACAGGGCATGTCCTGTACACAGCAGCTTTCTTCTTTGTGTCACTCTCCTTCAAGTTTCAGGTTTGCTATCCTTATGACATCGCAGAAACATACAGAGAGAGATATTATACCAATAGCTCAGAGTTTACTGGTTACCAATGAGCTGTGTATACTGAAACAGTTCACAAGCCCCAGATATACCATGCAATTTTGTTGAGGATTGTTGTATTGAATATGGGTATTATTTCTCAGTGGTATCACTGTTGGTGTTGAAGGTACTTTTGTTCTGTGATACTAAGATTTTGATCAGTCTTGGCCTTGTAGGGATTCATGATGACCGGGTCATACAAAATGTACCCCATGAGAAATACTGTGGGTGACACCAACCCCAGTGGATATTTGCTATCATAGATTGGAGAAGGATATAAATTGTTTGTAAAGAAACAAAGTATCTATATGAGGGTATGGTGTCAGTTACTCAACATGCTGACAGTTGTTGTCTCAGGGTTTTGCTGCTGTGAACAGACACTATGACCAAGATCAGTCTTATAAAAAGCAACATTTAATTGGGGCTGGCTTACAGTTTCAGAATTTCAGTCCATTATCATCAAGGTGGGTGCAAGTCAGCATCCAGGCTAGCATGGTGCAGGAATAGCTGAGAGTTCTATATCTTTATCTGAAGGCTGCTAGTGGAAGACTGACTTCCAGGCAGCTAAGGGGAAGATCTTAAGCCCACACCCACAGTGACACACCTACTCCAACAAGGCCACACCTCCTAATATTGCTATTCCGTGGACCAATCATATACAAACTATCACAGTGGTTATAGTCAACATATACAAAATAAGAGTATGTTAGTAAAATCTTACTCTTAAAGATTCAATTACCATGCAGATGATGTAGCTACCAGCCAATTACTTCCATTGTTTTAAAATAACAATGGTTTTAGCCCAAAGAACTCAATATGACAAATAAGTGTTAACATGCTAATAGTTAGTCCAATTCAAATATCAAGGTATAATATCTATTGTTAGTAAAGGCATGTGACTGCTAATCAAATCTATGTGTCTTAGACTCCGTTTCCTGTGACTATGGTCATGACCTCCTCTTTGTCATATATGCATTTAATATTGTCATACATATTAACAGTACTACAAAAGGAAAATAATATATAATATATTCTCCAATAAAATAATTGTTCAAATGACCCACCATACTCTGGCTCAGATTTCATTGGGTAACATTTCAAATCTTATTTAAGAGATAAAAAAGGGTAAAAATCTACATATTTATCATAGACTAATAATTTCCATCTTCTTTGAACTGGAGTGAGGTAAATCTGTTCAAGTGATTGTACTTTGACCCTTCCTCTTAATGCCTGATCTTGGAATATACTCTTCTACTAGTCTTTTTCTTTTCTGCATACCACAAACACATTAAGTACACAGACTTGTTCTTATTGATCTTGAGATTCAGGTATGGAAAACAAATAAATAAGATGTGATTTATAGCCCCCTTTCAGAAGCATGGTGTTCTCTGTGACCAAAGGTCATGAAATGAGCAGACTAGGTGGCTTGAAGGGTAAGAATAAAATAAAGAAAGTAAAGGAACAGGAGTATAGTTTCTATGTAATGGGAATGAAAAATGACTCAGAGGCAGGGAAAACCAAGAGATGTTTACAGAGCCACTATCAGGTCTGGAAGACTGATGACACAAGGTAAATGAGTATTGATTGTAGAATCTCTTCTAGAGGAAAGCTAAAATATATTTGACTATATACTTAGGCAACAATGGTCATAAGGCTTTTAAAAATAATACAACAACATATAATTTGTAATTTAGGAGATCCACTCTTGCTGCAGAATAGAGGGGGAGGCGGGATGGATAAGAATAACATGATATCAGCAATGAAGGAAATGATTTCAATAAAGAAGAAATGGTTAAATCTTTAATTAATGCATAAGAACAGGGGTGAGGGAGTTAGGGCTGTGATAGATATAGGTGGACATAGAGCTTGTTATAGAGACAGGGATTTTGCTGTAGGAAGTGAGAGAAAGGAATCCAAGACAGAAAGCAGTTAGTTACATTTTTAGCTGATTTACATAAAAATATAAATATAACCATTGATGTGTAATCATAAGATTTGGACCCAACTTTGTGGGAAATGGAGTCATTTTAAGCACTTGGAAATGTAGCCAATGG
Organism: Rattus rattus; assembly: GCF_011064425.1. Lineage (NCBI taxonomy): Eukaryota > Metazoa > Chordata > Mammalia > Rodentia > Muridae > Rattus > Rattus rattus. Next base: position 68,488,953 of record NC_046159.1, read on the forward strand.
TTGAAATATGAAACTCGAGCCAAGACAGAAGCCCTGAGCATAGTGACAGCTTTGGGAACTTTCAACACCAGGTAATCTATGAATAGGAAGGAGATGAGCAAGAGACTATCTGAAGATCAGGTATCAGAGATGGACAATGATGGAGAGTGGGGTGGCATATTTAAGTAGATAAATAAAGAAAATGAGGTCTCAAAGAGAATTGTGAATCATATGCTAAGAAGGTGGAGGAATACCAAGAGAATATGGTGTCCTTGAAACTAAGGATAGAACAAAATTGTCAAAACACTGCTGTGAGGGCAAATAAGACGAGAACTCAAAGGGGACCTGTGATATTTTAAGATAGATTTATTTTTATTTAGATAAGGACTATGCAATCATTACATAAGTAGCATGAATATATATGGTAGAAATATATAATTATGTATATAATTTGTCACCCAAAATCCCATCACCCTGAATAACTACTGTTCGGTTTTGATACATCTTTCCAGACTTTTCTATATGCAAATATATGCTCTGCATCAAAATATACATCTAAATATAACAAAATGAGTTCATACCGTAAAAATATGGAATGCTGCATGAATCTGCCTATCATCCCCACTGGGGGTCATGGTAATCTGCACAGCAATCTGATTTTAGTGGATGAGCTGGCACGTCACATCGGACCCAGTGAATCAAGCAACTAGGGGATCATTTGTAACTTTGCAAGGCTAATTTTGCTGGAATGGAGGGCAGAAACCAGATTGTGGTGGGTGGGACTATGAGGAGGCAGGGAGGAAATGGTATGACTACACTGGAGGCTGGGGAGGTAGGCTCTGAAGAGAGAGCAGAGAGTGTCAAGAGAGAGATAGAAAGAAGAGTGTACCTTATCTGTGTCCATGCCTGTGTTCATTCATGAGTGTGTGTGTGTGTGTGTGTGTGTGTGTGTGTATGCATTTAGTCTTTTACTCTGATAAGACTTTTTCACTGATGGTAAAAAAAAACAAGGAAGAGGATATGTCTACAAAGTAAAGGATCTGTTGTAGAGATTAAATAAGATTTTTCTTGTGCAAGAGATAATTGTTTCACAGGTAAAGGTAGAAGTATAAGCTGATACATTTGCAGATGTGTCCTCTGAGGTGGTTTTTCTCACCTAAGAATGCAGATATCATCTCCACATGTATTGAATTATCTGTTGAAGATTTTTTGACTTTGCATGAAACAAATGCCTTCTACATTAGATATGATCTGCCAGGTTTTTCCTTATGTATTTACCATGATGCCAAGAGATTGGTGCTAGGAAAGTCTGTCCTTCTCTAGGAGAAGGAGAGAGGGCTCCTTAGTTCAGAGTTCTTGCTGCTTTTGGCAAGCACAAGGACTCAGTTCCTAGTACTCCTCGAGTGGCTCACAAACATCTGTAACTTCTTTCCACATGATTTACGTCCCTCTGCTGGATACAGCAGGAACTGTGTGCACATGGTGCATATAACTGCAGACAATCATAAACACAAAATGAAAATGAACAAATCCTTATTTTAAAGAACCTAGCCTTCTTTAACAAGGTGAAAGCTTAGAAATGCTAAACAAAACTTTAGTTACCTTAAGTAACTTTGAGTGTCTTGAAATCACCTATTTTTGAGAAGCTTATGAGAGTGCTCTACTCCCCGCCCCCTCAAGACTTACTATCTGGCAAGAAGTTGTGGTTATATTTTGAGAAGTGCCCTGGAAAGACAGATTTTGAACAAATTTGGATTGAATTCTGTTAAACTTCAGATAAGTGAGTCTAAATCTTTCAGTTTTAGTTCTGTTCATTAAAACTGGGATCCTGTCCCATTGGCCTTGCTGTGTGATGAGACCACCTAAGGTAGAGGCTAAGAAGTATTGGGGGGCTGCTGCTCAGGGAAGACCACAGAGCTCCCACTAGTTCCCCTGCATGGCTGTCTTGTGTACATGTCACTCAGGGAAATCTGTAACTCCTAAAAAACTCTAGCACACCAGAATTTGATGACAACGTTTGCAGCTATTAGAAGGGATAATCAACCTTGTCAATGACCTTCAGCCGTCAGTGTAACCGATGTTATTGCAGAATATAAATATTGTGAATTTATTGGGAAGTGTTAACTACCTCAAAGAGCACAGGTACAAAAAGACGTTTCCTAAAGGTAGTTGAAACCAATTGAATTCTATACTTATGGATGCAGATCTCTCAAGGTGCCTTTAGGTTCATACTCACTAACATAAATGCTGCAGATGACCAGATGGAACTGTACAGGATAGTTTGCTTCTCTTTTAAGCACAAGACTCTTGAGATTAATAAGGTAATTTAGCAGTGAGCACACATGCTAGTGCTGCTGATGTTGAAATATCAATCCTCACAGAAAAGACTGCTAAACAAATATAATTGCTATAATGTGTTGTGACCTTTCCAATCCTGTCAATCAATGGGAAGGGTCAATGCTAGCCTCATGCAGGAAAACTAGTTGCCATTTATTACAGCTGCTATTGTACAGAGAAGTTCTATGTGTTTATATTCAGTTCAGTAAACAAGCTACGTTAGCCGGAGAAACTTGGTGGAGCAGGGGTATTAGGATTAAATTGTATTCCTACCCGTTTGTGCAACCTAAATCCTTATTAAGTCACCAGCACATCTGTGGATTTAACATTGACTTTTAAAATACAATATGATAATCCACTTGGACTTGCTTCAAAATGCAAGGTATTATATGCTAATAAAGTATTTGCATAACGACTTTATTGTTTAATATGGGTCTTAATTAGATGCCTTTATTTTTCTATTATATTATTATTACTATATGTTTAAAACTTTCTTCCCTGGAGCTACTTGAAGGACATTGTTATAGTGTCCCATCTTTGTTTTTGAACATTTTCCTGACTGGAACTCAAAGGGGCATTTATTATTACTTTGTTAAGCACTACACTGAACATAGCTCCAGAAAGATGTTCAAAATGCAGGTGTCCTTTCGATTGACTCTTCTCTGTCTGCTCCAAATATCTTGTTTGCCTGTACGGATGGCATCTTCTCCAATGACTGTCCCTCGACATGCTCTGTCTGGGAGAATCCGTCTCTGGAGTGGAATCTGTTTTTACCCTGGTGTTAATTGCTTTCCCTGTTACTGAGATTGAATACTTGATGAAAGGAACTCGAAGAAAGAAAGAGCTTGTTTGGGTCAGAGTTTGAGAGTACAGCCGACCGTGGCAGAGAAGACGTGGAAGCAGGAAGGTAAGGTGGCTGCTCCCATTGCATTCATAGTCAGGACCTCATGAACAATGAATGCCAGTGCTCAGCTGGTATTTCCTTCCTATGCAACCTCAGACTCCAGCACAGAGAGTGGTGCCACTCACGTGCAGGGTTGTCTTTGCACCTCAGTTCAGTAGGAACCCTCTTATCACAGACATCCTCACAAGTTTGGCTACTAAATAATTCTAAGCTCTCTCAGGTTAACGGGGAATATGACCCATCAAAATACTTAATGATAATGAGACTTCTTCAAAACCAGGTGAGTATAATTCATCCTGAAGTTTCTAGTACATTCCTACAGGTCTCGCATGCCTTGGGTAGTTAACCGTATCTATCAAATGAATAATTGGTAGATAAAGGAATGAAGTAAGCATCAAAAAGCTTTTTATTTACGCGATGTATAAAATGGGCTTATTTGCTTAGCATAGGAAGTCATTTGGGATCAAAGTCTTACTTATTCATCAATTTGTCTGGTGTTTATCAGACAAGTGGCATTTAAGGATACTATTGAGTTAAAATCTTTTGTATTCATAAGAATCTTGGCATTCAATTTTAACTGTTACTAATGTGTGCACAGCCTTCTATATGCATGTAAATGTGCACACTCCTGAACACATACAGATAGAGTATATTTAGTTGACATATTAAGACTCCAATACTTAACTTTGTAAAGCCATATCTCTGGTAACCAATGTGCTTCTCATTATGAAGGAGCAGAGACTGTCCCAGGTAGTAACATTGGGAAAAGTCAGAGATAATGTGTTATCCCATAGTTGAATCCAAATTGGAGCCAAAGACTATGTAAATAAAGTATGACCCTGTAGTCCCTTGTCAGAAAATGGAGTGATGGCTTGTTTATAAGAAGTCCTTAGTACTTGTTGGAAGAGAATTAAGCAATCCTTCAAGTTCTCTCTGAAGGAACAGTTAGAATGATTAGATTGTGTGAAATACATAGTGAAACCGCGATAGCAAGGGCATTTTAGAAAATATTCTTCTGCATTCTGAAAAATGAATGCTGTGATTACATTGAATTGATTACATTGAAATGAATGTGGGAGATTAAAGTGTATAATTGCTGCACATGGAATTCTAATTTATGGGAGGTTAGAGGGACAGAGAATAGGTTAATTTCTAAAGAAGTTATGCACTGATTAATTTATTCTAAGTTACTTTTGGACCTTAAAGGTAATTCCACAAAGTATGTTATCTAGAATGCTAATAATGCTGACTTTTGCATAATCTACCACACTGATCTGAGTTGTATAATAAGGTTCATTGCCCAGAGCCAGCCTGTCCTGGAATGGGCTGCAGTAGGACACAGCGTTGGATGTAGATGTAACTTTAAAGACTGGTAGTCTCTGGCCGTCTAGCTTTCTTTTCTCTTTTCAGCAAAACAACTAAGACCATCTCTTAAAACTTTCTTCCTAAAAAATATTTGAATTAAATGAAGAATTATATAGAATCTTTAATTCATCAAAACCACATCAATTGGTGAAAGTTCAACTTTATGCTTATTTGCAGCAAATCTGATTAAAAGGGTGGGCCAATGCTCAGGGATTATTATATTAATTTAATGATGTCAGGGAAGGCATATCAGCTGCAAGAAGCAATCCCGAGATGAAGTCTCTTTGGGCCTTACTATTGAGCACAACCATCACAGATCGTGCAAAAACGGTGGGCCACCTTTCAGGAAAGTCACCTGCTAAGCCTTTAACCTCTCCTAGATGGCTTTGGACAGATCATGTTAACCTTTAGTCAATCCGCTCTGTTTAGGAATCTCTATGCCATGTGGTCTGTTGGAAGCTTAATGCATCCTTCAGAAGTAGATGCTACAATTTGTATTTCCTATTGATTTCTAGACCAAAGAGAAGAAAACCACAGCACAAGAGATTTTGGTTGTGATTCCAGTATTAATACAAATGATAAGATTTTCAGTGCAGAGAGAAGCCAGGAAATGAACGAGGCAAAAAGCAGAATCCATTTTTAATTTTAAATTGCTGACTTTCTACCATGATACCCAGGAGTAGCAATGTTCTATTAAGATGTTACATCATTTTATACTTCCTGTGTACACTATTCTCATTCTAGAAATCCATCAAAAAGCCACTTAAGCAAGAAAAGGACACAGATACTTCTTTTTAATCATCAAACTCTAGATTACAAATTGTCAGTCTCACCTTGTCAGCTAAAGGCCTGAGGCTGTGTAACTTCTAGCTCATATTTCCACACTGTGAATTTTCACTTTAACAGAAAAGAAAAGGAGACATCGGGGAGGTATGGTGATTCGATTCTTTTTGCTTTGTATTTTTCATAAGTCATCAAGGCATTGCTTACCATGCATGTAAGCTTTGACACGAAGTGTTATTATATAGATTTTGAAGTTACCAGAATGTTATTTGGACTCTGCAGAATTCTTTTCGCATTTTGTTAATACGGGTATGGCTTTTCCATCAACAGAGGACCTGAATGCACTTAGCTATATGGGGGGAGGGTTACCCCTCACTTTAACAGTAGCAGACTGCCTGACTCCTTTTCCCACGACAAAGCAAAGAATACTTGGAAATTGCATATTATTTCAATTTTGAATAGACATAGTGACAGATCCTATAATTGCAGCAGCCACGTGCATCTCGGGTCACCTTTCAGTTCACTGATCCAGAGCTCTGAATGGTTATTATGTAAAGGACCTCGATGGTTATTATGCAAAGGGCAGTTTATTGTTAAAGTCAGGGGGAGTGTGTTTAAATGAGCAGGGGCTGTGGGGGAAAGCAAGCAACACTTCTCTATGCTACTTAGATCTGAGAGCATCTTCAGCTCAGAGTACCATCAGGAAAAATGACAAGCGGCCTCCCTCCCTTGCTTTCATTCAGATTTACTATCGTTATGACATATATGCCTGCTGGGAATCAGCATGTCTTTTATAATTTAGCCTAAATTATAGCAAAACAATCTTTTTCAAGATACTTGAGTATTAACTGGTTTTTTTTCCTGTTATTAACAAATTAGATCTATTGTGCTATCCTAGAAAATAGAATTAGAAAACTCTCTTTTTAGATTCCCTGAATAAGGGAAGGTGTCACATCAAAGGTAGCTGGTGATGCATATTATCATAGTGGTTCTTAAAGAATGGATCCTAGCCAAGTGTGAAACCTGGTCTGGAAGCTTGACTCGAGTGCAAATTCTCAGACCCAGCTAATTGTAGTGAGTCAGAGGCACTCTCTGTGAGTCCTAACAGTCTTTATATAAATGTTTCCTCTGATGAGTTTTCAAGAAAAAGCAAGTTTGAAAAGCATTTGTGTCCATTTACTCTCACGGCAGTGAAACTGTGCCACAAATTTAGTCATTCACCAAAACCTACATTTATTATCTCCTGTTGTCTGGGGTCAGAGGCTCAGATGGATTTCCCTGGAATCTCTTATCAGGAATTTCACAGTCTCAGAACCTCACATGATATCAAGGCACTATCCTGAACAGAAGACAATGGATGTGGAGCTCAGGGCAGTTTCATAATGCCCTAGTTGCCTGAAGGGAGCTCTTACTTCCTAAGTGAGCACCCTGTCTGGAGGCTCTAAGTAATGATGGGAAGTAAAATTCCTGTCCATATCTTAACTTGAATCTTGAATAGCTTTGGAACTGGATCTATTGGATTTTCATTTTAAAGGGTAATATATAAGCCCCACTTGAGCCCATCTCATAAACTATATATATGAGGGTTACTTCTTTCTTTTAATTGGATATATTTCTTTATTTACATTTCAAATGGTATTCCTTTCCTGGTTTCCTGTCTATAAGCCCCCTATCCCCTCCCCCTCCCCCTCCTGCGTAAGGGTGTACCCCCCATCCACCCCCTTACAATCCCCCTCACATTCCCCTGCACTGGGGGTCCAACCTTTGCAGGAACAAGGGCTTCTCCTTCCACTGGTGCCCAACAAGGCCATCTTCTGCTACATATGCAGTTGGGGCCATGGGTCAGTCTATGTATAATCTTTGAGTAGTGGTTCAGTCCCTGGGAGCTCTGGTTGGTTGGCATTGTTGTTCTTATGGGGTTGTAAACCCCTTCAGCTCTTTCAATCCTTTCTCTAACTCCTCCAACAGGGGTCCCGTTCTCAGTTCAGTGGTTTGCTGCTAGAGTTTGCCTTCTTCAGTGTGGTGAATATTACAATAAAGAAAGGAATCTACCAATAGGTGGAGATAAACCAATGTCTGCTCTCTTAAGAGTTAATTCAGTTGATCAGGTCTGTCTTCAGGATGCAGGTTCACCTTAAGTTATGCTAGAGATAATGAGGGAAAGCTGGAGAGGTGGCCCAGTGATAAAGAGCACTGGCTGCCCTTCTAGGGGATGCAGGGTTGATTCTCAGCGTCCAGATGATGCTTCATACCATCTGTAACTCCAGTTCCAGGGGATCTCATGCTCTATTCTGCTCTCAGGGGGCACAAAGAAGGCATGTAGCATGCAGACACACCTCCAGGCAAAGTACCCATGTGTAAAAATAATTAAACCTAAAAGATAAGAGAAGAATAATTAGTCCTTTAATGAAATAATGTAATATTCCTTTCTAGAATACTCCCTATCCCTACCAAGAGGCTCATCTGTATCTGTGGCTCCTTGTCCGATGAGTCTGGTGAGTCCTTCCTCTGGAAGGTGTAGCTTCTCCTTATGCATCCCTTCTTCTTCTTCCTCCTCCTTCTCCTTCTCCTCCTCCTTCTCTTCCTTCTACTTCCCCCCTTCTCCTTCTCCTTCTCCTCCTCTTTTCTTCTTCCTCTTTGTCTCTCAGACACCTGTCAGAGCCTATTTCTGGTAGGTTGGATTTCTCAGTGTTTCTCTAGAGCTACCCTACCCTAGTGGGGCTCTTTGTACAGCTTGTGTCTGAACTTAACGGACTTCCTCAAAAGCTATTAGATATTTTGTCTTTTATTTATTTGTTTTTCTTCATCTCTTCTCCATTGTCATGCTCCAGGCAACTGCCAAGATTTACAGCTTCTCTGCTACTTTTTTGAGACTTTGTTTTTAACTTTAATAAATTTGTCCTCAAGCTTCTCTTGAGTTCATTCTTAAATTCTTTTCCTGATGACACTAAGAACCCAAGAAGTGATCCTCATTTCTCCAGTGTTATCTGGCAACTATGAAGAAACCCTGTTTCCAGTAATACCTGTTATAGTAGAACTCATCAGTTCCAGACTCTGATCTAGGGCCATATACCAGGCTACTACAGTTTAAATTTTATGGCCATGATCTATTTCTTTAACTGTGTTGTGGCCAAAATGTGAGATAGTAACATGAACATCTCATTAACCTATATGATGCTTTCTCTATATTAACCTATATGTTTCATTACATTGCCTTATATGATACAGTCTCTATATTAACCTATGTCATACATTTTTCAACATGCTGAAATTCCAGTATGGGGAATGCTGAAAACATTGAGAGATGTTCTCTTACATCTTTTTCCACATTGCAGTGAAGTCTGAGTTTTGAGGGTCCTGGCTTACAAAATTTCCAGTGTCATTTATGTCCCCCCTGCACATCTTTGATGAGCAGGCTGAGATTTCTATAAATATTACAAAGAAGAAAATGCATCATGTTTTTATCTACAATTATTTAAGTGATTTTCAAAACAAATGCATTCCCAACAAAATGATACTACCTTATTTAGCAGAAGCTTAAATCAATAAACTGATTTGCCAAATATATTGGAAGGCAGTTACTAATAATCTATCTACCACATAGGGGAAAGCATGTTGGGACAGACACTTAGATAATTAAAAAGAATCATGGTGATTAAAAGAACAGTAGAATGAAAAAAGGAGGTGATACAGGGTTTCAAAGGCATTTCCAGGAAGATTTATAAGGGGACACCTATAAGTAGTGACGCATAGCATTACCTTTGGACACTTGAGAACAGACACTGAAGCAGTCGTCTTCGAGATGGATTTTGCTTGTCAAACATGCAGACAAGATACTTGATCCTCTCTGCCAACTGGATTTTCTTTTCCTTCTGACTTTGCTTTTTTTTTAAATTTAAGACGAATCTTTCTATTTTGATTGAGAAATGACTGTAGACCAAAGCCTTTCTTCACCTCTGTAGATACTCCATATTTATCAAAAAGATCACCAGATGGGCTGTATGATCACCCATTTATGAACATTCAATTCAATATCTTTCCAGATGTAAATCATCATCTCAGATATTAAATGGGTTGCTTGGAGCTTTTTCTTCTGCTTGTAAAAGCGTAATGTAGGATGGAAGACACCCTGTCATCTTATTACGTACTTTTCAATAAAGTGTAGTGTTTATGATACTGTTTTACATAGGGGCAGCTCTTAAGCAAACATATACACTGAACATATTGTTCCCAACTGTCGCTTCTGTCTCTGACCCGCAGAAAAGAGCGACGACACAGCGTTCTTCTCAAAGCAGTTTATTGAGGAACCTTTCTTTCTGCATGCAAGCAGCAATCTCTCTTTTCTTTTCTTCTCTCTTTTTTTCCCAGCCCCTGAGCACACTCCCTTATATCCTCCATCAACTCTGCCTCCTCAGTCCAGACTGCATAATCTCAGTTCATAGGTCCATGTCACATGGCCTGATCTTACGTCATGGTGCGCCTGCGCAGCTCTCACAATGGACGTGGCTAGTTTCAAGTGTGTGAGGAAGTCAGGTGCAAGTCATGAAACTTAGCTGCAGTCCTGGGCGCCATCGTGGGACTGCCGCCACACCCGCTCCCCACACACAACATGGCCTGCTTTCATTCCTTCCTCATCAATCCCCCTAAACTCATTAGTCCTCTTTTCTCCCAAGACAGATTCATATCCTACACATATACTTGATTTTATGTATATGTCCAACAAAAGTTACACATATGAAAGAATTCATATAATAATGTACAATTATTATTACTGTTACTCTCTGTATTTGAAGTCTTCTTATGAAGTAAAATAAGATTTCTTTCCCTTTGAATCAATAAGAAACAAAATTACTTATGGGATCACTCTTTTATGAGCACAAAAAATTGTGTTAATTGTAGGATCCAGGCTGGAAAAATGAAAGTGGCTAAAACTATAGACATGGTGTTTTCTTTTGTGTTTGAGTAAATATCATTGGCTCAAACACAAACCTATGATCCTGGTGCTCTAGTCTCCAACTTTTTGAACCTGGCTTTGCTAGATAAGACTATTTTGAATATATATTTTCCTGTCCATTTTGGTGATGAAAACAGATGCTGTATTTTAGCAAAATAATTACCAAAATATTTATCCAAAATAACTAATCCTTCCAGAAATATTGGTATACATCCTATTAGTTGAAGTGTTAATAGTGACCTAGTGAAATATATGTGATTGTGATTTTTTTCTTGAGAAATCTGAGGCTAAGGAAAGACAAATGATCAGATATTATTCCCAAGTTGAATAGCTACAGGGTTTTAATTTGAAACATCTATGTGACATCACTGTGTTAGCAAGCTGCTGGATAAACATCATGACAAAGTCTTGCTGATTTGTGATGTATAAAAATAAGTGCGTTCTTTGTAACCACAATGGTTTTTCTGAGGGCTGTTTGTCCAGGCTTGCTGGAGCTGAGCATGGCAGCCTTCCTTTAGGTGTGACTTCCCTCATTCCCTTCCTTGACTGCTGTATCAGAATGCCACAGCACAAGTAGGAGAATATACTGTAGGATCATGGCCTCGAAGTGCTGGCAAAATGAGTCCACACTAGGAAACTGTGATGGAAGGAATGAACTATGTTTTGACTTCTACACATACACTGTGGCAGGCATGTGCCTGCAACCAAACATCATCATCATCATCATCATCATCATCATCATCATCATCATCATCATCATCAACAACAACAACAACAACAACAACATCAACAACAACATCAATCATCATCATCATAATAATAATAATAATAATAATAATAATAATAATAATAATGATAATCAACATCCTCATTCAAAGCTCCTGAGTTTTGGACTTTCTTATTGGGTTTTTAACATGATGCACTTGGAAAGAGGGAACCTCTCCTGAAGAATTGCCTTCATCAAATTCGACTGTGGGTGTATCTGTGGGACATTTTCTTGATTGCTAGTTGATGTATTAGGACTCAGCCCATTGAGGACATTGCCATCCATAAAGGAGTGGACTTGGATTATATAAGAGTATATGACTTCTAATCTGGAAGCCAGCTAATAATCAGCATTCTTCTATGGTTCCTCCTTCAGGCTCTTGGCTTGCGTTTTTTTGACTTGACTGCCTTTTATGATGGACTATTACTTGTAATCTCACATAAAGCATCTTCTTCACAAAATGATATTTTTCACAGCAACAGAAAACCAGAACCAGTACAGCTACTTTATAAATATTGAATGTCTCAATAGTACAGTGTCCTCAGCAGAATTCAGCCATATTTCCTGTATTATGGACAAGATGCCCAGTTGTTAATTCCTGTACTAACTTCTTGTAGGCATTTGCAGTCAATGACATCCAGCTTCTATTTGCCCCAGATAAAGTTATCGTAACACTAAATCATAAACTTACTAACTTATGGAAACATGAATTTTTATGTGCACTTTGATTACTTAATTATGCATTTCTCCAAAGACTTCTTTGTAGATGACAGCAATGTCAAAAGGGTGGGTGTGTCTGCTTAATTTTTCTCTTCTATGTCTTTGTGTTCATTTGGACACTAGAAGCAGAGGTTAGTTGGTGAACTTAGAAGATTGTGGGCATTAAGACCACAATATATAGACTTTTATTTTTAACAGTTTCATGCAATTTCAACTGATTACAGGCTTTCTCTTTAAGTGTTTCAGTTCAAGGAGAGTTGATGGTGCAGAAAGCAATGGTACTCCTAATAGTAAGGCAGACATATTTATTGTAGAAAATAGCAGATTACCAGGGTTACATCAACCCTGGAGTTGAAAGTGAATAAAATTCTTACCTTTGCCTGAGGCTCAGTAGCCAGCCCTTCTAGGTTGTTCTCAGACGTAATCTGCTGGAATCTCAAACTGTAACCTTAGGACCCAGCTCTGCTTCTACTTGCAAATGTAGACATATGACAAGTGGTGGGAAGACTGTGGGATACAGGCGGGTTTCCTTCTCTTTGTTTTAACTTTATAGTAAACAGTGTAATCACCTTGGCAGTGCTCAAGATATTCTGCATATAAACTTGTCCCTCTATTCGGCTAACAGACTAAGACACAGTGGACCCCATGGAACTGGCATTTCTCCAGGACTGTCCTACTGGGAGACACAATAACCTGGTGCTAGTCAGAGTTGGAGCTTGCCGCCTGAGAGAGATTGCACACAGCGTTGACAACTTGTCAAAAGAGCTCCGAGGCGAGATTGGAGTCCAGACAATGTTGACAGGCAGGACCACATTTTGAACAGAACTACTTAGCTGTGCCTACTTCTGGCCTTCTTGCTAAAACTTCGCACTCATGATAACAGACCACAGACAGACCCGACGTAGAGGTCACTTGTTCTTCACTACCTCACCCTCTTTTGTCATATTGAGCACATCTCCGTTTCTTTGTCTATATCCTATGCACTTAATTGGCATTTTGAGGACAGGTGGTTGCTTCCGGCTTGTTAGGACAGCAAGGAGTAAGTTTCGACTGTAACCACTCCAGCAATGACAGCAAACTTGGGAAAGTCAGCGTTCAAGTTTCCTTTTAACACATCCATCACATGTAAACCTTTTTCATTTCTGTGACTGAGTATGGCCTGTGTAGCAAAGAAATGATTGAGGTTTATTCCTGAGGGGATTCATTGAGTGATTTGACAAGAACTTCTTTCATGTTTAGAAAAAGAATATTCCTATGACCTTCGGGACTGGGCTGTGACTAACTCAGCTTCTTGGCTCAGAGAAAGCTTGGCGTTCTGCTAAGAAGCTTTTCCCTTTTCTATTTGAAGCCAGATCAGTGGATCTGAGGTGGCTGTGCCAGCAGTTTTGGTTCTCACCCCTGTGGATTTTTTTTCCTGTGTGTTACTTTATGAAGTTATGTATTAGAGCACTCTGAAAGGACTCTCTGTGCCTTCCTTGATCTGCTATCTTATATAACTATCATGCCCATCTCATTTCAATTTTATTTATAAATGAAATTCTCTAGTTTGTGTGGATCTGGAGGTGTGTATGTGCGGGTGTGTATACATGTTCATATGTGTGTGCATATACATGCGGAGGCTGGAGAACAACATTGCCTATCATTTACCTCAGGTGAGGTCCGTCCTGTTTTATATACGTGTGTGTGTGTGTGCGTGTGTGTGTGTGTGTGTGTGTGTGTGTGTGTGTGTGTGTGTGTGTGTGTATAAAGTCTGTGTCATTCTTATGCAAGTGTTTGTGCAACTGCATTTGTTCATATATACTGTGCCTGTGCAGGAGCCAACGGAGGTTAATGGGCAGCCAATTCCCTGGCACTGGAGTGTGAGGGTGTTGTAAGATGCCTTACGTAGATACTAGGAACTGAATCTTGTTCCTCTGCAAGAGCAGTAAACAGTATCTGAGCCATTTCTCCACCTCATCATATACCTTGTTGATTATCTAAGTCAGGGTCTCTCAACCACCCTTGTCCATCATTGTCTGAACGTCTGCCTTAGTGTGTAAGGTGGCTCAGACAATGATGAGCAAAGGTCTATGGGAGCACACCTTGACCTGGTCTACTTAGATGCAGATATCCCTTATCCTCTACACTTTAGCATCTCTTCGTCCCCTCTTTATAATGTGCCCAAGTCGATCAAGTCACCTTTTCTATTTCTGTTTTTTTTTTCTATTAACTTGGTTGTTTGGCTTCTTGAGGTCAGATGACTGGACTTGGCTTCTTGTGACACAGGCTACGACACCAAGTTTGGTAATAATATCAGTGCAAGAAAAAGCTATCAACACATATGCAGGGAGCCTCTGGCATCCTTACCCCCTCTTTAGCAGGAGAAGTCCCATACCCAGCTGCAGATTTTTTCTGCTTGTCAGCACTGCCTGTAGCAGTTGCTAGTGTGAATGGGGGAAATTGTAAAGTGTCTGTAGGTTTCTGAGCACCAGTAGCATGTGAGTGCCAACTATTGTTGTTGTAAAGGAACCCAGTTCTAAATCTGTGTACTTGGATTGCTGTGCTTGGTTTATTTAGAACATGACATTTGGAGAGAGATAAAATACCAGCATGCTGTGTTTTTGCCTTTTCTTGTTTTCTTGAGCAAATTGGTTGGGTCTTTTTGCTGAATGATTAGCTAGCTCTAGGATGCGTGAGGGAGAACTGGTGAAGAAGGATTTTGTCACACCTATTGTGTTAGACCTTCTTTGTGTTGTTAATTTGAGTAGGAATAGTCATCTGTATCGATTTATAAGGATGGAATTGGTGGTGACATTGATTCAAAAGAAGAGAGCAGCCATGAACAATTTGATTTATGGTGGTGCTAAGACAAATAATTCATATTCAGTTTCTACAATCTAAGGTCGCTTGCCTGGTGTTTAAATGTCAGAATATATTCCTCAATTTCTTGATGAGTAACATAACCCAGATAGAATGTATAATTTGTTTTTTGAGGGCAGAGTCATATTTTGTTTTGACCTATTTGAGACCAAGGTGGCTACCTCTGCATTAGCTGTTCTTAGGTGAGACAAATAGACATTTTATACTCCCATGCTGTGGGGTGAGTATGTAACTTTGGGGAGTAACTTGATTCTGGAGATACCTGGTAATGTTTAGCCATGAGTACTATGTTTACAAGATACTCTTCCTATTCAAGTTATGGAAACTATTGCTCGAAGAGGTATGATACAGGCTTGAGTTAACAAGAAAACATCCAAATGGTCTTCCAATACCCTGGGGTCCTGCATCTGATGATCATAAGGAATATACTTTGATTCACAGTTTTTCTTTGTATGTCTTTCCAGTGGCTATTATGTTACTTTCCAATTCTTCCAGTTCTATGTGTATTCCTGAGAACATTTGTCACACAAAGACATAATTGTTCTCTGATTTAGCTGTCTTCAGTTTCAAAGCATATGTTCCATGACGTCAAGTGCCAAGCCTTTGTCTACAGATAGCAGATGAGTATATGCTAAACACAGAATGAATGAAATATGTCTGCAATATCAGCATCCTGAATTTTCTTCCATGTGGGTTTGAGAGAAACACTGAGACCCATTGTTGGGGGTAAGGAGTTTATTAGAAGAGTTACTCATGCCTTAGACAGACGAACTAAGACAATAACATGGCAGGGTCTCTGAAGAGGGTTGAGGTCCCAGCACCAGAGACAGGCAGAATGGTAGGCACTTGGAAGAAGAAGGTCGTAACCCATGAGACAGAAGAATGGGCCTTTTCTTATAGCTACTTAAATATGGAGGTTTGGGGGCTTTTGTTTTTTGTTTTTTATAAGAAGACTGAAGCCAGACTCTCTGATTCCTAGACAGCAAGGAGGGAATGGGGTGGGAAATAGGATGTTTATTACCATTTCCTTTGATATCACCCCAGGTGCTGTAGTTAATCTTCTTTGTTACCTTCATAGTGCTGGAAAGAAGGAATCTTCATTGAAAACTTGTCCCTATCAGATAGATCCCTTAGTCATGTCCCTGGGCCCTTTTCTTGATTTTTTAAAAGTAGATATGAGGTAGTCTAGTCCACTGTGGGTGTTGTTATTGTCAGGTAGTTGATCTTGGTCTATATAAGAAACCTAGTGAAGAATAAAGCAGGAGTAAGCCTGCTGGTTTTTTCTCTTCAAGGTCACGCCTTACATTTCGTCCTCAACTTCTCATGATGTGGGGCTATATAACATGTAAGGTGAAATAAGCACTTTCCATCTCAAGCTGTCTTCGGCTATTACATGGAGCCATAGCAACAGAAGTCAAGCTAGAACACCAGATGAAATATTTAGCCTCAAAACATTTTAGCTAGAGACTCCCAGAAGTGTCTAGAGTAAACCATCAACCAGTATCGGTGAGTGAAGGTCTGCTGCAGGTACTGTGGCCTGAGCCATATTCTGGTTTGAGTTCTAACATTACATTCCTACAGGTCCTATCTGTCGTCCTGATGTCTACCGGAATGCTAAGGAACCTTCCAAAATAGCTCAGATCTAAGAATTTCACAACAGTGCTAGCTCAGGTTTTCCCATATCTGACCTTTTAGGGTTAGACCTAAAGCAACCTTTACACATCTTCTATGTTTGGGTGATGAATTCTTTTGATCTTCATAGTCATGGCATATGTCCTTGGAAAGTCTTTCTAATGGATGCAATATGTTCCTGCAGGGAGCATGACTTCGGCAACTTCACCTATCATTTTAAAATGGGATCCCAAAAGTTTGGAAATTCGGACACTCACGGTGGAAAGACTGTTGGAGCCACTTGTGACACAGGTAAGGGGCTTTTTACTATGTATGCTTTGTTTTTGTGTGTGTGTGTGTGTGTGTGTGTGTGTGTGTGTGTGTGTGTTTATTGTTGAGCCTCAAGACTGTTGATTACTAATTACATACCATTTCTTCAACTGTGGACTGTCTCATCGCCTTATATGATTTAAAGAAACTTTGACAACACTTCATACAATTTTTTTTAAAGTTGCTGAGATACTTGCTGAGGTGGCCCTTGATGAAGGGAGCTCTCACTTGCAGCAATGGTTTCCATGTCTAAATGAATCATTTCTCAACCACTTTCAAATGTAAATTCATAGGTAGGAAAAACTGTTGATTGTTCCCCAGAGGTGACAATTTATTTCATTATTTTCCTCTCAGTTTACAACTCTGTCTTGTTAGACTGGACCATTGCACACTCTCTCTCTCTCTCTCTCTCTCTCTCTCTCTCTCTCTCTCTCTCTCTCTCTCTCTCTCTCTCTCTCTTGTTGACACATTTCCAAGAGGTGACTGTCAAGAGCACAGAATGTCATCAGGATTTTAAGTGTTGAGAATTAATGTTTAGTGTCTCATGAATCATGTCTTTTGCAATCTGAACCCTTAAATTCCTGGAATATGAAAATGTGAACTTTTATGATGCATTTGTAGAGATTCATTATGCCACATGAAGCTTGAGGCTACTTTTATTGGTTTGTGCTGTGTGCTTTAACAAATTACTATCAGGTTAATGGCTTCAAGCAACATAGATTTATTGTTTGATGGTTTTAGAGGTCAAGAATTCTAAAGTCAAGGCACAGGCAAGGCTGCGTTCTTATTGGATACTTGAGCAGAAAACCATGTCCTTGTCATTTTTAGCTTCTAGAAACCTCTTGACTTCTGTGGCCTCTTCCTGTATATTTGACATCAGCAATATAGAATCTGTGCATTTCATTCCCTGGGCTCTGCTATATTCTTGTACCCTCTCTGATATTGATCCTCTTAGGACTCTGTTATATTAAGTGTACTCGAATATTCTAGAAAATTATCTATATCTTTCTATCCTTAACCTAATTGCATCTTTAAAGGCCTTTTGCTATTTAAGGTAACATACTTAGAGTTACTATAAATAGAAGGTAGCTGTTTTGAGGGGACTGGGGGTTATCGTTCATCATGACACAGGGTAGCTTCTGGGTACTCCCCATGTACAAAACATTTTCATTAAGTCCTCAAGTTACTGAAAGTCTCAATCATTATAGCTTCAATTGCATTTCAAAGCCACCAATTTCATTGCCTTTAAAGTCTCCAAACTCATGTGAGTCTTTTAGGGATAAGTTCAACAGAGTCCTTCTCCACATGTTTAACTGTGAGAGGATGAGGCATGGTCTTCTGAAATGAATTGATAAGAGAGGCAGGCAATCTCAGTTATAGACATTCCAGCTCCAACAACAGGGAAGTACAAGGAAAACTTTGTCAACCTCAAGATTCTAGGTTCCTGTGGGCAAGTGCTACTGGATTCCAGGCCTGTGTACAACCCTCTGGGGCTTGAGACTCTCTTGTTGAATAATCGGGGTTTTTATTCATGGAGTACTGGTCACAAAAGTTCATGTACATATGTGGCCCTAGTTTCTGCAGATTAGATTTGAAGTTCTGCCCTTTAAGTTGAAGCTTTTAACCTTTTCAAGAACATCATGGTTTCCCATGTGTACCTGTAAGAACTCATTCTTTCCTCAATATCACCATAGCCAGGCACTGAATCTGATGCAATGGTCAAGGCAACCCCACATCACAGGTGTTGGTTCTTCACAGCACCCTTTAGCAACTGACACTCTTAATTGTGTATTCATATAAAGTACTAGCAAAAGGACATTAGGTCATACAATAGGCTGCCTCTCTTGTTAAATGAGGAATGGAGAGAGAGTTACAGTTTTGGAGTGAAGCTGATACTTAAAAACCCTTCATGAATGAAGTTTAGAAGAAACCCCGTTTGAACTGTGAGTTGAAGTTTAATAGTTTGAAACTCTCTTTGAGACTTGGTTGAGAAAATATTAGAAAGAAACAATAATATATTAAAAAACACTTAACAGGACATTAAAGGGAAAGGACTTACTTTTAAATTCTGGAGGGGATCTTCAGAACAAAATTTTTCATGTTGGCTCATAACTTTAGTATTTAAACTCAGAAGACAAGGGCAGACCCGATGATGTACATAAGGAGTTCTAGGTCATCCAGGGTACCTTATGAGACCTTCTCTACAAACAAACAAACAAACAAGCTTAAAGTGAGTCTTCAAAAGATGGGGGTGATGGTCATAAAAAGGAGAAGTGTGCCTTCAAGGGAAATCCTCCAACAAAGGACCTGTGCCACATTTCTAAGTTGTCTGGGGCTGTTGGGAAGTTCCACGTCATGTGATTTAGTCTTAGATTGCCTGTGTGGAAAAAACCATGGAGTAGTTGGGCATCAGTTAGAATCACAAAGTTGGAGCTGAAACCACAGAGCAGAACAGCTTCTTAATCTAGTTGCCAGGCAGCGTCTGGGGCCTTGGTGAGTGTCTTCTAGCTACGTATGGGATTTCTACTCTTAGGTGTCCAGGGTTTTAAAGATGCAAACAGTGATTGAACATCTCCCAGCATGTTTTCCTGAAAGCAACTATTTCAATTTGGGCCTCATTTTCAATCTTCTAAAGCTAAGAACTTTCCAAATTATTGATTTCTGTTTCTTTTCTTTTTTTAACTGTAATAATTTTTTCTTGTGCTTACCGGTTTTCTCTAACATTTTTTAAAATAACCAGCCTGGAGAAATAAAGCAATGCCTTTGTAACTTTGCTTAGAAATGTCTTCACTTGAACATCTATGTTCATTACTGTTCTGGTTTCCACAGAGTTGAAGGAATTAATTCAGCCTACCTTTCTCTTATGCTCCAACAATTTTTCCTTTCTTCTTTCCAACATTATGCTCCTTACTTGTTTCATTCCAACCCCCTGCTGATGTCCCCTTTGATGATTAGATTTTTTTTCAATTGTCACTTCTGACGGAATTTCTTTTTATTTCCATTTGAATTCCCTTTCCTTCCTTGTGTTCCAGTCTGTGAATGGCTTATTCATGAATTTCATGTTAAGTTTCCAGTGGAAAGAGGGTACAGGAAGCCTCAGTACATGCAAATAACCCAAATCTCTCCGTGTCTGAGAATTCCATCCTTTTCTTGGGGAGCTACATGCTTTAAATGCCCTGATGCTCCTCACTTGCTGTTTGCTGTGGAGAGAAACACAGCATTGAGTGCTACAGAGGAAGGTGCCCAGGAGATGGCAGAAAGTGGTGGAAGATGGCTTTCAGGTGATGCTGTTCCAATTTCTAAGAGCCTCCAGGATGCACTCAGACTCCTGCAGATATGGTTCTGTGGCAGACTGTGGCAGACAAAATATGAAGAAGGCCACTCTGCCCGGGCCCTCAGGAAAGCACTGTGCTCTAAAGGCAAAGGGCATGTGGACAGGGAGCAAACTGGGCCCCTGTGTGGTGCCACAGTGAGTAGTGGCACCAGTTGAGGACAAGTGACAGGAGGCATGCGTGGCTTGGTTCCCCAGATGCAAGCAGACAGACTGGAGCCTAGACAGATTTTAGTGTAACAAGGAAGACTATAGATCATAATGGTGTTTGCTGATTTGTAGGGAAGTGGATGTTCAGGAAAAAGCAAAAACAAACAAACCAAAAAAAAAAAAAACCCCATCTTCTTGGTAAGGACAGTCATTTGGGCTCATGATGGTGGCCTACCAGTGGAACAGTCATCACCATCCGTTCCTGCAGAACTCTGAGCAGGAGGATCCCTCTGTAAGTTCCTTCTGGATCCATTTCAGAGGCATCCTCCGCTGCTAGGGTCCCACCAGCCTCTTGGGCGGCAGCACTGCATACCTGGGATGATCAGATTTGCAACAAGTCACTTTATGATGCTTTGAGTGAGTCACCATGATCACAGACACTGTTTGCATTGTGTTCCTGGTGTCCTCAGCAATCACCAGCAGAGGTTTTAGGAGATAATTTTTAAAAATAATCAAATAAAATGAAATAAAATCTATAGAAACCTTCTAGTAAGGAAAACAGTGATTAAAATATTACATGCATTCATTGTGGTGAGGTGAGGAGGTCAGTGGTCGACTTCTGAAAGTTCTCTTCTTATACCTGGAGTCCAGGGATAGAACTTAGATCGTGAGATTTGTTGGAGAGCACCTTTACCTGCTGAGCCATCTCATTGGGCCAAGAAGATTGATTATTTTTATTATCGTTATGTTATCATCATCATTCCTATTAATACTTCTTTTGTCCATTGTGTTCCTTTAATCAATCTGAGGGCTACTCACGAAGTCCCACTTTGCAAAGACAGAGACTATTGCTTTCTAGGTGCTGCTGCCACGATTTACCACGGTTCTATCTATTAACTTGAAGACTGAAGGCCAATAACTTTACAGTTGTGAGAAGGGATTTAGCTATGCACCTGACTATAATACCCGTGAAATGTCTCCAGTGTCTGTGTGCTTTAATTTGCATGCTATAGTATCATAAAAATGCTCTCAAGCATGTTGTTGTTAAGCTGAAAATGTTTACTTGCTGGCATGTAAAGAAGCACTTCCGTCCCTGGGATGAACTCTTACTGATCCATGTGGTGTGATCGCTGCTTCTTGGAGTTTTTACGAAAGACCAAAGGGAGATAAGAATATATTAAATATAAATTCGTGGAGAACACGAAAAAAAAATTGGATCCCAACACTAGTGTATCAAATGCATACACACAACTTCATGAATCAAATACTGTTCACAGCAAAAGTAAATGCCCAGAGGAAGCCCTTTACTACTTCACACATTCCTGAAAGATTCGGTAGTGGGGAAAGCAAACCACACAAAAAGTAGAGTTGGTGTGTTCAATCAAATTCCTTCCCTTACTAAGAAAATTGACATTACGAATTTAATATTAATAAACATTAGATTTTCTAGGATAACTTTACATAATATTAATTAATTGTGATGTATCAGAATGTTATAGATGTATCTGACAACATTGGCATTGATAGATTATTTTTTAAGAAATTTTCCACTATTAAAGTCATGAAATTAAAAGAGAGACTTCACCCTTCATCATTAGTAAGTTAATAAACCAAAGGTCATTCCATTAGAACAGGAATGAATTTACCAGAATTCTGGTCTTCATTTCCTTATATAAATGCCTGATCAATGACACCAACTCGTGTTTAAAAAGTGTAATGAGTTCTTTTAAATTGTCCTGACTGGCAAGACATCTCGGTAGGGTTTCTTTTTGACCACTTTCCCTGCCATTTTGAGGATAGTACACTGGGCCCTGTGAAGTGATGGGGAATTCAGCAGCTGATTTTGACTTTTGCTCATATCATTAATAAGTATCTCAGAAGTTGAGTAATTAGCGATGTATGGACTTTAAAATCTTCAAAATGTGTTTACACATTTGGAGAATAATTGTAGTTTTAGCCCTCTCCTGTATCAATTGGTGCCTCAAATGGACAATTCCTTCTTGATTCCCAAGAGTACTTACTCTGCTTAGTTACATTTACAATAAGAGAAATGGAAGATTCATGTTCAACTCCGGGGCTTATGAACAGCACCCAATTGTAGAATTAAAAGCAGCATTCAGAAGCAGTGCTCCTCCAAACAACAACCCATCTCTCCCATCCCCCCTTTACCTACACCATACTATGTCTTCTTAACAATTTCCACTATTTACCTCCCACCCCCCTTTTACCTACACTGTACTATGTCTTCCTAAACGATTTCCACTATTTAATACTTTATATATAAATTGACCAAGACAATGGTAATATGAAATATAATATATATAGAGAGATATAGATAGATAGATAGATAGATAGATAGATAGATAGATAGATAGATAGATAGATAAAATAGAAAAGGAGGTCACATTTTCCCATTTATCTTAAGAATATCAGTATGGTTAAGTCTCTTCATTCATGACTTATTTATGAGATTCACAGATTAATACATTTGAGTAGTTTCTATGGCAACACTACAATGTTGAAGCAGCTGTGCATACATTCCTGTCAAAGAACTAAGCAGAGGAAAGATAAGAGATGCAAGAACAGTATATGATGGAGGATCTGGTCAAAGTGTTCATTCTTCGACAACTTTCTGCATCTTTTTTCTCAACCCACTTCCAAGTATTTCATCTGTTTTATTACTAGGTTCTATTTTCACTTTTGGGCGGTGTATCTTTTTCCTTAAATGTTAGTTTTCCCACTTTTAAGTTCCATTGAGGATACCTGTGCTTGAGCCATATAAAATTTCTTAGGGATTTTTGATAGTTTATTACTTTTCTTCTTTAAAATAGGTATGCATAAATATATATTAATTAATTGCATGACTTGAATACAAGTAACCTGGTCATGATTCAGGGACTGATCTCTATCACATTAACATCTAACTGAATGACTGTGTAATATAATATTTTTGGTGACTTACAAATAGTCTTATCTCTTAGTGTCAATAGTTCTCAAGTCTCTCTGTTTACTGGTAAGTGGCATATGTCTCAGATGGTCCTATTGAAATACTTCTTTCAATTAAGGTCACGAGAAAGATTATGAAGCAGTCATTGGTGACCATTTCTGAGATACAAATCTAATTGATGACTATGAAATCTGGAATCAGATTGATTTCTGTTTGGGCATTAGCCTCAATATTTTAATGAGTGCCACCAGATGGGAGTGATGCTCTTTCAGTTATGTGTCTGGCTGTGTTGGCCATGTTTTGAAACTTGGTTAATACATAAAACCTTTTACATACACATACAGACACACACACACACACACATCATGAGAGAGAGATTTAAAAATGATTCGTAAGCTAGTAAAGACATAAGAATGCAATGCATATATATGTCTACTAGCATTTTGGCAAAATAAGTCTAAGATGCCTCCTAGCTAAAAATTAGCATTAATTACACTGATGATATTTTTCAGAATCAAAGAATTGTACACAAGAAAAATATGTTAGTGTAATCCTAGCTTCGTTGTTTTCTTTATAGACTCATGCCGCCATGGAATACAATAGGATTCCATGGGGAGAATCCGTCTCCCCACTGTTAGAGACAGCTGCTTTCAATCACACATATCCAGAGCACTGTGGTGTAATTTTCCTGTGCTTGGCACACGTTCACCCTCTGTTAACTGGCACCATCTGCCCATGCCTTCCCTAGGAAAGCCAGACTCAATCAGTAAACCATTATCATCGTTTGAGAATATAAACTAACTCTCTTAATGGTGAAACTACTGAATTCTCTTATATCAGAATATGTATTTGCAATAATGTCTGGAATAAATACAGTAGTTATATCTTGTCATACTAAAATGAAACTAATTGTCTTACCACTACCCAAGAACTACTGCTGAGAGACAAAGAGACAGAGACAGAAACAGAGAGAGAGAAAGAAAGAGAGAATGAATGAATGAATGAATGAATGAATGAGCCTCTCCCAGGGATGGCCTTGTAAATGTCTAATTCAAAACAGTCAGCCTGAAATCTTACATACAAATGGACTCGAAGAGATCTATCTATCTATCTATCTATCTATCTATCTATCTATCTATCTATCTATCTATCTATCTATTGTTCTATCTTCCTATCTATTTGTGCATACTTATACATTCATACATATTCACCTATGTGACAATAAAAACCAAAGAAAAAGAGTATTCTGTCATTTTGAGAGTGGGGTCATGGAAGGGGTTTGAGGGAAGGAACTTGTTAGGGACTGCAGAAGGGAAAGGGAATGAGGAAAATGATGCAACAATATTTTAAAGTAAAATGTAAGTAATTAAAAAGTAAATAAACGATCTCAAACGATGTGATGTGAACATACTTAAATAATACACCACTTCAGTGAATAATTCCTGTTCTTTAATTTTAAATGTTGTTTTGGATTTTTCCCAGTGTTTTCCTAAAGATAAGCTTTTCCCTGTGCTTTCCTAAAAGTTTATTCAATTATGATCTCCTCCTTTTCCTCCTCCTTCCCTCCTTCTTCTCCTTCCTCCTCCTGCTGCTCCTTCCCCTCCTCTTCCTCTCTCTCTCTCTCCTCTCTCTCTCTCTCTCTCTCTCTCTCTCTCTCTCTGTGTGTGTGTGTGTGTGTGTGTGTGTGCTTGTACAAGCACTTTACCAGCTGAACAATTTCCATGCTTCTTGATCCTGATTTCTTTCACAGGCAATGCCCTCATAGGGCATGGTCACATGATTCCATTTCATTAGACTCTGATATTAGGAGGAACTCCGTCCATGAATGTGCAGCTAATCACAGCTAACCACAGGCTCTGAAAGGGAAAAAGGTGTCCATGCTTCTCCAGTTCTCATTCCATGCTAGGGCCTTCTAGGAGTTATTTGTTTAATTTTCTGATTTAGTAAAGTAAATATCCCATTTCATTTGGTAGTTGAGTACAGCAAGACTTTAAAAGAAGACATTTAAAAGAAGCTTAAAGTTTGGCTAAACTGAGTTGTACTAAGATGTGGGCTGAGAGGACTAATATGCAAAATGTGTAAAATACAAAGAAGGACCAGCAGAAATATGGAAGAGGGTGGGGGTTAGACTTCAGGGCTGAGAGAGAGGTAAAGGAGGAAGAGATGATAAAACACATCCCACAATAAAGGAAAGTACAAAGAGTGAGGCTGTAACTCATTGGTACAGATCCTGCTTTGGAAGATGGGCTACCTTCTCTTGTCTGTGTCACTCGATTCTGGTAAAAGCCTGTAGTTTGCTGACATGGATCCGGTTTATAAACAAATTCTTCAACCTGCAAATGAACATGTTAAATTGAAAAATCTGCTTCTTATTCAGTATAGATGGCTGTCTAATGTCTTTTCAAAAACCCTTTCATTCTTCTTAACAATAAAATCAAACTGTTAAAATGATTTCCCCTAATGTTCTTTTTTTATTTTAAATCTGAGCACTTCAGTGAATATTTTCAATGGGAAAAATAAAATTTTAAATGAATTTTAGAAATGAAAATCCTGTCAAAGAAGAATAAGATTTGAATGTGTTTGAAACAAGGCCATTAATGAAGTTTTATGTGAGTTAATTCAGTCATTTCCAGGACAAATTATGGGAGGGCAGCAATCTAAATTATTCTGATGCAGATGGTAGACAAACCTTACCTGAAGAAGAGACAAAAAAGAAGAAAAAGAATAGTCACATTCCGGAGCAAAGGAATGCCAATGGAGCAATGATGCTGCGTTCTCTCAGAACTAGCAAACTAATTAAAGCTTGCCAGGTGTCTGAGCTGAAGGAGCAGGACATGACAGCAAAGCCTCCTCTTGTCTCCCATGCTGCTGTTAAAAGTGTAAACTGTAAGCTTTGTTTTCACATAATTCAAGACAGGCAATAAAAGCAATGGGGAAATCCAACAGATTTCTGAAAATAAACCTCGCGATTAGGTGACACTTATATACCAGTTTGGTAGGTTCTCCTTTTTAAAGATTTTTTTTTTATTTGTATTCTATGGATGTGTGAATGGATGTGTGTCTGTGTCACCTGTACACACAGTTGCCAACAGAAGCCAGAAGAGGAGCGTTGGGAACAAACTCAGATCCACTGGGACAGTAGCAAGTTCTTTTTGGCCCTTTGCCCCCCAACCCACTAAACATCCCTGGTGGGACTCTTCATGGGTGTCTGATCTACACTGGATACTAAAATTTATTCTTCTTTGATTCTCTATTTACACATTTAATATTCTTGATGTCTAGAGCTTCATCCGGGTAATCCTTTTCTTCTTTCTCCATTCTTTCCAGTGGGGTCTATTCACCCCTGGGGTTTTCATTATAACAAGTATGCTGACAACAGACCTCCAGTCAGAAGCAGCTCACCAGAGGTGAGCCCTGCTTTGGGGCCCTTTTTTGCAACCATCCTGTCTTTTATCAATAGTAATCATCCTGATTCTCTCTTGTGTGGCTCAGAACTGTCATCTAAATCATGCAGCAACGATTGTTCTCCCTTGCCTGTCTCTGCACGGAATGCAGACTTAGCACTGGAAACAAGGGATAACCTTGTCATTGCCCTACCTAAGAAATTGCACTTGTTTTAATCTCAGGATAAAGTGAAACCTGACTGAATTGCACTCATCACCTAGTGACATGGCTAAAGCCTGAGAGGCCATGTGTCAGTGTCTTGGACTCTGTAGACTGTGTTCCCTCTCTACACTATCATTTGCTTGAATCATCCTCATATCTTTCAGCAATTTCCTACTGTTCCCTGATGTCGCTGAGGCTTTCCCCCTTTTCTTTTTCTGTTTCTTTCTCCTGTCTTTTTTCCCGTCCTTTTTCTCTACTCCTCTCTGCTCATGTCTCCTCCTATTCTTTCTTTCCTTCAGTCTCACCGTAATGTTCTTTTAAGCATGTAACCCCACCTGTGCTTTTCTTACTGAGTGGATGTAATCTCTCCAGCTTCTACATTTGATGGATGGATCCTTGAGAACAGGAACAGCATAAATCCAATCTGCGTATTCATCTCCACTGCCAGACACATAGAGAGTTGTGGGTGAACGTTTACTGAAGTATTAAATGAAACCCTCTCATTGAAATGTATTTTTAATTATATATTGATCTGTCTCCCTCATTCTTCCAGCCCACCGAGGCACATGTTTCATGAAGACATTGACAGTTTTAATAATTGTTTGTTGTGTGACTTTTAAAGGTAAAACCACTAATTAACATTTAAATAAATATCTGTCAATGCTTAAATACTAATAACCAAACTGAGTAATAATGAGGTAATATTTATCTCATAATAAAATGTGTAGTACATATTTTTATGTATATATGTAAAATATGTAAATATATATATGTATATGTTCTATACACAGAATATTTATGTGCCTATACAAACAGGTTGATACATCTTTTCAGAACTCCTATACTTAATCTATTTTTTTTAACAAAGTTAAGTTTTCTTGTTATTATATTTAGAAGCAAGTTTCCTGGGACTGGTGAAATAGCTCAATAATTGACAGTACTTGTTGCTTTTTACAGTACCATGTTTAGCTCCTAGGATCCACATATGCCCCACAACCATCCCTAATTTGACTCCCAAAAGATCTTATTCACTATTCTGATCTCTGCAGGCACCAGGCACCAGGCCCCAGTGCAGCACAACTCCATACATACAGTTAAAACACTCATACACATAAAATACAAAATTATGTATTTTTAAAATTTTAGATGGAAGTTTTCTCCTTCACAATAACTGCTCTCAAAGGTATGGATACACTTTAAATATTGATATGTAGAGTGATCTTTATTAGTTTACTAAAATATTATGAACTTCCCTTTTATTAAACTGGCATTTAAATGCTAGTTCCTATCATATCATCTGCAAATAGTGATATTTTGACTTCTTCCTTTCCAATTTGTATCGCTTTGACCTCCTTTTGTTATCCGATTGCTCTGTATAGGACTTTGAGTACTATACTGAATAGGTAGGGAGAGGGTGGGCAGCTTTGCTTGACCCTGATTTTGGTGGGATTGCTTCAAGTTTCTCTCCCCTTAGTTTGAAGTTGGCTACTGTTTTGTTATATGTTGCATTACTACTTTTAGGTATTGGCCTTGAATTCCTGGTCTTTCCAAGACTTTTAACATGAACGGTATTGAATTTTGTCAAATGCTTTTTCGGTATCTAATGAGATGATTGTGTGATTTTTCTTTGAGTTTGTTTGCATAGTGGATTACATTGATGGATTTCTGTGTATTGAATCATCCCTGCGTCTCTGGAATGAAGCCTACTTAATAATGATAAATGATGGTTTTGATTTGTTCTTGGATTCAGTTTGTAAGAATTTTATTGAGTATTTTTGCATTAATATTCATAAAAGAAATTAGTCTGAAGTTATCTTTCTTTATTGGGTCTTCGTGTGGCTTAGGTATAAGTGTAATTGTGGCTTCATAGAAGAAAATGGGTAGTGTTCCTTCTGTTTCTGTTTTGTGCAATAGTTTGTACAGTATTAGTATGAGGTCTTCCATGAAGGTCTGATAAAATTCTCCACTAAACCCATCTGGTTCTGAGCTTTTTTGGTTGAGAGACTTTTAATAACTGCTTCTATTTCTTTAAAAGTTCTGGGACTATTTAGATGGTTTATCTAATCCTGATTTAACTTTGGTTCCTGGTATGTGTCCAGAAAATTGTCCATTTCATCCAGATCTTACAGTTTTCTTGAGTATAACCACTTCGGGGCATATATCCAAAAGATGATCCAACATATAACAAGGACACATGCTCCACTATGTTTATTGAAGCCTTATTTATAATAGCCAGAACCTGGAAAGAACCCAGATTTCCCTCAACAGAGGAATGGATACAGATAATGCAGTACATCTACACAATGGAATACTACTCAGCTATCAAAAACAATGACTTCACGAAATTCATAGGCAAATGGGTGGAACTAGAAAATATCCTGAGTGAGATAACCCAGTTATAAAAATCACACCTGGTATGTACTCGCTGGTAAGTGGATATTAGCCCAAAAGCTCAGATTACCCAATATACTGTCCACAGACCACATAAAGCTTAAGAAGAAGGACTACCAAAGGGTGGATGCTTCTTAGAAGGGGGAACAAAAATATTCATAGGAGGAGATATAGAGACAAAGGTTGGAGCAAAGATTAAAGAAAGGCCATTCAGAGGCCGCCCTACCTAGGTACTAAACATATATGTGTTTTTCCCTCATAGAAGAATGGGGATAGGGGATGGGATAGGGATTTTATGGATGGGAAACCAGGAATGGGGATAACATTTGAAATGTAAATAAATTTTAAAAATTCAATAAAAATATAAAAATATTAAAAAATAAAAGTACAGAATGTGTTAAATGGACCATTTTAAAGTGTTTTCAATTGTGAATGTTCATTATTATTTTTTTGCTGATTTTTGAGACTTTATTTCAATTACATTTTCCTTCTCTTTTCTCCCTCTAAATCTTCCCACATACCTCCCTCCCATCATGTCCAAATTTGTAGCCCCGTTTTTATTAATTATTGCATACATGTGTGTGTATGTATGTATTCCTAAATATAGCTGGTCGAGTCTAAAAAATATTAAATTCTAGTTCCATACACAATTACTTTCTCTGCTTTCCCCCTGTATTTTATGTGTGTGCATGTGGTTGCATGTTTGCATGGGCATATTATGTTGGTGTGCATTCACATGGGTGTACATCTATGTGGAGGTCTGAGTCTGAGTATCAGGTTATTCTCATTCACTATCTACCTTACTAGTGAGGTGGCGTACTACTCAGTCAGTGTCAGGGCTGCCTAATGTGGTTTATGTCTCTCACCCATCACTTTGGGGTCACCTATATCTTTCATCAGAGGTTAATACACCAGCTGCCATAGACACCTAACATTTATGTGGGTTCTGTGGACCCAAACTCGGGGCCACAAGCTCTCAGCACAAGTCTTGCCCACTGAGAGATGTTCCCACTGGATTTCCACTTCTGAGAAGCTTGGAAGAGTAACCACACAAACCCTACCCTCTCTATCTCCTGGCCATGACACCCAGACCTGCAAATACAAATTCAGGACAGCCAAGTAAAATTGAATTTCCAGCAAACAACAAAACCCTGTGTCGCAGAATTGTGCCATATTTGAGATATCCAGCCTTACTAAAAAGAATAAATAAGTTTTATTATTATGTTAACTCTCAATGACAGTTGATTTATTGCTAATTTGTAAATTCTGGATACGTTTAATTTTGTAGCTCAAATAACTATTTTTAACAGGGCTGGAAAGAAGAGATATCAGTACTGTTTTTTCCAAAGTAGTTTTCTTGCTCGAGATACAGCTGAACGCTAAAACACTTGTCTGCCTTGCAGAAAGTTGTGCGTATGAAAATTAATAAAGTAAAATCTCACCATTTTAAATGAAGTTCAAACTCTTTTCTAATTTCTTTCCTTAACCTGCTTGGTCTCCTTCCTCATGATTTCTATAATGGCTTCAAGTCTCAATAAAAAGAACTTTCAGTGTTGGACTCAGGGTTTCTCAGTTCACATGTGTGTGGGAAAGCTTTTCTGCTTGCTGATCTGTGTGTCCTTCCAGAGCACCACCCTCATGAGTCACTGTCCCCAGCTTTTAAAGATTTTTAAACGATTTATTCACAGGGTTGAGAGATGGCTCAGTGGTCAAAAGCACTGGCTGCTCTTCTCGAGGTCCTGAGTTCAATTTCCAGCAATCACATGGTGGCTCACAGCCATCTGTAATGGGATCTGATGTCTTCTTCTGGTGTGTCTGAAGACAGTGCCAGTGTTCTCATAAACACAAAATAAATAAGTCTAAAAAAGATTTATTCACTTTAATCTTATGGCTTAGTATTTTGTCTCTCTCTCTCTCTCTCTGTGTGTGTGTGTGTGTGCGTGTGTGTGTGTGTGTGTGTGTGTGTGTGTGTGACATGTGTGCTTGTATCTGTCGAGTCCTGAAGAGGGCATTAGAATCATTGGAACTGTAGTTACAGGTGGTTGACAGCTCCCTATGAGGGCAGTGGGAATCAAACCTAGGTTTCTACAAGAGCACTAGGCGCTCTTAACTCCTGAACCTTCTCTCTGGCACAAAATTCAGGGTTTTTGGACACAACTTTTATCACAGTCCCCTATTATCTTTGTCTGGTATCATTCTACAGCATGTAAATCCTAGCATGTGTATGTATGTGCATGCACACGCACTTCACTATGCTTGTAACTCACAAGACCATGGATTCCACTCTCTTTAATTTTTTCCTTATTTAAAAGTCATTTTATTGCTCTTTATTTCTGTGTATATCTATATGCCAGTGGAAGCCAGGAGAATTTCAGCCTTCCCCCATTGCCTCTTCCCAGAGGAGTTACAGGCAGTTGTAGCTGCTTGATGCAATCCTAGGACTGACCTTAGATTCCCCAACAGAGAAGCAAGGACTTTTAGCCTCTGCACCATCTCTCCAACCTCACCTCTTTCTCTTGGCACAGCATGAATGAATGACTTTAGGAGTTTCTCATGAATGGAATAATGAGCATTTGGCCGACACAGAGAGTGTCCATCTCTGAAAATTGGGAGATTTCCATGTCTTGTTCCCTTGGGGCTCTCTCACCACTGAGGCAAGACTACAAGCTCTGCACAGTTGACCTCCAGAAACACCTCACTTGGAATGATTTCACGGATGGTACCAGCTATTAAAAGTGTGTGTTAAAACAGTAGAAACCTTAAGAAGATGTCAACCTCATCAGCCAACTGTTTTGTACATCAGGGCCCCGGAACTGGTGCTAATGTGACTATGCTATTTCTTCAGCTCTGAGTAGTGACAGGAAAGGCAGCAAGGAAGGCGGTTTGCTTTCCAAAGGTCTCCTATGCTGTGCCAGTTAGTTACAAAAAGAAAAAAACACGTAAATGCTGGAATATGATGCTATTATGAAATATAGCTATTATTTCAAATGCACGGTGGTGCCTGTGGTAATGGCTGAGATGGTAATTTCAGCCTAAAGTGTAGTTTCTCAATGGCTTATTTAACACGAACTCCCAATTTACACTGTTGACTGAAACTTCTCAAGCTCGCTGTCATGCCCCGGGGGAGTTTCATAAAGAGATGAGATAGAAATCTCTTTAGCTGTCTTATTGAAGCATAGCAAATATATAACACTCTCCAAACTATTAAAATTTGGGAATATTCGGGTGACATGCACATTTTTAAATGCTTTATCTTTCGCATAGGCAAATTTTTCAGAAAAGACAGGCTGCCTAATTTAACATAGGCTTCAGACATTTAAAATATTTAAGTATAAAAGGTTACGATGTTAATCATGAAAATGTTTTTCTTTAATTTACCCTGGCTTCTAACACATCACTTTGTTTGGATACTATTAAAGGATAACTAATGTCACTTCTTTTCCTTTTGCTAATGCTACTTGGCATCCACATGCAGTGAGCTAGAAGGCACTGTCCTTCATACCTGTGTCTCTCAACTCTTGTACATGCTCTTTTGTGTTCTTTCTGCCTACTCCAGTCACATTCAGCTTTTCCTTACTCACTTGCATTCCCAAACTGCTGATAATCTGGTTATTGTTGTTTGGTCTTCTTTATGGAGTCCTCACTGTTGAGGGTATCATAGATGTTTCCGATCTCCTGCTTAGATTTTTCAAGCCATAGTCATTTGGGAACAGAGAATCTCAATTTGAAAATGCCTATAGGCAAGTCTGGGAGGTGCTCTCTAATTAATGATAGATGGGGGTAGTCTTCCCATGAGCAGGGGGTCTTCAGTTATATAGTGTAAAAGACTGAGTAAGCCATGAGGAGCAAGCCTATTAGTACACTCCTCCATGGTCTTTGCTCCAATTCTTGTCTCCAAGTTCCATCGTTGAGTTCCTGCTCCAACTTCCCTTCATGGTAGACTGTAAGCTACAAGAACATACTTATCCACATGCAGATGTTAATCATGGTGTTTATCAGTGCAATGGAAGTCAAATTGGGAAAGACTAAAAGAATGTATTTCTCTTAGGGTGAAAGCTGTTTTTTTATCTTCCTTAAATTTTTAAGATTCCTAAGTTTGGAAGAATAAGTGGTGCTCACTTAATTCTATCATTCTATATGTATTTCTAGTGGACTGAAAGAGGCTATATTTAGCCAAGACAGAAAGGAAGTTCTATGGGGTATGAGGAGGGTGGAAGACATTTGTTCTGGTCCTGGATTCAGATCAGGAAGTGATTTCAAGGCTGTCTTTTCCCCTGTGATCTCCAGTGGATTTGTAAGCCTCGCTATTTTCGTTTTTGCAGTTTTGTTTTGGCCAGGTGTCATGTTTGTGTATATGTGAACTGGTTCGTGTGTTCGTGTTCCTGTGTGTGTGTGTGTGTGTGTGTGTGTGTGTGTGTGTGTGTGTGTGTTGTGTATGCTATTGCACAGAGGCTGAAGATATCAAGAATCATCTTTGATCACTCACCTTGTTCTTTGGGACAAATATGTAAAACTCATAGTTTTCCAGTTAGCCATAACTGTCAATATGATAAAGCCTAGAAGCACTTGCAAAGAGTCAGTCAGAAGTGAGTAATTGTCTGCACCAGGTTGTCTTGTGGGCAAGTCTATGAATGACTGTTGATTATTCTAATTAATATAAATAGATCCAACCCACTGCAGCCTCTGCCGTCTCCTGTGCAGATAGATGCTGTATAAGCGTCTGGGCTGTATAAGAAAGTCAGTTAACCATGAGCCAATTTGCTAGCCAGCCCAGACCTCTCCTCCATGTTTTCTGCTTGAGTTCCTCTTCTGACTTCTCTTGATGATAGAGTGTGACATGGAGTAAAAGCCAGGTGAGCCCCATTATTTTCAGAAGATCCTTTTGGGCCAAAAATTTTTATTACAGCTACAGGATAATCCTGGAATAGCCATTCCTGTGTCTTTGCTAGAAAGACAAGACGTATATTCTATCTATGTATGTTGCGTGGCACCAAGGATACATGAAGAGATCTCTTTAGTTTTCTTGCTGCTGTTGTTGTTGATGTTGATGTTATTGTTGTTTTGGTTTGGTTTTTGTTTTTTTAAGATTTATTTTATTTTAGTAGTACACAATAGCTGTCTTCAGACACACTAGAAGAGTGTATCAGATCTGATTAGAGATGGTTGTAGGCCACTATGTGGTTGCTGAGAATTAAACTCAAGATCTCTGGGATAGCAGTCAGTGCTCTTAACCACTGAGCCATCTCTCCAGCCCATAATGAGGATTTTAGTATGGACTAAGTGATGTTATTCCATCAAGGTGAGACTTTTATGGTTGTTACTCTGTATGGATATGTGGAAGGGCTAGGGAACAAGAAGGTACCAGATTACTGTTTTCTCATCTGTTTCTTTCTTCTAGCCAGTCATCTTCATTTACCATTGTCTAACCAGGGTCTTCAACTGACTTACTTGTTCCACCAAACTCTACAAATTCTCTTCTTCTTCATGTGGTGGTTTGACTATAAGGGAGAAATGAAACCACCAAATTGAACATTGAAAACAGTTTTCGACTGCGTTTGTGAAACTCTTTCTGG
Source organism: Rattus rattus (assembly GCF_011064425.1). Lineage (NCBI taxonomy): Eukaryota > Metazoa > Chordata > Mammalia > Rodentia > Muridae > Rattus > Rattus rattus. Next base: position 68,523,559 of record NC_046159.1, read on the forward strand.
AACTATGTTTATTAGCTCACGTGAATGTGGAGCAGCCCCATATCTAAGGTGGGTCAGGGCGATGATCATAACTCCTCAGTAGGCCTGAGCTCACCGTGAAGATTTACAACAGCTTTGTATCCACCATAATTTTCAACATGGAGGAAAGAGCTGGCACCTTATTTCTTTAAAAAAAATTAAAAAGGAATTAGTTTGTAAGAAAACGCTGAGACCTTGAAAGACAAGTAAATGTCAGGCTTCTTTTAAATTTTTTTCCCACATCTTGACATTAATTTTGTCTAGAGTCCATGTCTATAATGGTTTTAAGTATAAAATAAGAATATGCCTAATAGTTTACATAAGAGTGGCTCAGATTGTACCAACTGTCTCATCAATTTCCATGGGGTAAGGTGGTAGTTCTCAGGCCATCAAAAACACTTATGGCAAGAACATTGACCTCTCTCTCTCCCTCCCCCTCCTCCGCCCCCTCCCCGTCCCTCTTTCTCATTCCCTAATTTGTTTTATGTTCATGCTTAGAGTTAAATCAGTTGATGGTTTTAAATGAATTTCGAATGCTTTGTCTTTTCTCAGATGAGCCCACTTTTTTCCTGTCATTACTCTTTATTAGGAGACCATCTGAATACACAGCCTTCTGATTTGAACTCATTGAGATCCTGTTGACTGTTTTTTAATAGTTGAGATTCTATCTCTCAGTCAGGAACGGTTTAAAACTAGAGAGTTTATTATAGATATGCGTATAAACTTCTCAAAATGGAATTGCTGTTCACTATTTCTGTCATTGGATTCTTTAACAGGAAAATGAATCTTACATTTGTACATTAATAGCAAGTCATTTTATCACTTGCTATTCCTGAAGAAGCATAATCTGAATGGTTACTGTGCATTGAATTATTTCCAGAAGACACTAATTAACTATTCAGGTTTATAAAATTAAACACATTCATGAAAACTATGGGGAGGGAGAATCGAACTTTATAGCCTGATTTGTAGTATTTTAATGAACCACACTATTCTGAAATACTATACTCTTTCATGCCATTTTAGGAAATCATGGCATTTTATCCCACAGTTTCTTTCTAGCTGGGCTGACTTTGGAAACATTTGTGAGTTAAAAAATTTGAAGGGAGTTCACTGTGTCATTCATTTCATTTACCTGTTTTGGGTTTGTGGCTGTCGTTTTTGTTTTGGCTTTGTGGGATTTTGTCTGTTTATTTGTTGTTGTTTTTTCCAAAACAGAGTTTCTCTGTGTAGCCTTGGCTACTGTACAACTAACTCTGTAAACTAGGCTGGCCCAGAACTCCTGATGTTAAACTCTGTTGCTGGTTTTAAATATTTTATTACATTTATTTGTATGTGTGTGTACATGCGTGCATGTGCGTGTGTTGGGGGGGTGCATGTCAAAGTATAACTTGTAGGAGTCTTTTCTCTTTTTCTATCATGTGAATTCTAGGATTTAATTCAGATCACAACTTGATTCATTTTAAGTTGTCTATACTTACGGGCATTCTGCTTCTTCAACACCAGTTGGTTGAAGGCTTTCCTTTGTTCTATGTAAGGTTGTTTTTGCTGTTGTTTTTTGTTGCTGTTATTTGGTTGATTGGTTGTTTTTCAAATGTGTGTACTTGTTGAAAACGAGACTACAAATATGTATTTCTAAATTCTGTGTTTATGTGAGTATTTGTTGAAAACAGATTACAAATATTTACTTCTTAGTTCTGTGGTTCAACAGTCAGTTCGGAAAAACTTTTATGATAGTAGCTGTGTGATTTTTTGATATTATGTTTTGTAATGACTAGGTAAATCAAAGTATTTTGAAAGTTCCTCTTCTTGTCTTTTGTCGTGAATTTATAAAATATATAAAAATGAATGTGACAATCTCATTAATATTTTGATGTTGCTTTGAGTATATAATGTGAACATTATAGCAATGCTAATTGTTGCAGTCCGCAAACATAAGATTCATTTGCATACTGATGTATCCTCTTTAGATTAACTTGTCATTGTTTTAAAACAGAGGCTCCATCTCTTTTAAATGTGATGAACAAATTCAGTCAGGTTTCAAAATAAATATATAAAATCCACCGTCATTTTTGTACACCATAAGGAGTTTTCAAAAAATAGACCATTTAAAGTAGCTACAAAATTTAAATACGTATGACTAAATGTAACCATAGAGATGTCCTTGATTCTTCTTTACAGACATTTATGTGAGTTGGCGATTGTGCAAATTGAGAATATCGGGGTATCTTTTTGTGTGTCTCCCCCATTGGTAGTTTATTTGTTTTACATGTCTCATGTGTTCATGATGACAGCTCTATCATCCTGTGCACTTCAGGCTGTGGCACATCCATGCTGACATCTTTGAGGCTGATGAGGATGTGAGAAATTCTCTAAATTTGTTTGTTTTCTGCTATCTTTATTTTTCTTCAATTATGAACCATAATTTTATTAACAAAAAGTTTACTTCACTTCATGTTTGTATATGTTATGTGAACTTTGTATGTGTGTGATTGTGTGTGTATAAATGCGTGTTTGTAAGTAACCTCAGAGGCCAGAAGAGGGCAACAGATACGAGGGGTCTGCTGGATGCTGTGCGGGACCAGACATGGGTTCTGGACACAGAATTTGAGTCCTCTGGAAAAGCAGTACTGTTCTACATGCTCTTTACCAGGCCTTGAAAGATAACTTTTTAATTCTTCACCCCACTTTTTTCTTTTCAGGTTTTGTGTGTGTGTGTGTGTGTGTGTGTGTGTGTGTGTGTGTGTGTACATATTTCTTTTTCTAGATTTCAACTGAACTCTGTTTTTAAGTCTTATGAAACAAATTATTTTTTCTTGCTGTTTTAGACTTTTGAAAATTTAACATATGCCTTAAAAGTCCTATTTGGGTCCAAGCAATTTCTGGACCTGCACATAGGAATCTTTCTCAATATTAAGGAAGTTTTCACTTCTTAACCTGTTAAAGTTTTTTGTATGTTTCTTCCTCTATTGTACTTCCAAAAATCCATAATTCAGATATTTGCCTAGTTGCTAATATATCAAAATTTTAATAAGCTTTGAATTATATTTGTCTCCTCTTTCTTCCTCTTAATTTCAAAATAACCTGTTTGAAATCTTAGAAACTCTGGTACTGAGAGTTTTACTTGTAGTACTTAGTTATTGATTTATTCATTTCTAAGAGTGTTTGAGGCTTTTTAAAAAGTCTCTTTGCTAAACCCATCCAATTGTGATTCTATTTTTCCTAATTTTTCAGTTGTTAAAATCTTTTTTCCCCAGCTTGGTAGAGCCTTTATTTATTTATTATTTTAATATCCCCGTTTTATTTTTTAATTGAATATTTCTTTATTTACATTTCAGGTGTTAGAATTCCCTTTCCCTGTTTCCCAGCCATAAGCCCCCTATCCCCTTCTCCTCCCCTTCTTCTATAGTGGTGTTCCCTCCCCATCTACCCGCCCTTACCTCTCCCCATCCCTGACAATCCCCTGCACTGGGGGTCCAACCTTGATTGTTAAAATCTTCTATTGACTTATTTTTCAGGGAAGTTACCAGTGTTCAGTTTCTGAGGAACACTGTTACAGAGATGATGTGTTTCTTTGAGGATACTACATCATCGTGTGTGTGTGTGTGTGTGTGTGTGTGTGTGTGTGTGTGTGTGTGTGTGTGTATGTGTGTGTGTGTGTGTGTGTACTGTCTCCCCACATCAAAGTTTCTGCATAGGAAATAGGAGCTACATGTACTGATGTTATACGTTCGCCTTCATAGGCAAGCATTGCCTTCTGTCTATGAGCTCTGTAGGTCAGTTGCCCAGGTCCAACAGATGTAGCACAGCACCTCTGCGTCTTCTTTAACTGTGATCAGTGTTGGAAACGCTTCTGCATGTTCCATGTAAAAGCAGGGGTTTGTGAACATTTTCCTTAACAGGACACCTTTAGCTCTAATCAGGGTGAACCCAGCTTCTGATCCCGAGCATCCTTACGTTTTCTCAGTGTCTACTAACGTCCAGTGTGGCTGCTCTGGTTGACCCGGATAGGTTTCTCAGTTTGTGTGGCAAGATTAAGGAGGTACCTGTCACTTTCTGAAGGCCTTGGTAGGGTTAGGGCAACTCTATGGGGTCTGAACAAGATTGTGAAACACTTCTCTGTGTCGGAGTGTTGTAATGTATGTATGTATGTATGTATGTATGTATGTATGTATGTATGTATGATGGGGGGAAAATGGGAAAGGCAAAATTCTGAAAAAAAGTGTAAACAAGCAAGGTAAGGTTGTAATGCTTACCTTGAAAATTGTATGGCTTCTAATTTGTCAAAGCAAATAGTAAAAACTATGAAATAATGTTCCAGAAACTCCTAGAACTTGGTTCACAGTAAGTTTTGACCCTTTTGACACTATTAGGAAAATAAATTATACAGGATTTCTAACATAAACAGGGTAAATGTGGATTTAGTCACTGTGAATCAAATATTTGCAGGTTTAATTTCTAGATTATTATCTTTCTTGCCACTGTGAGATGAAGTCTCATGGATCATGGATGCCTGGGGATTTTATTATCCAAGAGAAGAGAGGGGGTTGGTAGGCAGGCAGGCTCTGGAAATTAAAAAAAAAGAATCCCATTGAGAATGGAAGATAAACACAACACAGGCAAATTAATTTATAACTGAAAGAGGAAATTGGATTTTTCTCTATATATACTCATTTTATGAGCTAAACAAAAAGCTATGTCCTATAACCAAACTTCTTCCTTTTTTCAAAATCAAGTTTTACATGTTGGTGTATATCAAGGCCAGAGTTCTATTCCTTGGAAGTTAACAGACATTTTGTTCCCTGGGCTGGAGTCTTGAAAGGCATAGCCTTTTCATAGCTATCTTTAAGTCATTCATTATCTTGGTTACCTTCGTTAACAGGAAAAGTGCTGGGAAAACATGACAGAACATGTTAGCATGGTCAACATAATGTCCCAAGTGTCAATGGGACGCTGCTCAGGGCAGGGAGAACTCAGTCCATAATGCTTGTCCTCAGTCCATGTTTTCCCAGGCAGGAAGGGAAAGGCAGAGCCCAGGACAGGGCCGAGCCCAGGACAGGGCCAAGCCCAGTTTGATTGGGTCTAGCTCTTGAAGAAGGCCTCCCCCTGCAGTGATCCTTGATAAAGAGAAGGCCCTTGCTTGTTATGACTGATTTGTGAGAAGATGGATTTGAATGCATACATCTTATTCAGGGTGAACCAGGGATTAAATACCTTTTGTGGGAAGAAATGTCCAGGAAGGGAAGCTCATTACCTGAACACTGGGGGATCTATCTAAATGCCTCATTAGCATGGAGGTTTTTATGCTGTGTTACTCATTGCCATGGTCCTGTCAGTGGGATGTCCTGGTCACCTGTTCCAGAGCAGTTAGAATTAGGCAAGGAGTGGCCCTGCTCCAATCATTCTCCATTCTGAGATTTAAGGCTTTGGGCTCACTCAATCTTACCACTTCTTTGGTTGCCCAGCTCTTTCCACTTGACCCACAACTTCTCCTTTTGGTTTCACAGTCATTGGATTATGTCTCTTATTTATCTGTAGTTAAATCTTTGGACGGTGTGTGGTGTAAGCACCAAAAAACAAAAACAAAACATAACAAAACAAAACAAAAAATCAAAAAAAAAAAAAAAAACAAACATAAGCCTGAGGGGGGAGTGCAGGGTCAGGGCCAGGAAGACAAGGCATTATTGAACCAACGTAATTGCTCAGTGGATTGAAATCTCCAGAGCAAGTCTGTACAGTTTATTGAGGGTATAAACATCAATATGATGCAAGTTCCCCCAAGTTTAGGCCCCAGCAAATGTAAAGGCTGTCATCTGTGGATGCCCTCCTCTGTTTACCTTGAAAAGTTGGCATTCGGCTGGTGTGTCTGAGCAAGGCAGCTGTGGACCCAGCAGATGCAGGGAAATGGCAGTTAGTCTCAGTCTGGCCTGCAGCAGTAGTGTTAAACCCGTGGAATGATCATAAAGGGGTGCAGAACCCTGGCATGGGGATGTCTGCACAGGGGAATATTTATATATGTATATATACATATGTGTGTGTGTGTGTGTGTGTGTGTGTATCCAAGAATAAAGGAGCCAACATACAAGTTAATCCTGAGAGGGCCATTATAATCAGTAAGTTAGGGAAACCGCTTGAAGTCCTTCCCCATGCAAATAGAGCATCAGTAGCATCTCAAACTTGGCTAATATGAAGAATCTACTCCTGGATCCCACCCTACTCCTCAAAGTTTATAAGATCCCTATCCACATGGATAAAGTCCCTATCCACATGTCATTTCACCAGGAATCATCTGACAGAGGCTGTTTTACTGAGCTATGACACTTTGGGAAGAGTTTTCTCTCCTGAACCATTCATCGCTGGACTTTGTACTATCTGGCGGGTCAGGCTCATGTCCAGCATCCTCGCTGCAGCCACCACCTCTGCCCACTACTCTCAGTGCCTCTGTCTCTAATATTGGTGCTGTCATGGGCCTTAGACTTGTGGAACCTATTCATTCTGGTTCCTCAGAGGATGACAGTAACATATTTCTATTAAAAAAAAAAGGCTGAATTTCAGAAATCACTCCTTCGTGATCATTAATAAGGAGACCCAACAGTAAAGCAAAGCGCATCTAATTGAGTTAGAGAATAGACTGGGAAAAGTCCAGTTGCTCTGTGATTAGTGGTGAGGAACTGCCACATTAATAGAATGAATGTTGAGAGGGAAACATCCCACCATGCACTTTGAATGCTTTGAAAAACAAGAGGACAGAATTATTCTGTGCTCTTTATATTTTTATAAGTAAACATCTTTTTTTTAGCCCAGTTGATTAGATATAATTGCTCACCTAAACATACAAAGCCCAATACACATCCATCACTTAAGAACATTTGTTAACAACCTGTAAAGGTACAGTGTGGAATCTGAACGTCACCTGCCATATTCTCCTGCCACAGCTTCTCTCCCTCTCCCTCCTGTCTCTTTCTCCTTTCTGTTTCAGTCTTCTCCTCTTCCTTCCATCTTTTCTCCAGCCCATCCTTCCTTCTCATCCAATGACAGGCCTCCTTCCATCTTGTACCTGCCTCACCTGTGACATCATCCCACAAGCAGGCTGTTGAGGCAGTGATTAGCTCTTGATATTTTGCCAAGAGCCAAGTCACTCTAGGGGGTCTGATAAACCAGCCTAGGCCCTAGGCTGCCTACCATGACTGTGAAGATGGTCCATTTCTCCTCAGGAGAAGAGGAGGTTCATCTGTGTCTGCACCATGTAGGCCTGAGGCCTGGAATCCAAGCCTGGGAAGTGAACAGAGAGAGCCTCCCTCAGTGCTCCCTCACCATCCTCAGTGCTTAGCCACGGTGCAAACCTTGAATGAATATCTCTGGGTCTTGGTTTCCTCACACATAGAGGAACACTGTTCGTAAGAATACATCCTCAGGGATGTTTCCAGAACCCCATGAACCAGCCTACTAAAGTGCTCTGAATGGGATCTGCTAACACAGTAACAAAGGCAAGATGCAATCACAGTAAGCTTCTCTCATTGTCTCTGCCTGTGATTAGCAGGCCAGTCCCCAAGCCATCTTTACTCCAGCCAGGATAAATAAAATAGCTACAGTAAGAGAAGAGAACCAGTAAGCTAGTTTCGGAATCAGTAAGTCCTGTTCCACTGACATCCTGGGCTCCTCATTGTGGTTTTTCTGCTTAGTTTTATATTCTGGGTCTTGGCGCATGCCTGCCAAGCACTGTGCCATTGAAGAATATGGCCATGCTAGACTCCTATCTGCAAGCATAACAGAGTATCATTAATGGTGTTAGGGACTGGAGCTTGCCTATGGGATGGGTCTCAAGTTGGGCCAGTTATTAGTTTGCCATTCCCTCAGTCTCTGTTCCATCCCCTGTCCCTGCATTTATAAGTAAACATCTTTTAGACATTTTTAGTACATCTATTCATTTTTGGGGGTGTGTGTTGGGGAGTATGTGCTACCATGGCAAACATACACATACAGAAATCCGAAAACAACTTGGATGAGTCAAGTCTCCTCTGCTGTCATGTGTGTCCCAAGCATTGAATTCCAGGTAGCAGCCTTGGTGGCAGGCACCTGGCTCACCAAGCCATTTTATTGACCCAAAAGGAACAGTCTTTAAAGATAAAACGTCCTAAGCATATCACCAAAGCAGTTAAGAACATTAAAATTAGAACCCGAAATAGTCATTTAATTTACTGTTTTCAAAATTAAAAAATTCAGCATGATTGAGATGAATTAATTTGCCTGATATCATGAATAAAAGTTTCCCCTTTAATGACTTCCCATTCAATTTTTTTATACTTCATTACTGAATGCTATACAATCCATTGTTATATTGAATTAGTCATTGGAAAGTTGGCTTAACCACCCTTCCATCTAGATTTTCTCCAGTTTATTCAAAATAACCTGATTACTACAATTTGAATTGCACATTTTTGTATACCAGAGTTGGTTGACTTTACATCAAGAGTGTCTTTCATAGCATTTATTCTTTGGGCTTTAAAAGTTGTTACCTCCTCTCAGCTCAAAAAAATTACTAGTACTTTAAAGATAAACTTTGAAATGCATGGTTATTTTTATTTTTTATATATGTATAAATAAACCTAGGTTCAGGAGAGATGGCTTAGTGGTTAAGAGTGCTTCTAGAAAACTCAAGCTCAATTCTCAACACTCCCTTCACACACCTCACAACCACATACGACCATCCATACATCATACACCCATTCATGCACACATACATACATACATACATACATACATACATACATACATACATTCTGTTTTTTCAGTATTCATCACTTATGTTAATGACACAAACTGGAGTCAGAAAACGATCCACTATCTAAAACCACTTGGTTTTCAAGTTATATGTGAGATTGTCATTTCAGCTAAAGCACTACCCAGAATACAGGAATTATTTCCCTGTTGACTTTGGAATAATTCAATGTATTCATACACACGGACACACACACACACACACACGCACACACACACACACTTACGAGTTAACTTTTGACATGCTGTGCCTCACTCAAAGGCTGGGTACTCCTACACCTTTCCCTGCTACCCCACGACCCATCCAGGAAGTGGCCAGAAAGCACTTAACATGGCTGGTTGTCTATGTCCCATCCTTTTCCCCCAAGTCATGGCAATTCTCTGTCTCCCTTTCTCCCAGTTCCCAGCCCACACAAATCCAAAGCTCCTGACTCAGTCTACTGCCCAGTAAGTGGCCATTGGCTCTTCATTAATCAATCAAAACAGTGAGGACAAGGACCTTCAGTGTTTGTATACACAGATTACAGATTTTGGGGTCGGATTAATTCAAAGCATTAGAACCAATTCCCAACAATCCGAGATTACTCTGTGTAGCGGTAAATATTAAAAACTAGAACCTACCATCCCACCTAGTGCGGGCTTCGGCGGGCCACATGGCGTCTGCGAGGTATTTTCATCTTAATCACCAAAACATCTCAACCCGACTCGCTATTACCGCTGCAACGCTGACTGCCTTACCTTTAACGATTTGTCCTGGATAGGAGTTAGCTAGTTTTTAAAAATTCCCAACTGAGGCTTTTCAGTGTCTTTTTTGAAATTCTTGACATTGAATTGAAATGACCTGTTCTCTAATAGATAATGGGGGAAGGGGACATGAACTCAGGTATCAACACAGAGGAAGTTTTTTGCAATTTACTTCCAAATGAAAACAAGATAGGAGAATGGCTCGCTCGGTCTCTTGCCAGAGCCATTGTAGTAATAGGAATATAAACATAACTGATAGTGATTCATGCTGTAAGAAAAGTATAGCTCCTAATTTTATGGCAGAAGTAACCTAGGGCTCTGGTCAATCAAGAGTGGACAAAGCATGTAGATTATGGTGAATTCAGACATTTATATTTTTCGGGAAAGATACATATTGAACCTAACTTTGAAGCTGTTTAGGGTTTAGGAGTTCCGCCATTGTTCTCTAGCGTGTGAAAAAGCATTGGGCCAGCAAGGGGGCTCAGCTCTTGAAGGTGCTTGACACCAAACCTGATGACGTAATACCCACGGTCACATAGTAAGAAGAGAGAGCCAACCCCAAGTTATCCTTTAATAACAGGAATGCCTATGGGTCAGGTATATGCACATAGACTCACACAAACATTCATGCGCACAAATCAATAAATTAATTTTAAAAAATGGAGAAAAATGTGACCTTGTTCATTACTAAACACATGCACCATCTGCTGTGCGTGTGTGTGTGTGTGTGTGCGTGTGATAGAGATATACATATGTATATATTTTTTAGCCAAAATACTCAGTTACATTAGAGAAAACCAAATGCTCTTAATCCTTGCTACATAGATGAATTATTTTTGTTGTTGTATCTTCAGGATGATGGATACAATTGATGATAATCATATCAAGTGAATTAAGACATAAATATATAAGACATTTGTGGCACGTTTCCTTTCATTTCTGGATCTTATTTTTATATAGATAAATAAAATCATCTCTATATTGTTTATAGGATGGTAGAAGAAAATAGTCTCCGGGAGAAAAAGAAAGACTACAGGCACAGCTGAGACAGAGGAGAAGGAGTCTTTGTTAGGCGGATGTATCCAGAATGCATTGTATCTCACATTAAAATGTCCTCACAAAACCAAGTACTGAGTACCAGGAAAACAAGCCAATTATAATGTTATTTATAAATATTAAAGTAAACAGAATCCAAACACAGAGAAGGCATGAAATGAAAGGCTTTCTTCTGTAATGTAACCCTCAGGGCCTAGAACAATGTTCAGCATGCATTCATGCTGTGCTCAGAATGAATGATTGTTTCTGACTTTACTTTACAAATGTAAACTATATAATTTCTTTCTTTTTAAACTAAATTCAACTTCAATTCCAAATTCCTATTCTTTGGGGGAAAAAGAATATATTATTACATAATTCTAGTTTTTCCCACATGATCCACTGGAACTATGTCCAGGTTCTCAGGAGTTTCTATGCTAACAAACAATGGTTAGATTTTAATGCTTTCAAAGTGATTTACTAGTAGAGGCTTCCTAAGGGATTCTCATTGGCCTAGTGGGTCCCAGCTTCATATATGCAAATGGGTCCCTGCTGAGTGAGCTCTTTGGCTTTCTCTTTATTGTAAGCACTGGAGGACCATCCAAGCTCATTCTCCTGTCTCAAAGTCGTAGAAATGGAAGAGAAGATATTTTAAATAAATAGTTCGGCATATGCCTTAATAGACTTAAAAAAAGATATTCTGTAACTGTAGAGAATCCTCAAAAACAGAAGGCAACTGCAGTATAAGCTCTGTGTGCATCTCTGGTAGTCAGCTTCAGTCACATATATAAGGAAGCGTCTCTGGAGTAAGAGTCAGCTAGCTTTCTATCTCTCCTTCCTACTAGTGTCCAGCATGCTATGGTTTCTGGGTCCAGTTGATAGTAGCAGATGTCTTGGTTTCAGAAAGCCAGCGTGATATGAGAGTATAAGTATCCACAGCCTGTAGAGCATCACTAAGAAGGTAACCAGCTCTGCCACTGATTGCCAGAAACAGGACTCCGGCCCTGTCAATAAATACTTAAGATGTTATCACAGGCCTCCACAAGTAAACAATATAAACAGACAAAGCAAACAGGCCTCTACAGCACACACATGTGTGCATGCACCTGAACATACCCCATTCATACTCACAGACAGACACATTGACAGACAGACAGATAGACAGAGAGAGAGAGAGAGAGAGAGAGAGAGAGAGAGAGACAGAGACAGAGACAGAGACAGAGACAGAGACAGAGATGGGAGTAGAAAAGGAGAAAAAGAAGAGGAGGAGGAAGGGGAGGAGGAGGAGGAAGAGGAAGAGGAGGAGGTGGAGGAAAAATCACTAATTAGTCTTGGGACCTTGTAACACATCTCTAAATTGCTTTTGGATCCTCAGTAGAAAGCACCAGGACTCTGGCATTGTCCTAACCCATATGGTGAATCTCCACAGTTTAGAGTAGGCAGGGCATTGCAAATCAATTTGTCCTACCTTCTACCTCATATATCCAGATACCTCCACTATCTAATTAACTACTATAACAGCCAGTTGTTAAGTAATGGAGTGAATAGAAAAGATCATATTAAAAGTAACTTATAAAAGAAATGATCTTAGTGTGTTGGACAGGAAATTCAAGTTATTGAAAACAATGAGAAGTGGCAAGGAGCCACTAAGCTACTATGATACTGGGACTTATGTGCAAAATATATCTCTTTTCGAAAAAGACAGAACAGGTTTTTGGTGACTCATTGAGGAGCACATGAAAATATATAAACCAAAATAACAACATGGCTTATAACTGAGTTCATGGTACCTCTTCCTACTATAGTAATAATGGTGCTGACTGGGCTTGGAGATCTGTGCATAAGCCTTTCTATATAAAGCAAACTATATATCTGTTAGGGTTTGGGTGAAATGTTCTTAAAAAGAACATGTGACGAAATCTCCCTTCCACATGCTGCAGTGTTCAGTGTGGTGTTTTAGGGAGGTGATTGATGATGCCCTATTCATTGGTTTAGCCTAATGATGGACCCACAGTTTGATAGGTTTTCGGGGGCAGGGGTGGATACTCCTTATTCAAGGAGGATTTCTTTGCACTTCCTGCCCATCTTGAAATGAGCAGCTTTTCTCCATCAAATATTCACTATAGGTACAGAAAGAATGAAGCCAAATGACCTTGGCCTAAAATCTCCAAGTCAGGAGTCCAAACAACTCTGTCTTTATTTCAGTTTAATTCCCAAGGTCTTTTGTTACAGCAACAGAGGGAAAAGATAAAACAGAAATTGAGATTTGTCTCTCAAAGTCCATGCATTGTATTTTCACTGGAAGCAAAGCAACAGATCCTGGCTGGCTGGTTTCTCTTTTAAGCATTTATCACACTCTAATGTAGAAACCCTCTTCATGTTTCACACTATAGCCTAGATGTGAGGATGTGTCCCTGTTTGACTCCCAGAGCCCTTACCTTTCCTGTGTTTGCTTTGGCCAGATTATGCAGCCCTCTCTGTTGGAGACACTGGCTTCTCCCTAGAAGTTAATTGCTTGAGTCTTTCAAGACACCAGACTGACCACCATCTTCCTGGCCTACCATTCTCCGAACTACCCTGGGAAATATGATTTCTCTTAGGCCTTTGGGTCTTCTTGAAAATATCCACTGCTCTCTCTCTCCACAGTCATTGATGAACTACTCTGTGCAATGTGAACTGATAGCTCTTGTATGTGTGAAAACTCTGAAATATGCCCCACAGTGTTTTCTGTTCCTGTAAATGAAAAGCCCCTGCGCGCGCGTGCGCGCGCGCACGCACGCACACACACACACACACACACACACACACACACACACGTGCACACACCTCTTGGGCTTGATTTCTGCTGCTTGAATTTTGTTGTTTTGTTTTATTCTTTGGTTCAGATTTATTCCTAGAGAGATAGTTAGAGACAGGGATTCATAGAAACCTATAACTTACATGGCATACTTTGCTCATAATGAGGGCACAGGAATGCACGCACATAAACTAAGTAATTTGGGAAATGATTACTTGCATTATAAAACTATCTTTCCTTATCTTCGGAGTATTTGTTATAATTTATTTTGAACACCAAGTTTTCCTAGCGTGGTAAAATACAGTTTATCCTCCTTTAAAAGATTGGTTTAACACCTAGAAAATAATGTACTGAGCAAATATAATGAAAGTGTTTGTTTGCTGATGATCACAGAGTCCCCAGGCCATAGCTGGCTAGGAGATGGTGCTGAAGTTGTATGTTAATAAAAACCCTAGTGATGTGTGAGCTGATCTTAATCCCTGATGTTTATGGTTCTTCCTCTCCCTGTAGTGTCCCCAAGCACTTTCCTTTCTTTAGGCACTTTTCAGTGACTTTTGTTCCCTGCTCTGGAGCCCCACCCTCACCCCTGGCTTCAGCATGCAGCTGTTAACCCCTTAATTCTTTTTCAATGTTTGTGGTTCTTAGACTACCTCCTTTCTTAGTTGTGGTTTTGCTGCTGGTAGCCCATAGCGCCTGGATTTTAGAGTGAGTATGTGCTGCGTAATATTTGCTGGCTTTCTCAATATTTAAACTTTTCCTAGTCCACAAAGACTCTCCCTCCTACATCAATGTATAACTACCTAGCCAGCTTCTTTGCTTGTATAAAAGAACAGGCAGGGCTGGAGAGTTGGCTTAGCAGTTAAGAGCACTGACTGCTCTTCCAGAGGTCCGGAGTTCAATTCCCAGCAAACACATGGTGGCTCACAACCATCTGTAATGGGATCTGATGCCCTCTTCTGGTGTGTCTGAAGACAGATACAGTGTACTAATATATAATAAATAAATAAATCTTAAAAAAAAAAAACAGGCAGAGGGCAGGAAGGAAGGAACAGGGCTCATTGTCTCCTCATTCTGGGAAAGATCCATCAGGTCAACATGTGCACAACTGTTCATGTTTTCTTCCATCCAGGATTTGTTACAGAAACCAACACCTTCAGACCTCCTGTCCCTCCTGTCACATCCAACTTATTGCTGGAAATGAGGCTATTTCTATTCTCACTGCTGAAACCTGGAAATTTCTTCACAGACCAACTCAGGAACTTGAAATATTTTGCAATTTGGTGATAGCGATAAGCAATGGAAACAGGAATGTGATGTGGAAATGCCTTTGTCCTTTGGAAACTTGGGTTTTGTTGTTAGTTGTAGACAGGCTTTTACTAGCATTTGGCAGGCACTTTTAACTTGGAAGTTCCTGGTTTTGTAGTTGGTTTGAACTATCCAGCACGTGAAGGAAACAGAAAATCCTAGGGATTTAGAGATTTGCCTCTCTTAGGATGGCTGTCCTTCATGAATATTTATACTTTAGATCCTGTTAATTCCTTTGTACTGAAGAGGTAAGCTTTTCTGGTGTTATTTTTAGTTTGAGGCCAATCAACAGAGGCACTTGTTGGTGCAGATGTTTCTGTTCCATCATTGGCCTCCCAAGTAGGGATGAGGCCATCTTCTGTAGAGTACACTACTAGCACATCTTGGCTTGCAGAGGAATAAGAGCTTACAGAACAGAAGAAAATCATTATGGGTGAGGAGGTAGCTAAATGGTTAAGAGCATTTGTGTCTTGCAGAGGGCCAGAATTTGATTCCCAGCACATATGTTAGATGATTTTGTAATGAGTGTTTGTACTGCTGCGATGAAACACTATGACAAACTTGGGGAGAAAAATGGCTTGCTCCTCATGGCCTTCTCATTTATAGAACACAGGGCAATCTGTCCAGGGTGGCAATACCCGTGATGTGTTAGACCCTCCTATATCAATCGCTGATAAAGAATATACCTTATAGGCTTACTTCCAATCTGATTTTATGGACAGTTTTTTTCAAACGAGGTTCCCTCTTTTTATGTACTGTACCTTGTGCCAAATTGACATTAAAAACTAGCCAGTACAGCTCCCAACTAGCTGTAACTCCAGCTCTATGCAATTCTAAAAAACCAGAACCTATAGACACACACACACACACACACACACACACACACACACACACACACACACACACACACAAAAGGCAAGGGGAGGGGAAAAAAAGAGAGAGAGAGAGAGAGAGAGAGAGAGAGAGAGAGAGAGAGAGAGAGAGAGAGAGGGGCAAAGAAAACAAGAGAGACAGAGACAGAGAGAGACAGAGAGACAGACAGAGAGACTGTACACATAAAGTCAATACTTTTCCTTGAATGTACTGTCATTTTACTGGGATTCCAACTAGCTTAGAAATGGTGCTTTCCTTTCATAGCCATGTGAGTCTGAAACAATTGGAAGACATTGGGCATCTCTGTGTTCAGAGAGAAGTAGCAATCTATGTGTTAAAAGTTTCAGAAGACTTCCAGGAAGAATTGAAAATAGGACATTGCTGATGTATTAATTTCCTCTAAAAAGTTGTCTAGAATGCAGAGACTCAGTGCAAAAATTGTGCCTAATTACCACTGATGTGATTTTCCTCCACCCCCTTCTCTTCTTCTCAGTTCTCTTCCACCACAATATCAGTTACCTTTCAGATGGCTATAGCAGAAATCCTTGATAAAAGCCACATAAGAAAGGAAGGCTTTGTTTTTCTCACTCTTTGCAGAGATATGGTCCCTATGACAGGGAAGGTGTGTGTAAAGCAGAATGAAGCAGCTGTGAATTGCATCCACAGTCTGAAAACAGGTGGCTTTGTGTTTAATGCAGTCTGAGATCTCCACCTATGGAGTGGTAGCATCCATAGCTAGAATGAGTCTTTCTACCATAACTGAAAACCACCTCACTGACGTGTGCGAAGGTTTATCGTTTAACTGACTCTGTAACCTGTCAAGCTGGCAATGTTAGCTTTCCTACCCATTACACTCTGGAATGACATAAACTTGTCTGTGGTAGGGAAAGGGTTGGCAAGTGTGGCATGCTCAGCTTCCCTTCTAAATGGTTGCCCCAGACCACATCTGTGACCTGAGGTTCTGTGGAACTTCAAGAATACAACGGATGTATTAAACTGTTCTTAAAAACAAGGTTCACTTCCCATTCATCTGTCCCACTTTGAAGACGACGACATCATCATCATCATCATCATCATCATCATCATCATCATCATCATCATCATCATCTTTGTCCTGTACTTGAAGTATCATCCTTAGGGTCCTGCCACTCTGAGAACTTCCTTGCTTTGATTTTGTCTGCCTTCCATTTATCAGTGGGACTATTCAATCCCATCAGCAGAGCTCGTGTATACACTGCTTTGGGTTTGATAAGAGCATCTGCTTTTCCTTATCCTCATTTCTGAATGGATTTCCAGAGCTTCCTGCCCTCTTTTCCACGCCTGAGGGGGACGTTGGTAGTCACAGTGACCACACCGTTGAATTTTGTAAAAGTCAAATGAGATAAATACAAAGAATGGGATCTTTAGATGAATGTCCGTGGATATTATGAATGCATTTTTAAGCAAAATGAGTGGTACACAAGACAATTGGGAGAGATTAGCTACACAAAGGAAATTCTTTGTCTCAAGTCTTGCTTGCAACATGTCTCAGTCAGTGAAGGGGCTTGTGCAGAGCTTGACGTCCTGGTTTCGATCTTTGAGACAGACCTGACTTCCACAAATTGTCTTCTGATCTCTATCTTACACCACTACAAAATAAGTGAAAATAAATAAATACTATGCTTCACGCTTCTGGTATATTTCTTGTGAAAGCCTTGTGTAATGACAATGTAACAAAGCCTATGTTTCTTACTGAACTCGTTACACATCATGCAAATGAGCAGACCAGAATGGGAAGAAATGAACTTCTTTAAAAAGGTAAAAAATTAGATACTCTGGGGAATCTCATCATGCCATGAAATTATTGTCTGGCTATTTATATAGGCCATTGTCTCAAAATTCAATGTCTATATGAAGCTTACCAACTCGAATGGCCTATGCTGGGTTTCATTTGCTAATCCTGCACACAAAAAGGCCCTCACCACTATGCCTTAAAAGATTAAGATGAGTAAAATCTACCTGCTGCTTATCTCTTGAAATAAACTTTTTAAAAGAGAATGTTTGCAGGCTGAATGTTAATGACTAAGAATTTTGTATGAAAACTCTGACCCTAATTTGTTTAAAGTGATCTAATTTCATTCTCGTGGCCAGACTGAAGACGCAAAGGCTGAGCAAAACACACTATGGCTTTTATCATTTCAAAACTGCCCACAAACCACGTAACATAAATAAAAGATAGAAAAATGCTCCAAGTGTCCGGATTTACAAATGAATCACAAAGTCCAAAGAAGAAAAATCCCTTTATATTTGTATGAGATTCATATGTGAATCCTCATAGGGTTTTATTAGGGAAGAGTTGAAAAAAATTTCAATTGCTTGCAAAGCCTGTGTTTCTGAATTTGGGTTTTTTTCTTGATATTTTAAAGAATAGGTAGGGAAACAAGTTTTGTGATGTTTGATAAATCTGATTTACATCTTTGTAATCTGTCCCTGCTGCCTCAGGATGTGCCTAAGCCTTCAAGGGGAGGGGGAACTGTTCGTTAGTAAAAACAGAACAAAACAAAAAGCAAAACAACAACAAAATTACTGCTTTTCTACTGAAGTACAGATATTATATTACTTGTTTTTAACTTTCATATACTTTTTAGCAGCGACTATGGAAATTATATTGACTGGTATAAACAGCATATGCTGTTAGGTAAACATCAGACTGATATCTGTTCAGTTGGTGGCATTTGCAGTGGCCTTTCTGCTGGGCCCTTTGCTATTTAAATACGGTGTTGATTACTTCACTCTGACTTTAGGGGCACAATTCAGCCTTCAAATCCATTCTTTGTGCAGCTAATCCCTAAGGCACATGTCTTATTGACCTTGGAACAGCCTTGTCATCCCTACTACATGTACTTTGATCTTGATGATCTCTTGGTCAACATGGAGAGACTCTAATTCCAACAGCAGATTTTTCTCCTTAAACTCTTGTTAAAAATGGTATGCAGTCTGGTTGTATTTTTTTTTACTATAGTGTTATGACTTAACGCCTATAGAAATTGTAGCAGCATATTCTGTCCTGTTTCATTTTCTGTACAACCATTAGTCTTTGAAGCACAACCTATGACAATTTGAGGTTCCAGTATAAACCTAAGAATAGATACATGCTATCCTCTCTTGCTTAGAAGTGCTCATTGTATTAAGCATAAGAGTTCCCCAGGGATCCTTCAGGGATTGGTATAGGTTTTCTTCCTAATGCATTTTAAAAAAATCACTGGCATATATTAGCCACAAAATGCTTGCTCCCAAAATGCTAAGTGTCACCACTTCCCAGAGGCCCTTTCTTTACTCTCTCGGTTCCCCTCCGTTAATTTCCATCTAATGGCTGACCTTTGGGGTTGAGTTACACACGGGGGCTATAGAGACTCTCACTGGATCTAGTGCTTAGAGAAACTGACAAAACCGACCCATGCAAGGAAAGGAAACCACTTAGGTGGATTTGGGAGTGGAAGATGCAGGTTTGGGATTTAAGAAGCACTTTGATGTTTTTCAACTGTGGCACATCACTCAGAGGCCTATTTCTACTTGGCAGAAAACAGAAGGTGGCCTTGAAAATCAGCCCAGCTGCCACTGCAGGGGTGTTACCTTTCAAAGCATCGTGCCCTGGGGCTAATCTCTCCTCCAAATCACTCAAAGAGCAATCAGTATTCAGATTGATGAATTCTGAACAATCTGAATGTACTGGTTAGCAATCCAGGCAGAACTTGAAATTGGGCAGGATGGAGTGAGAGGGCCTGGAGTCCAGTTGATAAGAAAATAAATGTACTGAACGGACTGAGTCTGGAACTGAGCATTTGCAGTACTAAAGTTCCAAAATTTCCTTGATGGATCTATGTTTGGTTGACTGCAATCAAGACAAATGTTCTTAGAGCATTAGTTATGTGTATTAAATGCAGTACCAGCTCTCTTGTTTTCTCCTCTTCCCCTCTAGCTTTCATTCCTCTTCTTCTACTCTCCATCCTTTGTTTCTTGCTCTAGTTCTTGCCATCCCTCTGTCATGTTTGTTAGTTCAGGACAGGGTTTCACAAGGACAACTCAAGCTGGCCTTGAACTGGTTGTGTACTTCGGGGTATCCTGGAACTCACTGCATGAACCTCGGAGATTAGCCATGACTATGGTAATGAGAGGTGGGCATCAACATACCCAGCTTCCATGCTTTCTTTCTAATACTTTCTGCTCCTTCTGCTGCTCTCTGTTCTTGTATAAAGTATATGATATGCTATTCAAAGTAAAGTCTGATCTCAAATTATTAAGTGCCACCAACTAACAATTCGTGACTTTTAACTTGGAAGAAAAACTAGTTTATTTTTATACTTATACAGTAGTGAATGATAATAATGCATGCCTGCCTTGACAGTGGTGATCTTGTGTACGGCTTTTAGAGAGATTTGAGGAGATTGTGACTGATATTGTTTCTAGAGAGCAATCCTGAAAACATTCCCTCATTTCTCTTTCAATTGAAATTGCTCTCTGAATAGGTCTTACCCGTCCTGGGCAAAAAGTCTTTCTCTGTGTATTTGGCATTGTTCATATATAAGGGGCTCCTGAAATTTTTATGTACTAATTTTCTATTCTACTACTTTGTTCAATATGTTTACCAGCTGTATGTGTTTTACCATGGAGTCCTTGGGGTCCATTTGTATAAAATTGTATTATCTCCACGTAACACGAGGTATGATTTGTATAAAATCATAATATCTGCATATCTACACGTCCTCTTTATCTTGTTCACTTGTCTTACTGCCTTAGCCAATGCGTTAAATATTAGATTGAACAGGAGGACGGAGTCTGGCTATCACTGCCTTCCTTCTGATTTATAAAAGATATTAGGACAGTATTATAGTTGAAGTCTATTGAAAGTTTTGATATGACATAAAATCTTTTACTTGAGAATCTTACATTTATTTACAAAGCGAAAGTTATTAGTCTGTCTACTATATTGAATACATTGAAAAGCAAACTGGAAAAATAATAATAGTGATAACTCTGGGAGATAAAATAACTGTTTTAGATAAACTTCATGAGGGAATATTGTCTCACAGTCCATTGTCCCATATTTCTCTTTCTTTATGTTAGTGGAAAATTGAAGGTTTGTTGCAGGTCGTTCCAAATGTTCTGCTCCCCTTCTCCATCTGAGCTGATCTTTTACTTAACCTTTCAACACTCGACCTCTCCAGAGCCAGGGGAGGAAATTAATGGTGACAGAGGAGAATGTGCATAACTCCTCTAAAGCACATTGCTTTCCTCCATTTTTTCCCAAGACCAAATCACATTGCTTTCTTCTGTTTCTTCCAAGCTTTCAGCCTGAGAGTGGTATGTTTCATAGGCTTTGACCAGTGGGATGTATACAAATAGGAACCTTGATATTACATCATATAGGCTGCAATTAACTATAATTATTTACATTATCTTACTATTTAAAGACACTTTACCTTAGCAAGTAGATTTCTGGAAAATTTTGACAATCTGTTGGAAATTATGAGTCCATAATTTTAGATTGCTTAACCCTTTCACTAATCTATCAACTTATCGTGAAAAAGTTGTGCATCAGTCCATTCCCAAGGCAATACTTACAATGAAAGTCGGAAGTATACACTGTTTTGGCTAAGGAGATAAGCAGCAAAAGTGTGATTATTCTAAGCAAGATAGGAGGAAATGAACACAAAAGGAAAGTTAGCCTTTTGTACAGAAAGTTCTAGAAAAGTAAGTAGGAATTATGCAAGAATTACAGGAGACACAGACTGTTCAAGAAAACTTGCAGTAAGGGGAGACTACTGAAAGACCAACAGACCATTTGTGAAGCAGCTTTGAAAACATGGCAGAGGGGAGGGACCACAGCAGGGGATGCTCGGAATACTGATGACTGTACAAAATGTACAAAGTACTACCTACTGCAGTTCCGCATAGGGGGTTATAGTTTTCCCAGATAGGTGGGGATATGGAGAGTGAATTAGCTCTCCAGGTAGATCATGATTGGGGAGCAAATGAACCTAAAATGCTACAGCGATAGTATGACTATGAAAATGGCCAGTTCAACTATCTAGAAACTTAGTTTGGTGGGTTGGTACTTCACCACTCATGTCCTGACAGAAAAGGTAGCTTTAAGAATTAAGTATGAGGGACATCATTTATGCATGGCCCAGTGCTGCAGGGATGGACTTGGTTCTGTGGGTGAGAAAAATCTATTTAAGAGTGTCAGATATGGCGAAGGGTTGGGTTTGTTCAGGATTTCAGTTTTTCCCTGAGTTAGAGCTAAGATGCTTACTCCTGTAGCCATAGGGAGGAGGCAGGAAATACTTAAGGACTTATATTATATTTGACTTTAGCTTACTTTAGATGTCTCAGCTATAACTCTTTATGTAGTGATTGACACGTGAATTTTTACAAAACTATATAGTCTCCTTGACTGACCTAGGCTACACTTAGACAGGGAATAATATCTCACCATTCAACTATGACCATAAAATAGTTTATCAATATTGAAAACAGATTGATTGACAACATGGGAGACACAGGTAACTTATGAAAAGTAAAAGTTGCCATTAAGCAAACAGTCAAACTATAGATGACATAAAATTGAAAGTGGCTCATGATGACTAAGACTTAAAGACAGAGAGATACTGGGTATTTTCTTTCAAACTCTATTAAATCCCCATACTTTCTAGGGTATCCCCAATAGTATGACTGCCACAAGTTGAAAGATATTGCTCTTTGATTTTCTGAATTTCACACTTCTACAAGAGATTATATGAACAAAAAAATAAATACTGACCTGATCAATATCTACAGAAGAGATGTCTGATAGGTTCTTAAAATTACATAGGAAAATATCTTGGATAGCATTCCATTATTAAATGTGAAGAATGTGAAGATTGCAATGGTCCCGCCCAGTAGAAATGTTCCCATCACTTTATTCACCTTGTGTTGCTCCTTAGTTCAGTAATATGAAATCAAATCATAGTTGAACATGACTTCTTTGAGAGAAATTACTGTCACTTAGCCTAATAATATACTGAATACATTCAAAATCACCTATGAAAATATGTCCTGGCTGGCTTCAAATCCCGGCTTGCCTTATTAAATTAGAACTGAGCTCTCCAAGATCATGCCGAAGTATTTATTGTTCATGTCTAATTTCTTATGGGCACATTACGCTCTAAAGCAAAACAGAAAGCAGAATTTGTGCCAAAATGGACATGTAAGGACAGTATCAAGCAGCTTCCAGAAAGTAAAAGAGGTAATTTGCTGCTACCTTATTTGGCTCCGGAGCTAGCTTGTCTGGGTAGAGTTTATTTTTCTGTTCACTGGGCACCATGCACAGGCTGACATTTCCCCAGACCCGAGTCTACACTCCTCTATTTTCTTTTCAATGCTTCTTTTTCTTTCCTTTTAAAACATTAAGTTACTTATTTACATTACTTCCCCATCCTAGATTTCCCTCCCTCCTCTCCTTCCAGTTCTTCCCTCTGACCACCATGCTCCATCCTACCTCTTCTCCCCTTCTCCTCAAAACAGTTGCAGTAGGAGTAAGCACATCTCCTATTGAGGCTAGACAAGGCAGTCCAGTTAGGTGAAAATGATTCACCAGCAGGCATAAATGTTAGAGGAAGTCCTTGCCTCTGCTGTTGGGGATCCCACTAGAAGACCCAGCTGTACGACAGTTGCTTATGTGCAGAGGGTTTAGATCCACCCCATGTATGCTCTCTGGTTGTCAGTTCAGTCTCTTTGAGCTCTATAGGCCCTGGATAGGTAGGATAGTTGGGTAGTTAGAGAGGTGGGTAAGGTTGATTCTATGGTTTTCATTTGATATCCTTGACCTCTCTGGCTACTTTAAGCATTCCTTCCCCTCTTCCACAGCATCTCCATCAGTTGGCTGGTGAAACCTCTCTGAAAACAGTTTTATTAGGCTCCTGTGTGCAAGTCTAACATGATGTCATCAATAGTGTCAGGGGTGGGCTCCCTCTCATGAAATGGTGCTCAAGATTGTCCAATCATTGGTTGACCCTTCACTCAAATTCTGCCCCATCTTTTATCCCTGCATATCTTGTAGAGAGGGTGAATTATAGGTCTAAACTATTGTGGTTGGGTTGGTGTCCCAATCCATCCTTTGGAAGTCTTGCCTAGTTACAGGACTCAGCTGGTCCATGTTCCACATGCTCCATTCCTAGGAGTCTTAGCTAGGATCACCGTTGTAGACTGCTAGGAGTTTTCATTGTCAGAGGTTTCTAGCTCTTCCCAGAGAGCTATCATTTGTACCATTTAGCATATTTATTCTTAGAGTCTCTGAAGAAGAATAGAAAACTATACAGGGAAAGGAAATCCTTATATTGTAATTAAATCTACAAAGTTAAGAAAAATATTAAGCCACAAATTCAAGAGCACAGTGCACTGCAAAATAGCAGCATGGAGGAACTTCAAAGTAAAACATACAAGACCACAGGTTAAAACAGCACAAAACTTGAGAACACAGTTCAATATCTAAAGGATGTTCATTAACTTTCTTAGACAGGCTCTTTAATAGCCCAGGCTGGCCTGGAATCCAGTAAGTTGCCAAGGAGAGCAGTAGAGTTATGATTTTCCACCTTATGATGCCATTAAATCTTAGGGTCACTTCTTTTCCTCCATCTTTGGGTGACATTGCACTTTTGATTTTCCACCTTAGGATGACATTGAACCTCTGCTTTTCCGTCTTAGGGTAATATCGAAATTCTGATTCTCTGGCCTTCATATCCTAAGTAGTGCAATTATTATTTGTAAACTCAATCAATTTGTTTTTATATTAGAACCAAGTGACATATCTTTCAGGCTACATAAGTTATTCAGCAACTAAGATAAATCTCCAACCTCCAACGCAAAGCATTATATTTCATGCACTCTACTAACTAACCTTTCAAATTCATGTATGTGTGTGTGTGTGTGTGTGTGTGTGTGTGTGTGTGTGTGTATGAGAGAGAGAGAGAGAGAAAGAGAGAGAGAGAGAACACATGAAGTTGGGTAGGTAGAGGTGGGTAAGATTGGGGGAAGGAGAAAGAATGTGTATGCTTTAATTTTGAGAGTTTCAAAAATGCATGCATTGTATTTTGATTACTCACTACTATTATTCTGTTTAATTGGTCGAAATTATTCAAGTAACTTAGTTTTTAGAAAAATGAAAGCAAAATTTAAAGCATTAAACAAGTCAAAGTGGTAAAGAAACTAACTGCTGTTCTCCATTGTCTTTACCCACAGCGTTATTCTAAAACATCTTTGTGATAAAGGCATTCCATGTAAATAAAACCTTAAAATTTGGCAGCAGCAGACTTAAAATGAAATAAATTCTGGAAACATTTTCCTGCTGTAAAAAAATTTTGTTGGGTAAAAGAATAAAGATGAAAAATTCAGAGAAAAGATTCCATATGTTCACAAACACAATTGGGTGTTGAGTTATAAAAGTTTAAAAAATATTATAGATTAAAAAGAATTAGGATATGTCTGAGCAGTTACATCCCCCCACAGACAGACAGACAGACAGACAGACACACACACACACACACACACACACACACACTCGTAATTCCTATGGATAGAAACAGCAGCAATGGAAATAAAGGTTTTGTTACTTTCATATTTTTTCCTGAATGTTTTATTTGTTTTTATTCAGTCATATCATCTTATGTTGTATTATTATCCATCCTTTCCACATTGTCTTAGAGAAATCAAAAAGATTATCATTCAGTCCATTATCCAGAAAATTTAGCAAATTTTGATATGTATTTGATATGTATCAATATAATTTTGATGATATAAATGTTATGGTAATCATAACAACATATATTATTTCAATCACAAATAAATTCAGAATATGCTAAAAGAAAAATTAGGTGCTCTTTTCTCAATATGCCTTTTTTAAAATGGTACAAAAGTTGGACATCAAATGTTGGGCAGCTATAAATTCTTATGCCATAGTTAGCATTACCTGTGCTTCATCCAACCTAAAGTTATCCGGAAAGCAAATATCAAATGAGAAATTGAGTAGAACAGGTTGCCCTGTGGGCCTGCTTTGGGGGAGTTGTCTTAATTGTTAATTGGTTTACTGGGCAGAATTGTTGGTAGTACAATTTCCTAGAGAGGTAGCTCAGAAGTGAGTGTGAGTACTGACTTAATATAAGTGGGTCTACTGCCAAGCAACTATGTCATTCCTATTGTGTTTTACAAAAAGATAAGGAGAGAAGGAATATGTTTGGTGGGTGTGTCAGGTGTGGGGTTGGGGGAGACCGGATGCCTCTGGGGTCCCATGCTGAGGTATCCCTGTCCCTTGAGGGACCAGCCAAATGACATTATATTATAGAATAGAGTTTATTCAGCTCATGGGGAGGGGAGTTGCAAGGGTAGTTGAGACAGAGAAAAGCAGAGAGAGAGAGAGAGAGTTGAGGAATGGAGGCCAGCCATAAGCACATGGAGAGGGAGGGGGAGGGGAATGGGGAGGAAGGGGGAAGGGGCAAGAGGGAGAGCAAGGAAACAGGAGAGAACAGAGGGGGCAAGCAGCTCCTTTTACAGTGAGTCAAGCATTCCTGCTATTGCCAGGTAACTGTGGGGCAGAGCCTAGACAAAATGCTACCTACCACCCTGTGAAGTGAGATGCTTATTAAGAGGTAATGCTATGTGGAATAGCAAGGGGTCCTGCCCTCAGTTCCTGCCTTGACTTCTCTCATTGTTGAAAGTATAGGCCAAAGAAGCTCTTTCTTCCAAAAGTTGCTTTTAGACAAGTTGTTCGTCACAACAGCAGAAATAACCCTATGCAAGTCAGCTTTAATATAAATTTTTCATAATGAAAATGTGGAATACAAAATGTGAAGAAGGTGCCTTCTGAGTCTAATGGATAATTAGAAATGAGTTGAGCTAGAAAGATATTAATTATTTTTCATAGTTGCTGGGAGACATTCCATTAGGATCTTTTATAACACTTTATTAGTCTTCAACATTATACAAGAATTTGACAGTAGATGTTTGTGTCATTGCGTGAAAAATCCCACAGCTTTTGCTGTATTTGTGCTCTCATAGACCAATTAATTACTGTTTTTCCTACCTAATGAGTTTTAGATTATGTTGCAACATTGTTGAATTCAGTTTTCCACTCAGAAGAGAAAAGACTTATTTCAGGATTTTAAGAGTGTGCAGTACCTGAAATTAAGGCTTTGGATGGTCAAAAATGGATGGAGTCATGTGAAAAAAAGAAAGTAGTCTCCGAAGTGCAGGCAGGAACTCAGATTCTCTGTCAGGGAAGAAGTTATGTAGGGAGAGAGTAAAGCATTTGTAGATGCACAAGTGGCAGGCAGCAGTGATATGGGATTTCCCCAGAAATCAATTAAACAAGCTGCAAAGTGCTAGCCAGCTAAAAGTGAATTTGACAAATCTAGGATTGTATTGAGAAAAGACTATGATGTGAAGATGTGAGAATGGGATCTTAAGTCATCTTTAAAACCTTTATGTTTATTATGATAATGAATATTTTTACAATGTATGGGTGACTTTGGAAAAAAAGAGGGAAATGTTTTCCCAAGCATTGCAACTCAGAGTTTGTAGACCCATATGCAAATATTCTAACAATGGTTAATTTCTGAGAATTTTGCTTTAGGACATTGGAAAGCACTTCTGGCCATCTAGACATCCTCACACTCATATGCTTGTGCTCCTTCACATGGCTGTCCCATCTAACATAGAAGTGTTAATTGAAAAAATACCAATTTTTAGAAAGACATTAAATACCCATAAGCTGGGAAATCTATTCCTAGTATTTATTCAGCTAAGTAAAGTTCAAAATGGCAAACTAAATTGTTTAACCACACACTGGGAAAGGGAACACGCAGTCATTTGCTTTTTTGACCTTGCTTGCCTGGGAGGCATTTTGATTGTAATCATGTCTCCTCTATTAATCTTCAGAAATGTTAAACAATACACAATTTCAGAAGGACTTCTTTTTAACTGAGTCAGGATAAGAAATGTCAAGCTCTTTTCTTGGTCAGCTATTAGCATTTCACTGAAAAGCCTCCCCTGTGTTTAGGTCGCATTTTTGTTCATTTTCACTGGAAAATGATTTCATGTGTGAACAGGGAACAAGGGAAGTCTAAGCTGAGGTTCCTGATTGTGTCGTGTTGTGTGTATTTATGTGTGTGTGTGGGGGGTGTGGGTATATTTGTGACCATGAGCATGTGTGTGTCATCTGTATGTGCATGTGCGTGTAGAAATGCCTGTGTTGAGCATTCTGCAATGTTAAATTGGCTGGTAAAAATGTTATGACTACTATATTTGGAATATTGCAGACACTGACCCTAAATTATCTTGGGTTAGTTTTAATCTTCTTGTGAGCCATTCACTGCTCACTTCTGTATCATATCTAACATTCTCTTTACCATCAAGGAGAACCTGTGTAAAATAGTAATCGGCCATGCTTGTGACAAAGATTTACCCATTTACCAGAGGCTACCCACTGTGTCTTTGAAAAATGTCTTGATTTATGATTTTCTTTGGATCTGTGACTGTAAATTTTGCTGGAGCCACTCCCCGTTTGGCACATACCAATGTGGACAGCCTCAATCCTTATTCTCAGGCCTTGTTCATTATATATAAATCAAAGTTACCTTTCTCTTGCTCTCCCTGGGTTGTTTATGTGTTTTGCATCCACATAATTAACAAATCATAAAGCTGGAAGCTTGTTTTGCTACTCTTTGTCCAGGGCGATGAGCTACATAGATATTATATGCCGGTCATGACTTTGAGGAAGATTCTGGTTTTCCTCTGTTTAGATCTCAAATTGTTATTGTTCCAAACTCTATCACATGCTCACTGGAGGATACAATAGAGAAGAGAGAACAAATGGCCTTCATTAGTTTTTTTCTACCTGTCAGAACTGAGTTAACAATGGAGAGAACTCAAGAAAGAGGCATTCTTATTTGTGGTGAGCTGAGTTCTTTACTGATTCATGACAAACTCAGGGAACAGAAAAAAACACAAGGCACCTGTTGTTAACAGAAAATGACCCACTTCACAGTGGCCAGCAGCAGCAGCATTTAGCCGAATCTCCAGGGCCATATTAAGCCAAGCTTTACTTATTTTAGTAATTTTGTCCAAGGAAAAATGCAGTCTTTTACATTGTCTTTTATTTTAAATCACAACTGAAAAAAGTATTAAGCACACTTAGAATTTTAACAACTGCTAATCTACATTCTATTATGTTTTGAAGGTCACAGATTCACTTCTATTCATCCACAAGTATTTGGACATAGGGCACTCGTCCTATCTTGAATACACTTTACTGTAAGCAGCTCTAGACTATATCATTTAAGATAATCATGGAATCAAATCTAAATCATTATCATGTTTTGTCAAAGTCATTTGCTCTATACCTTCATTTTGCATGTGAACTGAGTGTAACTATCAGTAGGCAAGAAAGCTCAGATTTCCTCACAGCAGTAAGACAGACACCCAAGAAATTTTAATTACTACCTCACAAGTCATTTCATTAAAAAGACCCTAGATTTTAAAATTACAGAGAGCTGAGATTTTTTTTAGCCTAAAACCATATTTTTATAAATTTGGGGCTCAAGATGAATGGTTTGTTTAAGGTTATGTGCTTAATATGTTAAACTGTTAGCCTTTTTAGATTATGGGCTATGTACACTAGTAATACATTAAAATGATTGTCAGTTAGCAAATTTCACATGAACCCTAACCTATAAAAGGCAGCATCACTCAAATATTAAGTAAATGTGAAGTCATTTTTCTATAATCATGAAATGCCTGGCACCGCGAAGCTTTGTATAGTCTCCAAACTGGCATTGCCACTTAAAAGTCCACGTCTTAAATGCATCTGTAGTGCTGCTCCATGTCTCGTGTATTATCCTCCCACGTGTTCTTCCTGAAGCTCCCCGGAGTTCTGACACTCTGTCAAAACAACCCATCAAGCTTCTGTCTGGCTATGGAGCTGATGCATACAACTAGAAATTACGTCTCTGAGGTGTCTTTGCTAATGCGTTGCAAGGAAACCCAGGTAATCTTTCAGTTTTCTCACATTGCCACTCTCCCTCAGTTTCCAGAAGCCACTTATGCCAGGCATGTCATCATTAACAAGAGTTTCTCCATTTCTTCAAATATATTTGAAACTTTGTCACTACTGAACCCTTGCTATAGTTCCTGGAAGAGGTTCTTTCATTCCTCAATGGCATACTGTTTAAAAATAACTTCGCTCTGCATTGGTCTACAAAGTTACAAACTGGATAGGACATATCATATTTACTAATAGTCAACAGCTGACTTTCTTCAGAACTCTACCATTATTATTAGTTATTTCTTCATAACTTTAGGGAGTTGAAATAGGTAACAGGGATAGGGAAGTAAGTGTATTGTAGAGGTCTGAAAATGATAAGATCAAATTTGATCTGCTTTCTGTAATAAGAGTGCTGCTAATTAAAATGATACTACTCTGAGAACAAGTATTGCCGTGTGTGTGTGTGTGTGTGTGTGTGTGTGTGTGTGTGTGTGTGTGTGCGCGTGTGTGTGTGTTTTCAAGTGAACATTTACATTTTGGATATTATATTGTTTATGGAAGTTTGGATAAGTCAGTTTTATTTATGATTCATAGACTGTTTGTTTCAAAACTCATGTTAAGGCCTTATAGTGATTTGAATGAGAAGCCTCCCATAAACACAGGCATTTAAACAGTTGATCCAAGTTGATGATGATGTTTGAGAAGATTTAAGGGTTGCTGGAGGAACTATAACAAAGAGGCAGGCTTTGAGTGTTTACAACCTCATGCCACTTCCCGCTCAGCTCACTCTCTCTGTTTCCTGATTGTAGTTAAGGATATCAACTCTCGGATTCTTACTCAGGCTGCTCTACCTGCCTTTTGCTGCCATGGTTATGCTAGATTATTATCCCTGTGGAACTGCGAGCCCCAGGAAACATTCTTCTTTACGTTGTCTTGGGCATGGCGATTCTACATCTTCTTAGGATTCATCAATTGGCTGCAAAACCTGTAATTTTCTGTAGTTCGACATTAAACAGTAAACGAGAAGCGAGTAAGAATTATATAGGGCTGTAAAGAAAAGGAGATTGAACTTGAGTCACTACACTCTTTCCTCATTTGTTACCCTGAGTCTTGTACTAAGTTAGAACTTAAAATAAGAGTGTGTTTCATGGTGTGTTTTTTTTTCTGGTAGAAGAACCTTTATAATGACCACGCTATAGTATAATTACTTGGGACAAAGGTGTGGCTGTCATTGTAGGTAAGTCTTGGATAGCTCTTCCCAGTGCAGTAGTAACATAATGTGCTTATTTATTTTGTATGAACTTCCCCTTTTTGAATGATGGAAGAAATTGGAGAATTGAATAAAAAATGGTGTGGTGTGTGTGTGTGTGTGTGTGTGTGTGTGTGTGTGTGTTATAAGTCGGTTTGAGGTAAATGAAGATTATCCTATTTCTCCCTGAGAAACATGATTCTCATATTAGAGTCAGGAAGGTAAGATCTGACAGTCTAAAGTGGTTTCCTTGGTAGTGTGTTCTTTCCCAGTGCAGTGACAAAAGTCAGCTGTCAACTGGTCTGACCCACTTGCTGAATTTATCAACAGCCAATAAGAAGCCTCTAAGTCTATCTTTGTCTTGCTGTGTGACTAAATTCAGTAGTGAATAGAAACTTTTAACAAGATGTATTTTCTTCACATACTTGGAAGACTAGGTTTTGCCTTAGTAACTTCGTAACTTAATAACTTTGGTTTAGAACATATACTAATCAGTTAAACACTAGAGAATGCTATCATGCCAACAAGTGGTGATAGAGTGGTTCTAAAGCCTTTCTTACTAAACAGTACAACAAATTATAAATTAAAGTAGAAAAACTATATTCTAGCATACTAGTGAAGAGAAATATGGCTCACATTGACTTTCTCTAGTAACTAGAAATTGCTTTGCTTTTCTATTTATGGTCCTTATAAGGCAATAAAAACTATCTTCTATCAAAGAAAAGAAGTTCATACATAGACAGCTTGGTAGCTCTGGTAGGATTGTTAGCAGTTTAATAGATATTAGCTTATAGTCATGAACATTGAAACCTGCTTTTTTAAGGATGAAGTATTTATACCAAAATCTGTACTTTTAACAAAATTGAGTATTAAAAAGTGGGATGTTTCCATATTTTACCAGGTTAGTAGTCATAATATTTGATCAGCAGTAAAAACACTGTCAAGCCTGCTGATCTGACTTGATGCTTCAAGCCCAAGTATTGGAAGGGGACACTAATTACCACAGTCATTCTCTGACTTCCACATGCATGTCATGGGGTGAGCATATCCATGCACAGACACACATAGTCATATACACATAGACACAAAAGAAATAAAGCATGATATAGAAACAAGTGAGGAGAGTGCTTTTAAAAATATTTTGTTCATCAGCTCTTTTCTTTTGAATATTAAAAAGTGCCCTGATGATTTATATTTTATAGGGAATATCTGACACTTTTAAAATGCTCTTTAAATTGACTAAAACAGTCTTATGCTTAAGAGGAAGTTATTATACTTATAATGTCATAGTTATTTATATGTATGTTTATGTACATAGTAATATATATGTATATATGAATATATGATATCACACATACATAATATATATTATATACATATATATATATATACATATTTGATTATAGGGACAGGTGAAAAAGAAGATAATTTGGCACACATAGGAGACAGGAGGTTTTTTGGTTGCATTGTATGGTAGGAAACTTTGCTGAGGACATAGGCATATTACATTATTCAAATGTAATCAGTCACCAATTTATATCCATTTGCAATGGTAGCAATTACCTAATCTTGCTTGTAAGAATTTCAGAATGTCTGCTTATGAATGTAACATTTCCATGCAGTAATTATCATAGTGTTTTAGGTAATGCATGCCCCATCATGAAATTCATTTAAACGTTTTAGCAATAGGGAATTCACTAGTCTTTCCTTTGGTCTAATGAACCATAGGGTTTGCTTCATAGCACTTTTGATGTGAAACTATTCTATTCAGTCAAGAAGAAAGACAGTTAGGACAGAAAGATAATAGCATTACAAAAAGAGATGTTCTTCACATTGTTCAGTTATATTGATCTGGCCATCACTATTACTTTGTCAGATACCCACAGTGGATATTTTCCTTCCTAGGAGCAAGGATACTATAGACATAGGATTGCTTATCTGTCATTCAGAGAATTCATAGAAGCATAGAAACACACACACACACACACACACAAATGACAGAAAGGCTAAGAATTTAGTATTTGTTCAGTCCATGAGGATGCATATCTCAGCATTCCTAATAGGGTACTGGAGTTTTAGAGGATTCCTAAAAACCTACTGACTTTCAGTCTATGTTGGAATCCCAAAGCAGTTTGTTATAACGCTAAGCAAAGCAATGTCTCAGTAACAGGATTGGTAAAGATTGCTACTAAGAGTAGGGACGAGCACGTAAAACACAAAGGCTTTCTTCCTTCATGTGTTTTTATGTGGGCTGCCCCTAGAAATTGTGGCCCAGATTTAGGGTAGGTTTTTTCCATCGCAAATAACCTGACCAAGAAAATCCCTCAAACATACCCAGCTGTTTGGGTTTCGGATATAGTGAGGTTAACAGCCAAGATAACAAGATTATTTTGTGATAAGTAAAAATTAGTGGTTCCAGTATTAATATCAATAGACTAAGTTGTGCTCATGTGATAGGCATATATATTCATGTATGCACGGGCACACATGTTTGAGTGTATATGGATATTTGTGTACACAATGTGGAAATTGACATCAGGTATCTTGCTAAATGCCCCCTTCCATTATAGACTGAAACAAGCTGTAGCATTTGAAACCAGAACTTGATTTGTCTAGTACAGCTACTATTTCTCCAAGGATTCCATCTCTGCCTACTGAACGCAGGGACTATACACAGCCTGCCCAACATTTACGTGTATGCTGAAGCTCTGAACCCAGGGCCTCACTTTTATGTTCAAGGTCTTTAGGCATAGAACCATGTCCTTAATCCCCAGAGTTTAAGTTGTATTATAATACAATCATATAAATACTTTTGTACTGTTACTATCTTACTATTTATAATTTTTTTCAGTTCGGGCTACCTGATACTTGGAGATACACACACACACACACACACACACACACACACACACACACACACACACACACACACACACACTTTGCAGTTTGAAAACAGCATTGGAGTAATCTTGGTAGAAATTACATGGTCCGTGGGACATGCAACACTTTTCCTTTCATGCCTGAATGTTTATAAACAACATTAGCAACTTGCATGCCAAGCATTCTTTCCACCAAGCCACATGTCTTGGTTCTCAACTGTGTTGCTAACTGGTTAATTCCTAAGACCTAATCCTTTCTTTCCTCTCCTCAAATCTGCCCAGGCATAACCCCATCTTACACATGTAAAGTAGAGATCTGTGACACCTGTTCAAGGATACCTTCTTGCTGGTACCTCTACACAAACAATCCACTCAAGAGAAGCACTTGTGAAATAAAAGCAGGGACATAGACTTTGGACACTTATGTCTGAACACCAAAAATCTACATCAGGGAACTGTGGAGAGCTTGCCAGAGCTCTATGGGGAACAACGATCCTTTAAAGCAGTTGAACAGAGAGGCTATTTTCTGTGGCACATGATAGTTGAGTAAGTTCTGATCTTCATATCTCTTGAAACTTTGCCTACCTAAGGAGCAAACATCTGGCTGGAAAAAGAGATAGGAGTGACTCAAAGTCTATTATTTGCTATCAGAAGCATGGCAGGTTGTAAATGGTGATTTGTTTGTTTCGTTGTTTCAAACCTGGAATAAAATGTAAGGAGGGGGTCTCTTTCAGTACCCCTCTGATCATTATTACCATTTTATAATATTACATTTGCACAGAAAAGCTTTCCCTTTCAAATCTACTCATCTGGTCTGGTCTTCTGCAGAATAGGGACTCATGTTTCTTTTGCTTTTACTCTGAGTATTTTAAACTGAACTCTTTCTTGCAAATATTTTTATCTGCTGACTATAGATTAGATGCACCTGCCAACCATTCTGTCTTTGTTAATTTTAATTCTAGTTCATCATAATTACTAAGCATGCACTTTGGCCTGAATATTTTATTGGGAATGAATGCTGGCTAAGGTTTTAAATTTGGAGATAATTTTACAATGTTAACCAACTAAGTTTTAAGGACTTTACATTAAAAACTTTCATGTTAGTTACAGAGAATATCAATGATTAAAATTTTAATATCTAAAAAATTTTTAAACGATTTTAACATTTTACATGTTATGTTTTATATACTTTATTTTCTTGCTGTGGTATATATATATATATATATATATATATATATATATATACATATATATATGTATATATATATATATGCCTTAAGAGAAGAATAGTATATTTAGTTCACAATTTCATGTTATAGTCAAATATTTCAAAGAAATTAAAGCAACATCAAATTGAAGCAGCAGTTACATTACATCTACAGTGAAGAGCAGAGAAGAGGCTCTCACCCCCTTTCTCTACATTAAGTTCATAATCCCCTGCCCAGGGAATGGTGCTGCCCACAGTGGATGGATCTTTATACCTCAATTAATTTAAAGAAGACAATTTCCACTAACATGCCTAAAGGCCTACCCTAATCTAGTCAATCTCTAACAGATACACTTTCCAATATGAT
The DNA here is from genome assembly GCF_011064425.1 of Rattus rattus. Taxonomy (NCBI): domain Eukaryota; kingdom Metazoa; phylum Chordata; class Mammalia; order Rodentia; family Muridae; genus Rattus; species Rattus rattus. The sequence goes on from NC_046159.1 coordinate 68,558,861, forward strand.
TTTAGATCATGTTAAATTGATAGTAATTATTCAGCATCACATAAATAAGTTTATTTATTCATCATATATGTAAATTTATTAAAAATCCATTTTATATGTACATGAATAATGTTGCTTCTAAATTTATTGTGATTTAAATTTAAAACCTTATTTTAATTAATGATTATTAATAGAAATTTAATACACAGATGGTAAAAAAGTTATACTACATAACAAGTATTATACCAATGTTTGCTATATAGCTAAAAAGTATTAATTAAGTCGATGTAAATTTTGAAGATGTTTAATCCTCACTTAGGTCTGATTTTTAAATTAAATTACTTTTTCTATTCTTACACCATGGATGGTATTTCTTATAAAGAGTGGTTAATATCCTCCAAAATATGGAAATTTTCAATATATAGACCAGTGGTTTTCATATGAGGCAATGTTGCATGCATGTGTATGTTCCTTTGTGTATACATTTCTGTATATGTGAAGATATATATGTTCATAGAGACTAGAACATGCTTGTGTGTATCTGTGTCCAGGACAGTGGTCTATGCTGGTAGTCTTCCTCAATCAATTTTCACTTAATTCTTTGAGACAGGATTTCTCATTGAAGCTGCAGACTTTTTGATTCAGCTAGACTGGCTGGCTAACAAGTCTCAGAGAGCCACTTGTATCTGCATCCTCAGCATGGGGACTTCAGGCATCATACCTAACTTTTATGTGGATGCTAAAGTCTGTACTCAGATACAAGGACTTTACCTAATGACTCTTCCCCCTGCCCTATCAACCTAGGGCCATCAGAAACACCTCACCATGAGAGACATTGGTCATTTCATGGAGATATTTTTTATTTGTTACTTGCATTGTTTATTTTTCCCTACAGCTACATGAGCACTACTTGCTTCTAGAGCCTAGGTTGTGCAGGACAATCACTGCAGCTCTCTATACAAACAGTTATATATACCACAATTCCCATAGTTCAAAGGTAAGAAGCTCTGTAGATGAAGTTGGAGATAAGGAAACTATCCACATAGGCATTTTTTCCAGAGGCACAGTTCATTTCAAGTCAAAGTCTTTTAATCCTTTACTTAATGCTGTTGGTTGTTTAGTTAAAATATCAGTGAAATAATATTAATATCTCCAAAACGTGAATAAAAAGAATAGCATTGCACAGTACATGCCTCAGTCTTCATTGAGGTACATATTTCTCAGTCATCTAGCTAACTCTAGCAAAGATTGCAATGTCTGTTTGCAAAGTCCTCTTTGCAAACACTGTACATCTGGAGAGGTTGACTAAGAGACAAGTAGTTAGGAATCAAAAAGTAGTCCCACAAAGTATTGTTATTCTCATAGCTGATATTAAGGAAGCAGTTTGAGCTACAGAGAAGTGGTAGCACATAAGCAAGCAGGCCTTAAAGAATAAATAGGAATTTTCTAGGTGGGAAGGAAATAAAGAATACTGAATGCTACAAACATTGGTATTGAAGTGCCTTCCTGAAAGCTCTTAAAAGGGTTAACATTAAGAGCCTCATACTCTCATGTGGTTTAGTATTCCACTACTGAGCATATGCCATATTCTAGATTCATTTTCTGTTTCGGGGACCACTGCTGAGACTCTCTTCCTAGGTGGTTATAGGTTTTGTCAAGCTGACAATTAAAACTAACCGTCGCAAATCCTAGAAAATTGAAACATCCCCTTCCATACTTAAGGTAGCGTGGAGTCAGACAATGCATGGTACCAAGCAAGATGTCTCCATGTGGGAGAATGATTGAAGAAAATGTGACAAATTCTGTATGTATACATAATAGAATATTGTTCACCCATTAACATAATTGTGGAAAAGAAAGTGGTACATGGAATAGGAGAATGAGAAAGTGAGCGATGAGAGTAACAGACATGTATTATGTACATTATAAGGTTTTCAAAGCATACATAGAAATCATAAAGAAACAATAATCCTGTAACTTGCAGTAACATTTATTCAACTAGAAGACCTCACTTTAAGATAAATAAGCCAGACACTGAAAAACAGATATTACATGTTCTTATTCCCACAAGGAAGGTTAAGATAAAGTGCTCTCCCCTTGGTCCTGCTAAGACTGAACCCCCAGTGAACATGATTGCTGGGGGGAGGGCGGTAATGGGTGGAGGATGGGGAGGGGAACACCCATGTAGAAGGGCAGGGGGAGGGGCTAGGGGGATGTTGGCCTGGAAACTGGGAAAGGGAAATTCAAAATGTAAATAAGAAATACCAAGTTAATAATAATAATAATAATAATAATAATAATAATAATAATAATAATAATAAAGATAAAGTGCTCTCCAAGCATAGTGGTAACTGGTGAGTGTGGGTTAGTAGTTAATACTGAATTCTTCAACAGATAGGAACAGTGAGTTCTAGTGTTTTCTAGAACAGTGGGTAGCTACAGCTTCAGATGGCTTATTATATAGCTTTCTAAGACTCTGAAGAGTTGGAACGCTCCAAATATTGAAAGACATAGAAAGGCTAATTACTTTGATTGGATCATTACACAGGGAATGTATGTGTCAAATTAACACACTGAACCTCACAAATATGCACAAGTTTTTTTATGTTATTAAATAATTGTTACAGATAGTAGTAATTTGCCTATTGGAAGCACTTGAGGTCAAAACATGAATCAAGAAAGAAAGCTATTTTGCAATAAAGACTTCAACTTCTTTGCTGCAACATTGAAAGTTCACCACAGGAAGTTATTTTTCTTTGGCTTAAAAACAGCCCTTTCGCTGTTGTGATCTCAAGAGAAATGTGTCTCTAGACACATCACTGACTCTAAAGTATCTTCAGAGGACAGTGTATATCCAACTATGATTTATCAAAAACCTGACTTGGACAGTGATGGTGGTCTCTGGTGGCGTAGAAGAACTGCATCACTAGTGAATAAAAGATTAAGAACATTGGGGGAAGACAGATATTTGGCCCTACCATGCCTGCTTCCTACTTGACCTAAACTCTGATCAGGCAGTCTTAGAATAGTTTAATAATTAAGCTTTTAATAATTATGGGATCATGAATCCTAGCGACAATTATACTTGTTTCATGGTTTTGAATTTTTCCAAAGTTAGTTGCCTTAACAAGAATAAATATCTTTTACAATACATTAAGGAATGATACTTATCTTGATTGGTCCTTCAGTCACCAGATCTTGCCTTTACAGAAATGATGTCAAAGAGAAGGTGATGCAGATATGCCCTTGACATGTGTCCCTAGAGGGATTGCTAACTCAGGCATAATCAAACAAGAATGTGACCTGGAATTAGCTCACTGGAGACATTTTGTAAATCAGCCAGAGGACCTCCCCCTGTTCTCCCATGTAGGAAGCCCTGTTTTTCGATTGCCCTGGAAAGTATTCTAGGATTAAGGTCATGCTGCTGGTTTGGTAAAAGAGAGGTTGGATGATTTCGGACCTATTACTCCCTCTCTTTGGTGTATTTGTGTTGAGATAAGACGGAAAGAGAAGAAGGATTAGTAATACACCCTTAACATGTTTACATCTTGTGACAGAAAGAGTATGGCCAATGTACCCATCATTAGTCTGTCAAGAGTTCCTATTAAGATGGTGGAAAGTCCTTCAACTGGTTTCACTGAAACACTTCCATAGCTCCCAGTCCACACACTGATTGCATAGACTTGCTTCACTATCTCAGAAGGGCATTCATTGCCTTCAGAGGACTGGCTTTGATTAGATCTGCAAGCATCCATACTCATATACTGTGTATTTCTTTATTATAATTGTAAGTCTAGCCACATCATATCTGTTTGTTTTCCTTTTTCAACATTTATTACTCTTTTATAATCATATATTTCGTATGAACATGGAATCTATTGTTATGTATCTCTATATTCTCTGTATTATCTCTGTCTTTCATGTACCCATTCCCTGTGCTCGTAGAAGTAGGATCTCTGTCTTGTAATCGTGATAGAGGTTTCTGGCCCGCATGAGCTAAGAGGACACTGTCTTGCCTTATTCCAGAGAATTTAGTCCTAGAGGACTTTCCTTCTGTTGTCCTTCTTCTCCAAGGTGTGAGGATGTTTCCTGTGTTCACTTAACACTGCAAAAATTTGAGAGCTTGCTGTGGGTTAAGACCGTGCTTAGGTCTGTAATACCAAACTTGTTTTTGTATATCGTGACATGTCTCAGAATAGAGGTAATATTATAAAGACATTAAAGAAATTCCGTCTGCAGCTCTGCTGTGATTGAGTCAAATGTAACTGTTAAGTGAAGCAATTTTCTTTTGTTTGCAATGTTTCAGTAATAATATTTTTGGAAAACAAAGTCTGCAAGGACTATGGGAATGTCTCCTAAATATTACTAGATCGAGTGGCGTGCGGCCGGTTTCATTACACCTCCCATTCCCACAGCAGGTTTTCCCAATCAGTTTTGTCTATTTCAGATGTTACTCTTGTGAAATGCTTTGCAGTGTGTTTCTGAGTGTTGTAAGAGCTATCTCCCATATGAGGCCTTATTCTTTGGTTATAGCACCTTGATTATCCACACCCTGTAGATAGGTAAGATGAAAATGTTTCTTCTCATCCAGTTTATATTATGATTCTTTGCTTTGAGTAAAATCTTTTTTCTGTTTTGATGCTAATACTCAGTATTTTCATTTAACTATTTTTTATGTATTGTTGTGTGTGTGTTTGTGTATGATAATATGCATTCCAAATGTCCATGCACATTCAGAGGACAATATAAAAACTCCATTATCTCTTCCCACCCTATGAACTCCAGGGATATAACTTGGGTTATCATGCTTGGTAGTGAGTTCCTTGATCTGCTGATATATCTCACTGACTAAACTTGTTTTCTAATTTTAATATGTTATATAATAATTAGTATTAATCTAGTTTAATGCATTTTAATAAGCTTCATAATTTTTCATATTTTGTACTTGCTTTATGCATGCTGCATATTATAAGCTTTATTCTCCTCATCCATAAATATTTAAGCTGATAGTAAAGGCAAACAGAATCTCTTAAAATAAAGTTATGGAATTCATATATACCTTTATGGAGTTTGTGCAATTCAGATTTTGCCACTTTAATTCAATTTTTATTATAAGGTTAAATGGGGATAAATTTACAAACAATAAAAACATTTTCAAGAAATTATATTGTTTTAGTAAACAGTTGTCATCCACCTGTCATTTTGGTAGCAACTTTTATAAATTAGTATTTACAGGCTTCATCTTAATAAAAAATAATTTGACTTCCAAAGAGTGCTGCTTGGGATTATGTCTTCTTTTCTGTCAAGATGCAGGCAGTATTAGCAGTTCTTTACATTTCCCTACTGTAATTAGCAGGGATAATGTACTCTTTGACTCTCTTCAAAATGGTCTTACATTTTGCAAAGTGGGTGAAGAGTTTGGAAAGAGTCCTTGATGTTCTTGACCTATTAGTTTTAAATGTTTCATGTGAGGACTTCCATTTCAACCAAGCTACTTGAGTGGACTAAAATCGAAAGGTAAAATGAATTATATTCCCCCCTACTGGTTATTCTATATTAGAACTGGAGCCTTTAATTAGCATATAAGTGAGGAAAGTGTCATCTCCTTTTTTGAATAGGGAACATTCTCATCTGGAGAAGGTGGCAGCTCTTACATTAAAACCTGACTTGGCAGGGTTTCTAGTAGGTATTCAAAGGCCATTCTATCTGAAGTTGAAGAATTTAACAAAAAGTAATATTATCTGATTTAGCATTATAATGCAAAAAATGGGGAATGGACAAAATAACTATGTAAGAAGTATATAAGAATGTAAAAGTATGCCAGGGACTAAGAGGAAAGGCAAGGTACATCATGAAGTTTCTGATTCCTGTGACAATGTACCTGGCAAGGCTCATAAAAACAAAAGGAGAGTTTGTTTGATTTGTAGGTTGAAGAGACACAGTCCACTGTGGTGGGAGGACATGGCATGGGAGTCAGAAGGCTCTTGGTCACATTGTGTCTATTATAAACAAGCAGAAAAGGCAAACCAGAGGTGAAACTGTGCTGTAAATCCTCTAGCCACTCAGCCATCCAGTTCTTTCATAATGGCTTCTCCTCCCATAGGTTTGAGTACAGTGGTTCTCAACCTCTGGATCATGACGTCTGTGGCTACAAACTATCTCCAAAAATATTTGCAATATGGTTCAAGACTAGCAAAATCACAGTTATGAAGTAGGTACAAAAATAATTTTATGATCAGCGGTATCCAAAACTTGAGGATCTATATTGTTAGATCATGTCACAGAGGTTGAGAACCACAATTATAGAGGCTTCCCTAAATATCCCCATTGTCTGGATTCCTAGTGTTCAAACATGAGTCTGTGAAGCACTTTACTGCCAAAACACAATGGGAGGCAATGTGTTTGTCTAAAGTTAATTATTATTTACAAGAAATTTGGGTGAAGATGCGAGTTTTACAGAGATGCTATCAGGATTAGGATTCGTAGAATGAGGTGTTTCAATTCAAGAAGGAAAGGGAGGCAGCAAGGAGAGAAGACACCAACTTCATGTGTTTTACCTTTGATAATAATTGGCTGTTGAATTAGGACATTGCAGTTTCTTTTGCTGGCAGGTAGAAATCCACTGAAGGTTTGAGCATGTGTGATAACTGGAGTATTCTAAAGATCAGTAACTACGAGAAGTGCTTCTACAATATAGAAATTAGTAAGAAGCTGTTGCAGTATTGCTGGCTAGATGTTAAAAAGAAACTCAAACTAGGATCAGAGTGGGATGGAGTGTTGCATTAGAATCCAACAACGAGAGCGAGAAAATGAATCAACACCATCTTCTGTGTTCTCATGCTCTGGCGCCATGTGTTTCCACCCTGATAGACTTTCCTATCAATCCGTGAGCCAGTACAATCTAGTCCTTCCCTAAACAGCTTCTGGTTGGGCGTTTTGTGACAGCAATGAGAAAAGTAGCTAATACCTTTCCCTTTGATTTTAGGTTCTTAAAAAAGGCACCTTAAAAAAGGTGTTGGGGCTGCTTTTAAATTGATTTCAGCTAGCATGCAGGCAGTTTTCAAATATGACAACTACTAGGAATTCTATGATGGAACAAGATATGGGTTTCTGTATGATCTGTGATTATATGTCTTGCACATATTCGCATGTAGTCACACATGCATTTTCTGCTTTATTTTTCAGTGCTAGGGATAAAACATAGGGACTTGCTTGCACTAGACAAATGTTCTAAGTTCTCAACCCACATTCTCTGTTTCCTGAGAAAAGCATTAAAGTTCTGGACCAGAACTTCCATTCTTTTATGTACCTTTTGCTTTAGACTATGGTTTATTTGCAGTATCTTTGGGCTGAGTGGACCTCGAGGCCCCTGTGGTGATGAGATGCTTTTCTGCACTAACAGGAGTAGGCTTGTCTATCATACAGGAAGAAAGAAATCTAGGGTTGTTACGATGTTCTCATTTATTACCTTTAGTTTAACAGATATATTCTGGTGGATTTTTTTTTGTAAACTTTATACAATACAGGGGCTTTGGGGAAGAAGGAACTTCAACTGAGACCACACCTTCATCAGATTGTCTTACAGGCAAATCTGTTGGGAATTGTCTTGATTTAATGATTGATGTAGCAAAGCTCAGCTCATTGTGAATGGTGCCACTCTTGAGCAAGTAGACTGGGTTGTATAAGAAATTAGGGAAAACAAGCCCCAAGAAGCAAGTCATTAAGAAGTATTGCTTAATGATCTGCATTTTGATTCCTGACTTGTTTTGATTTCCTGCCTTGTCTCTGAGAGAGACTGTTAACGTGAAGTGCAAGATGAAATAAGCCTTTTTCTCCCCAAGTTGCTTTCAGTCATGGTATTTATCACAGCAATAGAAAAACAGCTAATAGTGGCTTCGTAGTTTCTAGAGGGATTAAGCAAAAAACAAATGCACTGGCTACTCCCATGTGGCTGCTCAGTGCAATACGAACTCAGAGTTTCAACTTTGGTTGAAATCAGACAATCTTGGCAGTCTCTCAATGGATATGATTTGATTGATTGCTTCTTTGTCTAGTGGGCAATGAGACTGGACGGAAGATAAAGTGGTGTGAAGACTGTTCTTGACAGTCACTATGTTTAGCTGAGCACCGCTGCCTTGTGTCTCTTTCTGCAGTTGCTGTTTGGATTGCAGATACACTTAAGGAGATCAGAGAAATAGGTTTCTGAGATGCATCTGGTAGGTAGCTACTGGACTTTGATTAGCCCAATTTCATTCTGCTCCCTAAGTTCAAATAAACCAAGATAAAATAAATAGAAAGAAACTACCTGGGTCTCCATAACCTAATGTTTGCACGCTGTTCAATCTTTCCTCTGTTATTCATTTTCTTTGTCTTTACTAGTAAGTGCCAAAATGTGTTATGTACCAATAATGCAGAAAGGAGAACGAGAGACTATGTGGTGAGCCAACATTCATCAGAACATCTGAATTTCATGGCAGAGGCTGGAAAACATTTTCCATATACATTTCTGTTCTCGCAATCCTAGATAGTGAGTAAATAGGCAGAAGTGCTCAAGTTTCCATTGAAGGATGTTTGTATTCTTTGTAATATTTCTCTACTACTATCTTTGCTTTTCTAAAAACAATGCTTGATATCAATATTGTTCTTGTTTTCTGGTTTCCATGCCATAGGAGGCAAGTGATGGCCCTCATCTCACTCCATAGCCATAGAATTCAAGCATAGGATAAAAAGAACGTGCCTGTGCGCATGGAGTTCTGACAACACTTACAGTGGCTACCGTGGAAAAGTACTGACTCTACCTGAATCACTCTGTAACAAACTTTATACTTTCATCTCATTTAATCCGCAAAGCAACTCTGCATGTGGCATTATTAACTCGATCTTTTGAGGACGGGTGGTTACTCAGGGAAGTCTAGAATCTTTGCCAGTGTCACAATACAGTGCTGGTAAACCAAAATCCTTGTCTTCAGCTGATTTTCCCATGGAATTAACATGGGAATCTACTGAGGGATGGCTTTGCTTTCTCAATGTAGAGTTATTTCCTTTATTAATGACAACACGTGAAAGAGACTAGAGTGATCATGTTCAACATATTTTTATATTACTTACAATGGGTCTATCATAAAATTTGATACTATGCATAGTTTAACTATCCATGAAATTGGCTAATAAATTCCAAAAAATTTAGCTCTCCTGGGTCAAGTAACTGACAGGAAGAGAAACCATCACTCTCCACATTCCCCCACATTAGAATTCTTGTACCATTAGCCTATTACTTTGATGCATGAAGAAAACTCGTGTAACTCAGGCTGTGACTTATGGATGAAGCAGCAGATATGTCTTATTTCTTTTTCTCTACTTTTTTCTCTTCCTTGTTCATGTGGTATGCATGGGTGTGTGTGCATGGGCAGGGGATTGGTTTTAGGGAATGTGCATTTGTGTGTGTGCATGAGAATCCGAAGGGCTGAATTGTTACTGATTAACTCTTTCAATTGTTCTCCAATTTATGTATTGAGTTCTTCTCTCCCACTTGAATCCAAAAGTCTCAAATTGGGCTAGTCTAGCTAGATAGCATGTTTCAGAAATCCTTTCTCCCTTGTTCTGGGATTGCAGGTGAACCCTGGGCCCAGTTAGGGGTTATGTTGCTACTGCTTATCCAAACTCTAATCCTCACACTAGCCGACCAACACATTTCCTCAGCCTTATTTCTAAAAATCAAAAATAGTCCCCAGTTATTTAGAAAACATATCTCTTTTCCATTAAAAATATACTGCGGAGGGGCTGGAAAATGGCTCAGAGGCTTGTAGAAGAATGGAGTTCAGTAGCAGCACCAGTATCCAGACACTTAAAATTGCCTGTAAATGCAAGTCAGGGGGATCCAATATCCTTATATTGCTTCTGTGCACACCCCTACATGTGTAACTCACACATACACACATACACACACACACTCTCACACACACACACAACTCACAGACACCCTAATAAAAGTAAATATTTTAAAACTACATTTGTTGTGTTCTTTCATGTATTATTAAACTTTGATACCAGTGTGTGCATGAGAAGTTCCTATGATTATTTTAAGTGACTTTTTTAGTGCACAGCACCACTTTTTTAGTGGTGGCAATGGGCAGCAAAGGCTAGGGCACTTTTCTTCCACCTCGGTTTTTAACACTTTAAATAAAGAAAGGGAGAAAATACAAATAGCAGTGTCCCTCATGTGTGTTTCATAGTAAGTTTATGTATTATATTAATTAATAAGGAACCTTAAGCAGCAAATTTGTTCATTTATTCTCTTACTGGCCCAGAAAAGGATAATATTTGCCCTATTATCCTTCTGGCTGGAGCCACTATCTCCATCGTTAAATTCAGGTTCTGAAGCTTACAGTCTGTCACTCATTCACTGTATGTTGCCATTAGATACTTGTGCTCTAATGGTAAGTTTATGATCCTGTGTCATGTCTGCCTTGCAAAATGTTTGCAAAGAACCACAGCAAGACAGCCATGCACAAATACATACACATTTACTTCCTGAATATTATCCAGTGAAATCAACTTTTTTTGTTATAGGTACCACAACATTTTAAAGGCTGGTGTTTTACTAAAATAGGTGTTTTATTTTTAAAGTATTTTTATTCTTGAAATATTTCCAAGCGTGTATGAAATGATTTGTTCATATCCATTCACCACTTCATTTCACCAACTCCTTCTTGTACCCCCACCTCATTTCCTTCCTTACAGCACCTCTTTCTCTCTTTCATGAATAACCACCTGAATTCCATTAGTGTTGCCAATATGCACAAAGGTGTATCTTTTGGAATAATATCTCATCTATTGAATGTCAAACTTAGTGTTCAAATTAGAGTCTAACAAAGGAAATACACACTATTATCATTTATCCTCCAGGTCTTTATATAATATCTTTGATATGAATGGATACCAACTTAGTTATGGGGGTATGACATGATTTACCATAATATATTAGTATAGTGAAATAGGCCTGAGTTTATCATGTCAGCACAAATAAATCAGGGGGAAAATGGATGTAAAGTGTGTAGAATATTTTTCTGTATTTCCTTATATAAGTTTTCAAATAAATTTTCTGAAGCCGCTTTTATACTTAAATTTGATTCAGCTTCACATAGAATACATTGCACAAGTATGCATTGGATCCCATTGGGCTATTTACTTGCTCTGACATTTTAGTTTCAGTGTTTCTGCTTTGGATCATGTCCTGGGTGAGGCAAAGATGAGCAAAGATACTTGAGCTCATTCAAAGACATAATGGGTTAAAAATGCTCAATAAGTTTGAGAAATGCGGCTCAGTGGGTGAAGTGCTGATGACCTCAATCAATCCCCCATAACGCATTTAAAGCTGATAGCAGCAGGACACATCTGCAATCCAAGCAACTCTATGGAGACGGGAGATGGACACAGAAAATCCCTGGAGGTTCAGAGGTCAGCTAGCCTGCATATAAACCATAAACAACCAGACAGCCTGTCTCAAACAAGGTAGAGGATAAGGACCTCCACCAAAGTTTGTTTGCTGACTTCCATCATGTGATGTACCTTGGCCTGTGCACAACTGTGTATACACCTGCATGTGTGTACATGCAAGAGAGAGAGAGAGAGAGAGAGAGAGAGAGAGAGAGAGAGAGAGAGAGAGAGAGACAGACAGAGTCTGAACTTTATTGACATGTAGAAGCCATTATAGGGCTTATGCTCTTGGAGTTGAGGAGATCATGTTTTTAAAGTGTTCATGGGTTAATATGGTCATGTGGTTAGTTGGTATATTAACATATGATATGGAGTGGTTAGCAATTTTAGTAGAGTAAGGAAATACCCTCTAATACTCCAAGAAGAGGTGTCCTCCTCAAGCAGAGCTTAAGCCTCATAATCTGTAGTGTGCTCAGATAATATGAACCAGTTGCCTTCACTGCTGACCTGTCTTCAAAGAATCTCGCATTTCCAGCCTATCCAAAGGACAGGGGTTCCCTATCACACTGGTTAAGGTTCATCTCATAAATTGAAGTTTAAAACACAGGTGTTTCCTTCCCTCTGTTTTTAAACTTAATGGTGTCATTTGAAAGAAAATCTCTCTCTCTTTCTCTCTCTCTCTCTCTCTCTCTCTCTCTCTCTCTCTCTCTCTCTCTCTCTCTTGATTGCCTAAGCATATTCATGATAGCCTGCATATTGGTGGTCATTTAAACTGAGGATGTTCTCAATATGTAATCTTTGGATTTTTAGGTCATTGTAATCCACCCAGTTTAGGTTATGGGAGCCAACCATGGGTCTTTTGCAAGGGAAATATGCATTTCTTAATGGTTGACTTCTCCCTCTGGCCCATCATTTTAATGTTATGAAAATTACATATTAGTTCAATTGACACTTGATACCCAAGGGGGATCCTTTGCTTCTTTTACTCCTCAAAAAACCATCCTACTAAAATTTTTTTAAATGTGCATATAACCTACTTAGTTAAGGTAATCTCAAATTAGTTCTAATATCCAATGTAGCATAATGTATATAAGAGAAGTTTCCATACTGTATTATTTAGGAAATAATAGCACTAAAATAAGGTTTGTACTAATTTATGCAGATGAAGTTAATTTTTTTAACTTCAATTGAATTCATGTATTTGAAACTCATGGATATGACTGTTTAAAAGAAAAATTGGATTATTAGATATGATGGCTAAACAAGAACAAATAGTCAATTTGGTTTTCACAGTCTGTGCAGAGGCCTTTCCGTTTATTTAAGAAATTTTTTGAATAAAAGTGTGTGTGTGTGTGTTTGTGTATGTGTGTATATGTGTGTATGTGTGTGTGTTTGTGTGTGTGTTTGTGTGTTTTTGTGTGTGTGTGTTTGTGTGTGTGTGTGTGTGTGTGTGTGTGTGTGTGTGTGTGTGTGTGTTGTGTGTGTGTGTTTGTGTGTTTGTGTGTGTTTGTGTGTGTGTGTGTGTGTGTGTGTTTGTGTGTGTGTGTTTGTGTGTGTGTTTGTGTGTTTTTGTGTGTGTCTGTGTTTGTGTGTGTGTGTGTGTTTGTGTGTGTTTGTGTGTGAGTGTTTGTGTGTGTGTGTTTCTCTGTTGGGGGATAGTCAGATGAATACACTACAGGCCAGATGAGCACCTTGGACCTTGGATGCCATGGAGCTGAGTTCGGTGGTGGTTGTAAGGTCTACCATGTAACTGGTGCTGAACTTGAGTCCTCTACAAGGTCAACATTTGCTCAAAACCCATGTCTCCAACCTCCTCTATCAACTTTTAATCTTCTGGGCATATAAATACCTCATCTACTGGAGAAGTAAACAGTAAGGTGACTATCCATCTTCCTCTTTGTAGTTTTACATCCCCTTTAGTTTTCCAGGCTCTGCTAAACGTGGAAATGTAGAAATCTAAAAATACTGAGAGGACTGAAAGCAGGGCTTTCTTGAAACAACTCCACAGGCTTTCCCTTGTCTCGGGAAGGTTTCACTTGCTCTGTTTATTAAGTTACTTCGGTATGGCTGTTGTTTCCCTCCTACTGTTGTCAGTATTCCTACTGAGAGTGAACACCCAGTGAGACATTGTCAACACATTAACATCTTACTCTCTTCTTGTTTTGACATTGTGATCCTAATATGCATGAACACTTTCTATCAAATGAGTTCCCAGCTTTACACTTGTCAGCAAGTGGCTAGCTCTTTATGTGTTGCATGCGCATATGCCTCTGGGTTTTTGAAGAAGTCTAGACTTGTTTTCATGGGCCTAATCCAAGGCTGAAGCCATGCCTGGCTTCCCCATCAATCACAAAAGGAGCAGTAAACATCCTTGAGACAAGTTTTCAGGTTCCTGTTTTCAAACTGAGTCTTGGTGCTCACTCACTATGTTCTCTGGCCGAAGTGGATGCTATCATGTATGTTCTAGTGGTCCTGGCTCCTACTACAGTGATTTGACTTTTAGAATTAAGCTTTCAGCTCATTTATACACCCTCTCATAGTGCTGAACTTTCCACTAAAACTCTGGGACCTTGGGTCTGAGTCTATGCATTGTTCCTCTTTGTGTTTTCTTCTCACTAATCAGAAGATCTGAATCTTCTCTTCACATCCTTCAGCAGTTGCCTAGATATTGCCTCTGATGGGGAGCTTGCCCTGGGCCATCAGGATATTAGTGTAACTACCTAAGCTGGGACAGCATTGACAGTATGGGACGACCCAGCCTCCATTTTAAGCCTTGCCCATGGGGTATTACTAGCTTTGTTTGGTCTTGTGAAACCCAACCAGGGAGTAGATCTTAGTGGAAAGACCACAAAAATAGAACCTTAAAGTTTGCATTGTGGCTTAATGTTGTGCCCATCCTTTTGAAGTCTGTTTGCTCCTTTATTTTAGTTTACTGTTTTTCTAGAACCTTTCCTTACAGGGCAGTTAAAGTGGGCTTGGCTCTCATTTTTTATCTAGCAATTCACTGTATTGAATTATTTCCTCTTCTCACATTCATGCCTTTGTATCTTTCCATTAAAATATCTATTACCCATAGATTTCGCATGGCCCTTCCATGATGCCTGTAATCTGTATGTCCATGAAGAAGTATGTCCACTGGAAATAGTGCATGATGTTGCTGAGGAAGTACATATAAACCCAGTTACCTCTCACATCTGCTATAGGCTAGTGGACCGATTGGTCTGACCTTCCTTAGTATAGGAGTACATTGGGTTACACATTGCCATACAAGACTATCCCCCAAGTCAAGCTGGCATTATCTTTATCAGATAAGGAATGTGGTTTGCAAAAGATCATCACCACTGGACTTGTTGGCTGTTGAAGTTCCTTTACTGAAGGAGATGCAAAAGGGGTGGGAGGTTCATTGGAACTCAGCCCATATCTAGCGACTTCCCTCAACCTGTTATAGGCAGTTCTATCCTAATTACATGAGCTTCATGGGTACGGCTTGAGTGTATAGGCGAGAAAGACTAAGGGAAGGGGCCCTGTCAATGTGGCCATGGAGGTTTAAGCATCCATGCTGGCTCAGAATTTCTAGTGTCACAATTTTAAGGTCATCCACAGTCTTTCATAAATCCCTTTCCCATTGCTATATAAGTATGCCTCATGAACTCATTGGTGCCTCACAGTAAATTTTGATGTTGGAATCATGCCTCAGCTTGTCTTTAGGACCTTAGGAGGATGTGTAGACAGACATTGTTTGGATTTCTACCAGAAAAAGAATTTTAGTGACATATGCATTGACTATATAAAAGTTGGCCTGTAGTTGTTAGGGTTACAAAAGTAATTTTTTTGTAATTGTTTACTTTTAAAGAACAACTTTTTGTTTTTGAATCTAGGTACCTTTACCTTTTTTGATAAGAAGTGTGTGTGTGTGTGTGTGTGTGTGTGTGTGTGTGTGTGTGTGCGCGTGTGTGTGTGTAGCTTTGGATATACATTTATATTTCCCTGTACAGTAGTAATGGTGGTAGATTGATTGATTGCTTAATGTATAAAACATTGTTCAGAACAAGAAGAAAGTATAGGACTTTAGAATCCATATTAAGCTTTGGTTTTTAATTGTGAGTTTAGATTTTTTTTTTCAGCTATAAAAAACTAGTCAGTTTTAAATAGTCTAATTAGGCAATCAGTTGTGTTGCTTATCTGCATCCACAAAGAGCTCAAAGGAAACCGGAAGTGACTACATGTTGCCTAATTAGTCCAATTAAACACCTGCCTAAGATTTCCTAGCTTAGCAAGCTCCCCACTCTTGAAATCACTAGCACACGGCTAAAAATATAACTTCCAAATGAAAGTATTTTATTTGAAAAGTTTGGGAAACTATTCTTTGAATTCTCTATGGAAAAACATAAAAAAAAAATGTGAACTGTGAACTTTTCCCCCATTTTTTTTAAGAGAAATAAGACTTTGTTTTCATGTTTCTCAAGGTAAGCTGTCTGAGCTGGTCACTTAGAGGGGATTATTCAAAGATAACAAACTCCATATCCTCATCTGGGTCCTCCAACTCTTCCTTGGCCTCATCTTTGCCTGGGGGTGTAGTAGTAGCAGGAACAACATTAATGGTCACAGGCACAGACAGCAGCCAGGAATTCAGATGTGTTAGTCAAGAAGGCCTTGACCTTTTCTGCAAGGTGGGAGGTGTTCCCAGTCCCCACAAAGCCAGGACCCACCTGTATCCATTGATGACAGAAAGTGGCACTGAAGCAACAATCAGATAATCAATCTCCAGACACATATGGAAAACATCGTAACACTCCAGAACGCAAGCACTTATAGATTCTGGGTGATTATTTTATTTTATATCTGAGAAGAAAGAAAGGGAGAAAGAGAGAAAGAGAGGAAGAAAGGGAGTGAAAGAAAGAGAGAAAGAAAGAAAGAAAGAAAGAAAGAAAGAAAGAAAGAAAGAAAGAAAGAAAGGGAAGAAAGAAAGAAGGAAAGAAAGAATCAAGAGTTTGACTGATCTAAGGAGCACACAGCACATGAATGGCTAGTTGACACCCATATTCAAATATTGCTGTCCATGACCTGATATGTCAGGACACTGCCCCATATGATTAGTGATTATATGTTCATTATTATAATGGATGCCACTTTCATTGCAGAGTTGAAGTGTCTCAGGTAAACAGTTATATTTAAAATTCAAAGCCTCCCTGTGAACTCAGTGCCATTATTATTTCAAAACAGAACCACGAATACCAGATTCAGTCCTTTCCTGTCCACAAAGAAGGGGCAAGCTTCAGAAGCTGGAAAGGTGGCCGAGGACCTAAGTGAGATTCTCCACTCTCATAAATACTCATGCATGCTGGCTAGATTTCATAGTGCTCAAAGATACCATGCAGGCTACAGGTGGGGAAACATTGTAAGTTATTTACCCAGTAATGGACCATGGATGTAGAATACTGATCTGTCAGGAAAGATAATTGCACAGGTGTAACAGTAGCAAGACTCTTTAGGAGCTAATCAACTGTTTACTGATTGGATTTGAGGCCTGTTCCAAAGAAGAGAAATCATGCCTAGTGCTATAAATTTGGTCCAAAGCCAGGGCTGGGCAGGACTAGGCCTTGGATGGGACACTGACTACTGCTGCTTGTGAAACATACATGCTGTTAAGTCACCTTTTAAATATTTATGTTTTTACCTGTTGGTTAGCACTGCTCTGACCTTGGTGGGAAAAGCATCTGCTTTCAGGAATGGATGCAAAGATACAGAGTGCTGAGAATAAGTGACTGCTGAGTGCTCAGCAGTCTATAGAAATCTATAGGCATCTATAGAAAACCATCCTGGTAGGCTCAGGGAACACCACAGGAGAGGAGCTGGGGAGAATTTGAGAGCTCAGGTGGAAAAGAGTGCTGTGAAATGCTGTCTCCTAGACAAGCAAGGCTGTTGCACTCATGTGCACTTACGGTTACTTAAACAGAATTGCACAAGATGTGGACAGCAATTCCAGCTGTTCGGTAATCTCAAAGTGTGTGGGTACGGGAGCTCTCAGGTTGGCCAGATTCATGCAGGCAACTCTTACTAACTCAGAGATTTAAAAGTAAATAGGATGGGGAAGTTGGAGGGATTCTTATTCAGAGGATCTGGGAAAGTGGGAGTGAGGATATGGGGGTAGATGTGAACAAGATACAATGTATATAGGTGTAATATTGTTAAACAATGATAGATGATAGATAGATAGATAGATAGATAGATAGATAGATAGATAGATAGATAAATAGATAGATCCAAGCATGTTGGTGTGTGGCTGTTATCTCAGAGCTGAGGAGGTAGAGACAGGAGGAGCCTCAGAGCTTCTTATCAATCAGTCCAACTGAAAGAATGTGTCTATGTTCTATGAGAAACCAGTCTCAAAAATAAATAAATAAGCAAACAAACATCAAACAGGATATACCCACCCATATAAATGAACACATTATACATGTTACACATATAGGGACATACATACAGACACATACATATGTACACACATACATGCAAGCACACAGCTATATACATTCACTTGAACACACAGACACACACACACACACACACACAGACACACACACACACACACACGCAGTCTTCACACTTTTCATTTTTTCCCAACTCGCACTGCTCCCAATTACTGTCATTTCATCCACCAGTGAATACTTCTGTCCTGTTCACCCAAGACTCATTCTACAATTTCCATGCACTAATAGTTTTAAAGAGAAATTATATCCTTCGTTAGAAAATTAGCTGCCTCCCCTTTTTTCTGAATTGTCCAAATAAAGGTGCAGAAGACCAGTCTTGACAGGTATAATTACATCCTGCTCAGCTCGCCCTTCTTTCATCAACAATTCCCCAGAAGCCTCCGAGAAGCAGTGCTGAAGGATCTCGGCTGCACACCGAGGCAGCGTGTTCAAGTGGAGTGCGAGCATTCTGTCCGTGAAGATGACCGGCAGCAAATGTCAACCTGGTCTTTTCTCATGCTCTTGGCATTTCACCAGCAGTTTGTCGTTTAATGGGAGAACAATAATGTACACATACATATCAAATCGAGAAAATGTCAGCAGTTTATGTAATTATCTCTCTGACAAAGGAAGAACTCTTTAAAATGGGATATGTCGTGCATACTCAGACACATCCGTTAGCTAGCCTTAAGAACTATTGATTTTCATTTCAGAATCTTATATAATATGCCAAACAAAACAACCCTATACTCACCATTGTTTTAGGTGATAAACTCTAAGTCAAATAAATTAAAACTTCAATTATTATGATTTGAAAGGCCCTCCAGCTTCTACTGTGAATTTTTAGAAAAGACTTTCTTTGCTTTTGTTCTTTGGCAGTTCTATTCATGTATAAATTTTCTTCTGATTACTGCTCCCTCCCCTCTCTTTATCCCTCCCACCCCCCTGCCACTTAGGCTCTTCCTCCATTCATAGTTTTCTTTCGGTCATTAACTTCTTTTTTGAAAGTCACTGAGTTTTGCCAGGATTACCTACCTACTTCCCTGTGGGTTTAGAAGTGTACATCAGGGCCTTGTGGATGCCTCAAAGGATGCAAAGCTGAAAACAATGACTGCCCTCCCCCACTGTAGCCTGTAGTTGAGATCCAGTGGACCCTTTCCCGCTCTGCAGTGGGCTCGTTCAATCTTCCGTACATTTCTTGTATACATAGTCACAGATGCTGGAAGCCCATGGCAGCATTGTCTGTATGAGGCTCATAAGGCAGCATTTCACACCCTTGCTCCCCTTCTTCCAATCTTCAATTCTTTCCACTCTGTGTCCTTAATGATCCCTGAGCCTTAGAGAAGTTGGCATAAATATCTTCTAAATGAAATTATATTTTAGTTGATTCAGGGACTTAATCTAGAAATACTCAATCACAGACCCATGCGTGTAATGGTCTGGGAATAACTGGAGAGTGTTCAGTATTTGGAATCCATTAAGAAAAGGGCAAAGGGTTATTATTAATCATCATGTATGATATGATTGATCCTATCTATTGATTTAGCTATCCATTTTTTGCAAGAAACTTTCAGAGTGTGCTGATAGGGAAGTATGAGTTTTTGTTGTAGTTCGTAGTAGGTGTTGTATCGTCCTGTCTACCTATGGCTTGCAAGTACTAGACACTATATCTGAGAACAGTGCTGTTGCCTCCATGCCAAGAAACACTAATTGATTGCACATGTGTGCATATATTCATTTATCTTTAATTTATGCTATTATTAAGGAACTTATTAATATAAAAATTATAGTCATTGAAATCTCTAAGAGGTGACTGAAGTTAAGCTTTTCTGTATATCCTAGTTATCGAAATTTTATGAAAATATGTTTAAAATATAAGTCAAATAACACAGCTGTAAAATAAAGGCCCCGACACACAGAGAGAAAATTATATGCAAAGGTTTCTATAAAAGGATGTGTGTGAGGAAGGGAGAACACCACACACAGAGCTTGGTGTTCTCATTGAAGTGAGAAAATGTGCACATTACTTTTATCTGAGGAGACGATGCTTTTGCTTACTTTCAGTCATGTCTATGGAGCAGTTGCCCACAGAGGCCAGATGAGCAGGTTATTTCCTCTGACACTGTAGTCACAACCAGCTGAGAGCAACCCTGTGTGGACGGTAGGAATCAAACTAGGGTCCTCTGGGAGATCAGCTAGTTTTCTGAAACACTGAGCCATTTCGCCAGCCCGTGTCAAAATGATATCTATGTTTCTACTGCTCTGCCTAAACATATATTTTCCATAATATGCTTAAGATATTGAATTATAATATTATTAACTCAAGATGAGCATGACATAGCACATTGGAAATAGGTCTGTTTCACTAATCACTACATGGTTTCTTTGTTTAGGAGTTTGCTGGTTTTGGAAGTTGCCCCTACTTGATGAATATAATAGGCATGAATGCTGACTTGCAAACTAGGACAGAGGAGAGAGCCAGTAAGAAAGTAAGCCCTTCGCCCACATGGCTACCATGGCTTTGGCGATGATTTAGGCCTGCTCCTTGTGCTGCCCTCTCTGGGAGCCTTGAGCTTTCTCATCAGCTTTTGATGACACATTTGATACATTCCTCAATAACTTCTTTTCTAATTCTTTAAGTTTACTTTAATCTATATTGAAATTAGTGTTTAGTACTCTGATGCACAGCAGGTCTAAGAGGCAAGAAAGTTTCTGAGCAATCCCCCAACTCCTTTCTGACACATGTTTTTGCTTAGTTATGGAGTTTGGTTTGTCATTTTAGTTCCAAGGAAACGGATAATTTGAAAGTCTTTTCAACAGAAAATTTTGGGTTTATTGAAAATATTACTTATATAAATAATGCTTTCCTTTTTATTAATTTAGTTCTTTGATACTTTTATGTATGTTACATAATCCATTTATTCTCTCCACTCATCCTCTGTTATCTCCCTTCCATGCCTACCAACTCCCACCCCCATCTTCCCTAACTGATCCTTTTCTAAATTCATGACATTTCATCTTGTTATGTGACCCATTTGGTTTAGTTAGAGTAATCTGCAATCACAGCTAAAGACAAGGACTCCTCCACAGGAAATAGTTCAACACTGGGAAGCAAGGCCCCGTGAGTTCCTTCTTCGTCCTTGTCTTGCTGTTACTGTGCTCATTCTGGGACAGGCCCAGTGTAATAATCTGTAGTATTTGAAAGTTCATGATTATAATAGCTATATCGTTAGGAAGATGTCATTCTCCTCTCTTCTAGCTTTTATAGCCTTCTTTAGAGTGATCAGAAATAGCCAATGCATGATTGGTAGCATTGCCAAGTGTCTAGTAAGTGGCAAATTTGACTTGCATTGAGGCACATCGGGATTGGTGGTACTAAGAAAGATATTCTGATACTAGGAGGTTCTGCAGTATTTTGTGCTATAATCTTTTTGTCTCAAACTGATAAAGTAGAAAAAAACTAGTTGTTCAGTGGATTTGTTCCATCTCATTCAAAAGTGCAGCTTATCTCTTCAAGTATAAAAACAATTATTCAGATAAAGTTTATGTAGTTAGAAGAAATTACAATCATTTCACAGGAAAGAGTAAAATGTTTTAAGTTGTTGAGGAAGTTTTATTTTTAGTTTGGGTATTTCCACTTTATCCATGTGCGTTGATACATACCTGTAACCCCATCACTTAATGCAAGGGGATGGCAAGAGGGTCAGGAGTTTGAGACTATGTTCAGAGACATAGAGAGCTTAAGGTCAGCCTGCACTCTAGGAGACAGGATCGCAAAACAAACAAACAATAATAAAAACACAGAAAGATAATAAGCATGTTAAACTATATAACTTTAAATTATTCTAGCTGGCCAACTTTATAGATTCAGTTAACAATACTGATGCTAATGTCACCATTTACAAAATTCTTAAAGAATCTTCTTTTGTAATGAGTATATAAATCAAAACACTTTAAAGAAAGATGATTCAGTGAGACTCACGGATTGGCAGTTTCTGTCTGTGATCAGTTGCTGCTAGTGCTATGTTGCATGAATTAGGGCATGTCTGATTGAGTAGAGTCATGTGCAGGAGAGAATAATGAAGGGTGAGGAATATTACTGTCCCACGCCATGACACACCCCTAAAAACTTGATGACATCACACCAGGTACTACCTATAAATCCATCCTGGACATCAGGCCTGCAAACTATGAATGGTTGAGGCACACTTAAAGGAAAATGATAACAGACATCAACTGGCTTTTTGTTTTTTCTAAAACTTTTTTTTTAAATTTTGGTATTATATGTGTTTTTTTTCTGAATGTTTGTCTGAATGTGTTAGTCTGGACTGCGGGACATGATACCTCAAAAACACATAATAATGATGAAAACTGATATAATGATATAATGATATAATAAACTTGCAGTGTGTGCTGTGAGTGTAGAAACAGAAAAGGGCACTGGATTCTCCAGAACTGGCATTGTATACAGTTGTACCTGTGTAGGTGCTGGGAACCGAAGTCAGGCCCTAGCAAGGACAGTAGACTCGTAACTGCTCAGCCATCTCTCGAAACAAACAAACAAATATCAATTATTTCTATTTATGTGTATCAATGCATTCCATATGAAGCCAAGTGGGTCTAAGAACTAAACTATAAGACCAGCAGTCACTCAAACCGATCTGGAAATTCTGTAATTGACATTTCTTACATTCAGTAATGAGAGCTTTGGCTGGAGAAAGCGGCTGACTTGAATGCCTTCAGATTTGTGACTAGTGTCTTTATGCTGTAGTTGTGAAAATGCATCCTGCTCTTTGAAACACCGCTTGATAGCAATGAAGTTATACCTGGGTCATTGAAATATAATACAATTGGTTTTCTTTTACTGTTTGTGAACAGGCTTGACCAAGTGGAATAAAGAAAGTACTACCAATAAACCTAAAGCATTAATCTACCCAGTATTAAAATATAAATATTAAAATAGTAACCTAAAACATGAAAATAAAGAAAATGCATTATACACTAGCTATGTACATACAAGTGTATATGTAAAGTACATATTATAAAATAAGCAGATGCTTTGTATCTGCATCTATTTGCATATATTGAATGTGATATATTAATTATCTAGCAGCCATCCATTTCTTTATTTTTAACATTATATAACTGTACACTATGCATAGATATTTAATAAGAATGATTGAGAAATTTCAAGATGTTATTTACTGACAACAGATAGTACATAAATACAATTAATATTAGCTATAGTGTCAGGTTACTCATTAAAATCTCTCATGCACAGCAATTTGGAAGTTTTCTTCTTTTTGGAAAATGTCCACGTTTTTATTCTCACCCACGGTTTATACTCCCCCAACAACAAACTTAAGACCTGAGTTTCCTTTTACCTTTGGCACTTTTTTTTTATTAGCTGATGTTCAAGATTGTTAGAAAAATGACTGCAATAGTACAAGTGGAGGACCCCACACATTCCACTGTCTACTGTCTTTAACCACATCAGCTCCTGGTGAGACTGACAAACTCCCATATTCAGTTAGACTGGCTGGTTCAAGGCCCAGTAACTCCTCTGTCTCCTCTCTGGTATTTCTGTTACTGGTGCTTGCCTTGGTGGCTTGCCTTTGTGTAGAATGTGGGGATGAAGCTCAGGTCCTCAGCTTGTTCTCTAAGCACTCTACAGACACTTCTCTCTCCTCAGGCCTGTGATGAGTTTTAGGAGAAGGCAAGCTTGGCTTAATTGAGTCCTTCAATTAGAGCTCATTGGAAAATATTTTGTACTTAACTCTGGTGTCAGATTTCTTTCTAGTCTTCCTTTGAACAGTCTGGATTTGTTTTACTTTAAAGTTAGTAAATGCAAAACAGTGAATCATGAATAGAGTGGAATCTTTCCTTAATTATTTTAGGGACTTTCTAGACAGCATGGATTTCCTGTCTTGGGTGCTGATGACTAAACAACGTAAGGCTTTTTAAAAGACAAATGCCTTCCTACTCACTTTGCATTCCTGGTTCAAAACATTTGCTGCATTGCTGAAAAAAAGACATTGCTGCCTAAGGCACAGAAGGACACCGATCAGCACTAACTGTGTATGGCACAGTCATGCAGATTAGAATTGATCTGAATGAACAGTGCTGCCTAGAGGTGATATTATGGTTCCATTACAGCTCAGTGTGCTTACTGGAGTTTGTAAAGCTTTTTGCAAAAAAAAAAAAAAACAAACATGTTTTTCCATGTGTTTGGAAATGAACACAATTGCCATCCTGGTGCAGTTTTTACACTTAGTCTGATGGTCTGCAGGGGTCTGTAGCATGGGAGATACAGACTAACATGTATGGTCTATAGACTTTCAGTATTTTTCAAGTCAGTACAAAACTAAATCATGATTATAACAAAGTTAGTAGCCACAAGATAAATTTGAATCTGTTTTAAACAAGTGCCAATATTTTAGCAGTAACATTATAGAAATTGCCTAGTGTCATGAGAAGACCCTGATCAGTGTCTACACTGAGATCCCTACCCCGCTTTGTGGTGGCATTGTTATGTTGATAAGAGAGACACATATGAAGTCAGTAGCTCATTTCAAAATGTGCTTTACAAAAAGCATCATGATAAAAACCATTTTTGGGGTTGGGGATTTAGCTCAGTGGTAGAGTGTTTGCCTAGCAAGTGCAAGGCCCGGGGTTCGGTCCTCAGCTCCGAAAACAAACAAACAAACAAACAAACAAACAAAAAAACAAAAAAAAAAACAAAAAAAATTTCTGTATGCCATGAATAAACACTAATAAAACACTAGAAATTTTCTATGTACCATAAAGAAATTGTTAATATTTGAGGACATCGAAAAGCCAGGTTTGTCTTACCGTTTTTCCTAGGTGTAATGTACTCTTGAGACTCATCTTATGCGGTCTAAAAATCCCCGGAGATCTCTTTTGTACCAGCGGCCAGACTTTGACTCCATATCTCTCGTTGTGGTTCTGCATTCTTCTATTTTTAGCCTCACAACATGCACAACAGATACTGCAATAGCTCCATGTTACCACTTTCATTGCAGAATACACCCTCGCTGCTCTGACCCCTAGAAGCACACAGTTCACTGTAATGATGCGGACTGCAAGTGTTGGAAAATCTCAGAGCTCCTTCTGGGATACGAGTTAAGAGTATCTTTAGGGATCCTAGTGATTTTATTTTCTTCTTTAACACTTTTTAAATTCTTGTTCCTTAGTATTTCTTTGGATTGTTTGCTTGCTTTCTGTAAGTGAGGAATTACTTTCTTTTCTTCTTTGCCCATAGGTCTCCGTTATAAGACCTTTGAACTGTTTTTGTTGTTCCTGTACTCTGTTGACTAACTTGAGACCCTGAGTGGATCCTTGTTATAGTTACAGCAAAACACCTGACAGCACAACTTAGGTGAAGAGGTCTTTAATCTGGTTCACAGTTTCAGGAACGTCTTATGGATTTACTCTGTATATTTAGAGTGTGCTACGTACAGTCTAATCTGGGAAAAATTGTATCCGTAATAACGTTACTCGATTATCCAGGAGTATGGTAGATAATCAATTATTCAGGTTGTCTTTAATGTTCTGTATTAATCCTATCATTTTCTTCATGCAGTACTAGAAATATTTTATTGGAAATATCTCTGATAACATGGACTTGAGGTTGTGGAGCCTTGAGAGTATCACATGCATTAGTTACTCATTTCATAACTTAAATGTTACTACTATTTTCTTAGATTTTTTTTAAAAATTAATTTTTGATCAATTATCTAAAATCAACCTCCTTTTTTTCTTGTAGACATTGAAATTCTTTTTTATTTTTATTTTTTACATTTTTTGAGAATCTTTAAATTTCATGTAAGTGTACTATATTAAAACCATTTCCGGCCTCTTATGTGTCCTCCAGATTTTTCTTTAATCATTAGTTTTAAACACACACACACACACACACACACACACACACACACACACACACACACATTTAACTTTCTGAATTGATTTAGTGTTGCTCATGTGTATTTATTTTCAGTACTGATGACTTAGTATTGGATAACCAATTAGGAGCCTAGGCTTGGCAAGACTGATTCTCTCTCAGCTTGTAGCTCACTAATTGCTTGTGGGTCTTGATCTGAGCTCTAAGTATAGGAATTGTGTTGTAGATATAGCAGTTGCAGCTGAGCAGTTGATAATACTGTGTGTTTTAACTAGTTACCTTCTTTAATGGTCTGTGGCTGCTGCAAAAAGCTTACTTTATGAGAAGTGAGAGCTATACTTGTTTCTGGATATTAACAATGCATTTAGAGATTGTATTGGTTTGGAAATGCAGCGGTAGAGATTCTGCTCTAGTTCATGGCCTTGCCAGTCACACCTAGTTGGGTAAGTCTACAGTACCAACGTGAACCTATTGAGTGGGAAGACAGCAGTACCACTATTGTACTAATGCCGCTCTGGTCATTGCAGTGGTCCATAGGCATTGCAGTAGGGTAGATCTCTTGATTATTTTTCTTCCTTATCAATTTCTATGGTGTCTTCTGGTAGTCAGTGAGGAGGCTTCCTAGTCAGCCCCAGCTTCATTCCTCTGAAGTGTGTGTGAGGTACCTTCTGCAATAGGGAATTACTTTCAAATGAAAGAGATGATTTATTAAACTTTTCTGCTAGATTATATCATTTCTATACGTGGTTTCCCTAATTTATTAATTTTGCCCTTCAAAAAAAAAAGAAAGAAAAGCAACAATAGATAACTTAAAGTCTGGGTAGTTGTTATTTTTTATGTTATTAACTGATGACGACATGTATGCTTTTATTCATACATATCACTTTCTATCTTATCTCTTGATTCACTTTCTTCCCAACTGCAGTGGGTAAATACGGGCTTTTACAAAGAGAAAGTTAAACTCTTTTGCTTAGAAATAATCACATTTTTCTTAGCAGCTCCCAGATCATGTATTTTGTCCATACAAACAAATATTCTACCATTATGATACTTGATAAAATCTAGAATCTTCAGAGAATATTGTCTCAATTGTGGATAATTTAAATTATGTTATCTTCTGGGCATATTTTCAGAATTGGGGTATCTTGATTCCAGGGAAGATCCATTCAGTGCTGGCTGCACCAAATCTTACCAGGTGATCCTGGGTTGTGGAGAAAGAGCTGGGTGCTAACACAAAAGCATTAGTTCACTGCTCTCTTCACAGGATTATGAAGGCAGTATACACTAGCTGCTTCCATTACAAGCTGTCCTTATTTCTCTGAAACTATGTCTTGTGACCTGGACTTCTTCATTAAGGTGTTTTTGTGAGAGAATTTCATGAAAGCATCCTGAAAGGAAACTAAGACAGCCTTGCCATTATGAGCATCATCTAAATTATGCCTAATATAGTAATGCACTGAGATAACAGAAGAGTTGACGTTTGTTTGCCTTTATAAAAGATGAAAATGACACTGTAATGTAGACATCCAGCCATTTTCATGGCTTTGTGATCAGCTCCAAGTTTGTATAAAAAACAAAAACTGTCAGACTACCTAAAATTAATATTCCTTCCCCATTCTATTCCTTTCTAATTTGATAAGTATAATAACGTAGATCACAAATCTTCATTGAGATACAGATGTGATGTGGATGCATAGCCACTAAATGAAAAGAGCTAATATTTAACTCTGGTGGGAGGTGCACGGCCCATGTGGCTTTTCACATGGTGGTTATGGCTCGTGTGGGTTGTGTCGGGGTTGTTCCTAGGTTGGTAACCGGGACTGTTGGAATGTTCTATCTTCCGCATGAGTACCAATGTGTTGTATTGACTATGTCCTCGTTACAGAAAACACTTCTGCACCTCAGAAAAGCAGACCCTGCGATAAGTACTCCTTTCCTCTGAAGATTGCTCTATGTGTCTAATTAAGCAAAAGAGACATGAAAGACAGCTCCCCACACTCTATTGACCACTTCTGAAATGTTGGTCCTAACCATACTGACCATCACAGTACATGTTGATTTAAATCCTTGTTTCCTTTGGTTTTACCAATGGCTGTAAAAAGGCCTGAACACTAATCATGGCATTGACTATTGTCTCTGCCTGCTCTACTATGTGGAGTAGACTTCAGTACTGTACCATTTGATAGAACTTTTCTTTGGATTGACTTTCTTAATAACTTAAATCCCTTATATGGTTTCAACATGATGCAGGTGAATGTAAGCTGATCATAGAATTCTTTCTCTCAGGGAGGTGATAAAATCCTTGTTCAACCACAAACAAGAAAAGCAACAGTTATTGATATATTATAGAACATGTGAATGTATTCCCCACCCCCCAGATTTCTCACTGGTAAATTAAAGATCTGGTATCTATAGCAGTTAATAAATCACTTGAAGGATATTAAAAGCTTTATTAGCAAATTATGTAGTTTTCTATATAGAGTGGTAAAAAAAATGAACCAGATATATGCTTAGGTTATATTATTTAGGAAAGAGTTAGGACTGTATCTATGGCTTAACAGCTAAGGCCACTTGTCCTTGCACAGGCTCTATGTTCAGTTTTCCATCACTCATGAGTGCCTGTAACCATAACTCTAGAGTGTTTGACACCCTTTCCTGCCCTTAATGGATGATTAGAGGTTACAAGGCAGCAGCACATCTCTAGAAAGTCTTATGGAGCGGTTTTATAGTTTTTCTTTTGTGTTTCAGGTGACAACACTTGTCAACACAAGCAACAAAGGTCCGTCTGGTAAAAAGAAAGGGAGGTCAAAGAAAGCCCATGTGCTGGCAGCATCTGTAGAACAAGCTACTCAGAATTTCCTTGAAAAGGGTGAGCAGATCGCTAAGGAGAGCCAGGACCTCAAAGAAGAGTTGGTGGCTGCTGTAGAGGATGTGCGGAAGCAAGGTAGGTAGAGTAACACTGTCCTGATGCTCTGGGTTGCTGTGTCAACAGGACATTGCTCTTCAGAATCAAAGGAATAGTTTGTCTCCTTTGTTCTCTGCACTGACTGTTTTCAGTATTTGCTGGGGTTATTTGCACAACAAGTATCTTGCTAGTGAAGTGTGGGCATAGCTTCAAACATCCCACTCTTGCTATTACTGAGCAATCTTCCTGTTGCTTCCTCTTGGTAGATGGAAACAAACTCTCCGGTCAAACTCATGCCTAGGGATGGATTTGGAAGATTCCGTATTTATAAAATGACCGAGTACCCAGGATTTTAAGGTGGATGGGGAAAAGGATATAAAACCATGAACAGCAAATGTCACCATGATTCTCGAAAAATCTTTTCTGTTCACAGCTTTTCTCACACATCTAGCTTGTTAGTATACTGTGTATTTGGCATTTTGAAAACTTTTATTTTCAATAAAGTATATGTAACATAAAAATAATATCTGAACTGTTTTATAAGGATCATTTACAGTTAATGTTGGTAAGTCTGCGCACATCTTTGAGAAACTTATCACTAGACATTTTTCTTCCTATTTAAAATAAATCTATACTTATTCAACTATCCATACGCCCTTCCCAAAAGTCTCTGTATCACTTTTAATCTTTGACAACTATTCATATTTCCCTGAAGTGGGATCCTGCAGTATGTCTTTTTCTGTGTATTTCTGGGATATTTCATTAAGTACAATGTCTTCAATGACTATATACATTGTAATAAACATTATTTTAGTTTTATGACTAAATAACAGACATATATATGCATACATACATACATACATACATACATGCATACATATATACATACATATCCACAGACTTTTGGATGGATTTCACTATTTGTTCTTATGAACAAAATTACTACGATAGTATGCAAAATTAAATAAAAATACTTACTTATGATGGTTAGCTTTTATTATCAATTTGAAAAAACTTAAAATCACCTGGGAAAAGAGACTCAGTAAGAAATTGCATACATTTGGTACTCTGTAGGGGATAAGTTAATGAATATGAAAAGGCTAAGACTTCAGGAGCACCACCATTCCTTAGACAAAGTGTCCTGAACTGTACCATAATGGAAATGAAAGCATAGACCAATCGATTTTTCTGAACATTGATTTGTAATGCCTAGAGGAATATTTTGTTAAATAATTGTCAAATGAATCTATGATATATTTATACTCTTTATTCAATCTTACTGTCTTTTGCAGTTCATAGATGAATGTTTAGTATCTTAAAAGCCTTTCTTTATTCTATGTCATCACACTTATTTTTTTCATTTCTTGGTGTATGATCAACAAATCTAGGTACTTAGTTTTGCATGTGTGTGAGCATACATACACTTGCTGCCTGTGTATGTAGGACATGGAATTAATGTGGGGACTCATTCTGTATTGATTTTCTACTTTATTCATTGAGACATTATCTGTCAATCACACTTGGGAAATGCCAATATAGCTAGTCTTGCTTACCAACTTACTCTGTGGAACCCTTGTCTCCAATTTCTAAGGCTGCAATTACATGCTACCACGGACATCCAAAATTTACATGGGTTTCTGGAGATCAGAATTCTAGTCCTGACAATCTTGTGGTAAGAGCTTTAACCACAAAGCTAAGTTCCCAGCCTCTGACGACACTTCGTGCCACTATCCAATGCCTTTCT
Source organism: Rattus rattus (assembly GCF_011064425.1). Classification (NCBI taxonomy): domain Eukaryota; kingdom Metazoa; phylum Chordata; class Mammalia; order Rodentia; family Muridae; genus Rattus; species Rattus rattus. The sequence continues at coordinate 68,589,316 of NC_046159.1, forward strand.
CCTAAAAGTTAACTTCACTTATATGGCACTGACTCAAATTGTTTCTTCAACTTGGGCATGGTTTCTGTTCCATATTCTACCTGTGTGAACAGAGCATGAATGTGTGCACGTCCTAGGAGCATGGATTCATCTGAAATTTGAAATGCACCTGAAAGTTGGTGTTTTCCTGAAGTTACACACCTGCTTGCCTGCATGCATCTGTGCCCTAGATAATTACTTCTTGTTGTTGTTTTCTGATATATACTAATGTGCACATGTGAAAATGATGAGGCGTGCTCTGGTTGACAAATGTTTACACCTGTAGAGCCCTTAATATTCTCAAAACACCGAACATGTTGACAGTGGAGAGAGTTTTGGTTGGTCTCTACTTCTTATGCATCTTCTTTGGTAATGAATTTTATTGTTTAATTTCCGCAGTGACCCCTCAGAATTTCCTTCACTTTTGTATTCATTTAAACGTTGGTTGCTGTCTTTTGAACTTGATTGTTTGTGATGAGGCTTACAACTATGGTCCATCATAACGCTGATAAAATAATCAATTGATTAGCTTTCTCTTATGCTATGAGAATAAAATATTCTAGTTTAGGAAAGTTTACAGTGGTTGCTCCTCTGAGAATATTTGAAGATGATTGTGTTAAAAAATTTCTGTTATATAATTTATGCTTATGCATGACATGTATGAAGTTCTGTGGCCATGTGCTCTTTTCGCTGGACAGAGTCATATTCAAGTGCATGCATGTTACTTGCAAAAGAATAATCAAATTACTGAAAACCTCATATTAAGCTCCCCTCTTAGAGTCCTTGCTTTTGGTTATCCCCTTACATTTCAGATAGTAAGCAGCTATCAGAGGTGTAGTCAGCTATCAGAGTGTATCCCAGGCAATGGAGTCCTCAAGTTCTGGTTCTACTCCTGAAAGTAGTCTTCCCAACTCCTTTTCCCTTTCTCCAATGACAACTAATTCTTTCTTTCTTCTGTGTGATCTCTGTGGCCCATCTGGCTTCAGTCCGTTTCCATACTGTCTCTTTATTTGGGCTTTTCTATACAAGTTGGTGCCAAGCTAATTTTCAGAGTGATAAGAAGAAAGGAGTCCATGAGGAGGTGGCATGGGGCAGGGAGGGGTGCATAGTGACTTAACATACCGTACCATCTCTTCAATCATAGAAATGTATGCTTCTATCAACATAGAAGATAAAAGCCATATGTGACCAATTACAATTAGAAGTAATAGTATTCTTTTAGTGTTTTCTTCAGTGTCTGATGTACGCACATAGGTGGGAACAAATTTAACAACTTTAATATTGCATAGAGAATGCTCCTCCTTCTCTTCTTTTTCTTTCTATTGTTCATGCTATTTCTTCCTTGTCTCCCTCTCTACTTCCTTCGCCCCTTTCTTTCTTATTTTCTATTTCATTTTCTCACATGTCGAGATAGATTACGAACTTTTGCTCGCACCAGCAACTTATTTGCCTCTGAGCTCCATTCCTCAGCCTTTTTTGAGCATGCTCAAATAAAACCTTCCAGCATTGTCACTTTTTTCCAACATAGAGGGATGCTGAGGGTTTTACATGTCCATTTTGATATTTCTGATTGTCATTTAATTTTGTTCATTTATAGTGTCTGTATGTTTATGGTTTTAATTATCTAATGTGGTAAGGTCACCTACAAAATTATGCATTTATAGTATGCTATCATTAAATTCAGTGTTGTCTAAATTTATTTATTTTTATTTGTAAATTTATTATCTCTCTAAACCTTAAATCTAGGCTGCACGGCTAATATTAAAATGTTCAGAATGCATGGTAACTGCCCTTGAGCCACAGAATCTTCTGCAGAATATGCATATTTTCAAATTATAATCTAGGATTCATTGAATAAGGCTGTGATAATGTTTGTATTAGAAGCATGTAGTAAAAATACATTTTCAATATGTATGTTCCTCAGTTCGAAACAGAGAACTCTGTTGACTTACACTTGGAATTAAGAAAAGATTTTCAAGTGTGTGTTTCTGTCAATGGACTACCTGTTTTATCTTAAATAAAATACTTAAGTGCAGAAGCTTTCAAGGCTAGGTTTGAGCTTCATCCTGATAGGGTCAATGATGGTTATAGTGTCTGTCCATCCCGGAGGGCAATGCTTAACCATCCACTGAGTGACAATGAGGACAAAGCTCTCCTTGGTTAACTTACAATCTCTGTTACAAAACACCATGACCAAGGAGACTTATAAAAGTGTTTAATTTGGGGCTCTTGGTTCCAGAGGGTTAGTCCATGGCCATCATGGTGGAGAGAATGGTAGCAGCCAGATCTGCAAAGTGCTAAGTTGAGTAACTGAAAGCAAACATCTTAATCTACAACTTTGAAGCTTTGAAAGACAACAGGAACTGTATCACCTTTTGAAACCTCAAATCCCAGTCCCAGTGACACACTGCCTCCAACAATATCAGACCTTCTGATCTGTTTCAAATAGTCCGGCTAACAGGTGCATTCAAATATATGTGCCCAAGGCTCATTCTCATTTTTATTCAAACCTGCATAGAGGCTTTCCTGGGAAATCAATAGATATTTAGAAGCTTAGTTTGAAATTAGATTTCAAATTCTAACATTACAAATAACTAGAATATATATAGTAGATCGTATATGTTCAGAGTCAGTATCCCCAATTTTAAAATATAGACAATGACTGGGCTCACCCCTAGGTGATTGCTTTTACTCAAAGACATCAAAGGTGTTTTCAAAAAAATTAAGTGTCTTTTGGGTGAGATGACTCAGCAGGTCTTGCCACCAATCCTGGACCCCTCATGGCAGAAGGAGAGCGCCAACTCCTCTAAGTTGTCTGTTGATGTCCACAAGCACATCCTGCTGCCCTGGTACATGGGTGCTCACACACACACACACACACACACACACACACACACACACACACGAAGGAAGGAAGAAAGAAAAAAAGGAAGGAAGGAAGGAAGGAAGGAAGGAAGGAAGGAAGGAAGGAAGGAAGGAAGGGCAGAAAATCTTAAATTCCATTGTAGTCATGATCTGTTAAGTTTACCTGTATCTTTGGGAATTGCTCTCCTGCTTGAGGTCTTTTGTTTTTGTTTTTCCTATTTGGTGAGTCAGTGAGTTCAGTTGTAGTTGCTTACAGGAGAATGAGGGAGGGGTTATTTACAGAAGCATAGGCGACCCATTAATGGCCACAGCATTGAATAAAATGACTTTCCTTGCCACAGTGATTGTTAACAGCCTACCGACTGTTACTACTCAGTTCCTGCCTACCGACTAACAAGCTCAAGTCCTCTTGGGTAGACATCAAGGTAGTATCCAGCAGTCTTTGTGAGGACGGGTTGTCTGCAGAGCATAGGAATGGTAAGAGTTGAATATACACCCAGCATGTCACAGGAGAATGGATGTGTGTATAAGAGCTAAAGCAAAACTTTTCCAAAACAGGGAACAGAGAGGCTGTTACAAACACACCTCTACATTGCAGCTCTGTGCTTAGAAAGCTTATGGCCCAGAGTGCTTAACAGCAAGATTTCCTTGCATTGAAAGCATGTCACCAACTTTGGCCGGTATCAGAATCATAAGAGAGGCTTTTAAAATCCTAACATCCGTTTCCTGCCAGAGAAATCAGATTCCTGAAGTATAACCTGGACATCAATAATTTAAGCCCCACTTTTGATTCCTCTGTATGAATTATTTCTGAACAAATGGACAAATTTTCTTATTCTGCATTATGTGTGCATAGATGGGTGATAGATCCTGTTAGCTGGGGGCACAGTGATCAGTGCTTCCCTCTTAAACCGAATGCTTAGTAAATACACATCATCTTTCATGCAAGATTTAAATCTCAGTGGGGTTTTACAGTGCTTCTGGCCTTGTAGTCTACCTCGATGTAGGTACGTAAACTTATATAGAAAACCACAACCTAATACTTTACATTAAAATATAATAGATAGGTTATGTTTTAGGGACTTTTCAATCTTGATGCGCTGCAGGCCCTCAGGAAATGTACAAGAGAATATTTAGCAATCTTGTCTATTAGATTTTTAAGTATTAAATAAGTTTCATAAAAAAGAAAGGGTTACTGATGGAACTAATAAGAAAGGTGATGGTAAAGCTAAATGTTTAATGAAATTTGTAAAAACTATAGATGAGGATTTCAAGTCGTTCCCAAAGGCAGAGAGAAAGGAGTGCTGTGGATGAGTGAGGATGGACACAGAACAATCGATTGAATGAGCACTTTTGTTTGCATGTACCGTTTCAAGTAGTCTGAGACAGTGGGGAGGGGCCAGAATGAGAAAAATGTATTGTTATTATTATTATTATTATTATTATTATTATCATCATCATCATCATCATCATCATCGTCATCATCATAATTAACATCATCATCACTATTATTATTTTACTTATTCACTTCACATCGCACTTATTGCCCCTTCCCAGTCACCCCCTCCCATGATCCTCCCCCCTCCCCCTTCTCCTCTCCTATGATTGGATGCACCCACCCCCCAGTGAGTATCCCTCAACCCTGGCACATCAAGAATCTGTGAGGCTAGTTGCATTTTCTCGCACTGAGGCCAGACAAGGCAGCCCCAGACTGAGAACATCCCACAACTAAGATTATTACACACAATATAATGGAAAGAAGGAAGGGAGAAAGGGAGGGAAACAGAGAGAAACTAGATATGTAGTTGATTGTTAACTTCTAAGGGGTATGTTGAAACATTAACAAGCCAAGTGTCCTGTTAACCCCACTCCCATGAAGACAGTCCCCCTTGTAGGACTATGTGTGGCTTTGTTGGAGGAAGTGCGTCACTGAGGGTGCTTGGGCTTTGAGGTTTCAGAAACTCAAGCCAAGCCAGATGGTTCACTCTCTCTTTGTGCTGCCTACCAATCCAGTTGTAAAACTCTTAGCTACCTCTCCAGCACCATGTCTGCTTGCATGCTGCCTTGTTTACCTTCAGATTAATAATGGACTAAACCTCTGAACCATATGCAAGCTTCAGTTGTATGTTTCTTCCTCTGTAACAATTACTGAGGTTATAACATCTCTTCATTGTAATAGAACATTGACTAAAACACTATATCTGAATCAGGAAAGACCTGGTGCAGGCACATGGTTCATGTGTAGTTACCTCAACAAACAAAGGTAAACAGAAGCATCTTGCTACTATGGCTCTGGTGGCAGCCATGGGAAAAGAACATGCAAAAAACCAAATGCTACAAAATTGCGGAGAGGAGTCAATAAATTTTCCATTTATTGAAAGGAAACGAGAGTGCACATTTGTTCTTGTATGGGCCACAGGCAAAATGATTGGGAAGTCTTGTGGGACAGCAGGGCCAGAGTTGAAACCAGTTTGATTTTAGACATTGATAAATTATAATCCCTTCCTAGCAGATGGTAATGCCATAGGGATGGGACATTGGCAAAACAAGGAGATTTGCAAGTCTCTGAATTTGATAAATGAATTTCTCAGGGAAGGAGCATTCCCTTGAGTAAGTGCTATCAGATGACAGAGGGAAGGAATGAAGGTACAGTTTGGGAAGGAAGCCCACATTCGGAATTGAGAATGGGATATAAATGAATTATAAAAGGGGAAGCTGCCATAAAATCAGAAGAGAAACAGTAGAGTTCTGAAACCCAAATAAAGAGGACTTTTAATAAAAGAGGCAATGATCCATCTGCTCCCTTAAGATGCTGTAAACATGCTGAATTTTTCTGACACTACAGACCATGAACACTTTAGATTTTGCAAGAAAGGTGGCATCTATTACATTTAAAATTGAATTTTCAGAAAGAAGCAAAGACAGGAGCAAAAATGATAGTATGTGGGGAGTAGAGCAGAGAGACCTGTGCAGACAGCCTCGCCAAATAAATGTGATGTGTGAGGATTACTAAGAGGCATGTCAAGGAGGGCACCAGACACTGACCTTGAGTGTCTACATGTCTACATGTCATGCATGTAAATGCATGAACATGCGCACATGTCCACATCATACACAAATGGAATAAGAAGGGGGCAGAGGATAGATGCTGAAAAAAGAGAGTAGATGCCGAAGTAAGCCTGCAGGGAAGCAAAGTAAACCTGCCTTTATCACTCTTGAACCGTTTGAACTTTATCACTCTTGTCTCTTTCTGCCCCTGTAAATCCTTTGAAATGGAGCTGAGTGACTGTGTTCCACCTTGTTTCTTTAGGGAGACTAACATAATGCCTTCCACACAGTGGCACTTAATAGATTCATTAGTTGACTGCCAAGGGACTGAAGGAAAGAAATGGAAGAACAATGTAGGAACATTAAGAGCAAACATTGTGTATAATTGTTTCTTTGTTTATGCTTTACAGCCTAAATCCAAGAAGGAAGAAAGCCATAGGTGTAAACAAAACAGCAAGAGGATACAGTAATGGAAACATGAGATGCATAAGAATCCTTCCTTTACATGAAAATCAAATAAAGAAAGATCAAGTCTAGAGAGACTTTACAGTAGGCTGGAGAGGCAACTCAGGAAGTCTCCACAGCAAGCATAAAGCTGGACTCAGTCACACTCATCTGTAATCGCAGTGCTCCTATGGCAAAGGGGCAAGGGGGAACAGGAGAATTAAAAGCCTTCCTGGAGGCTCTCAGTCAGCTAGGCATATGTAAGTACGAGCAAATATTAAAAGAGAGACCCTATATCAAATAAAGTAATGGAAAAGATCCTCGCCTGAGATTTGTTCCCTGACTTCCCCACATAAACATACAGAAGTGTGAAAACATATCTAAATGTGCACACATCATACATACACACAGCAATTTCATAGAAAAGGTGAATTTTACCCATCAGCTAAAGCTATTTATTTTGAACAACAATGTAGATGAGTTTCATGGGCCCGATACTTGCCATTTGGGTGGGTTTAATTTGCCATTTGGTGGCTAAAACTCCTCTCCAAGTCAACTGGTTCAATCTGGCTTCTCACTGAATTCCTTGCTTGGCCTCACCCTAACTCTAGCAATTTGTTCTAATCCGGCTCCTGCTTATTTTTGGTTTCAACCACCTCTGCTGACTTGCACTAAGCTGTATGAACTCAGGACCAAACACCCCTGCACTGCACACACTGCACTGCACGCAGTGCGCTGACTCCCGATGACTGACTCTCTGCACTGCTTTGAAGTAGCTTCTCTTTCCTGTGCTGTTGTAATGAGAGTGAGGTGTATCACGTTTCTGACTCGTTCTGACACATCTTTCTCTGATTCATCAGAGGATTGTCTGCTCCATTAGCCATCACGTTCAAACAGAGCTGCTTCCTCCTATGAACTAACCTTATCTCAAGGATGTGTGGTGATGGCACGTCTGTATTGCAGCCAGAGGAGATAGTGTGTGGTGTGTCTGCTTTCCTGCGAGATGGCAGAGAACTAGGTCTTTGGATGTGGCCCTAGCCAGAGCACTCATGTTTCTGTATTATGGTTCTTCTACCTTCAATTATGTATGCCAAAGCCCTTGGTTTTTCTTTAGTTTGAGCTAATCTCCAGGTGAATTGATGAATTGATATCAAATAGCTATTTCTTTTGGTTTTATTTATTTATTTTAATTATTTTGTTGCTACTCAGTCAACACCTATTTAATGACTATTGACTAATGGGTGGTGTCATAGGAAGTAAATCAAAGGAAGGGAGAAAGAAATCCTTCATGGCGTCAAGAAGCTGTACGATTGTCTACTCATGACCTAATAATTCTATCTCACTTCTTGTTCGTTGGGGGTTGATAGAATGGTGAGTTTCCAGTGAAACGCCCCCTTGATACCATTTGTGTATCCTGGATAGCTGAGAACTGGTCTGGGCCTTCCCACTCTCACATGGTTCTGCCAGTCCACGTCCAACTTTTCTACAAAGAAATAAATCACGCATGTAGAAGGGATGTCCTCAGGATAGGCATTTCATAGGAGATCTGGGTATATCTTAAGATGCTGTTCCTTTTTCCTGTGCCCCTTTACAGCTTTGGGCTCCTACTTTCCATACCCTGAATGCTGGCAGCACACTGGGGTTTATTTGATATGTAGTGTACCTGCTCTTTTGCCAAGTGCCTGGCTGCCTTTACAGGTATAGTGCATTGCCATTTTTAAGAATGTGCTCATATAGCTGTGGTACGAACCTGTTATTCAGTCCTTTTCTGTAGCAGAGTGCAGATTCCATTCCACTAAGTTCATTTCTTTGAATGTAGATTTTGCTGTGTGCAAATTATTTTGAAAAATTTTCCTACTCAAATACAGTGTCCTCTGGAGTCTATGTGATTGGTCTTGAAATGCTCGCAAATGTTCAAGCAGCTCCCATGAAATAGCATACACAGTGCTTTCCAGGTAACCTGTGCCTCTCTCTCCTTTTCATTCAGATTGTTTTCAAATCATTAGTGATGCCCAATATACTGTAAGTCATTGTTGAACTATACTATTTGTGGGAAATAATGACAATAAATAGAATTTCACATGTTCGGTACAAGTATAACTCATCTTCTCAAATGGTTTTCAACGGTTAGTTGAATCTGCAGATTCTAAAGCTTCAAATCTGGAGGGCCAACTTTAAAGTCGGGAAGTCTAGGATAGAAATTGAAGGTGGAATGGCAGGTGGCTCGTTCTTTAGGTTAGACAAGCGACAGAACTGTGTCTTCAGATGTTCCCCTATAGGCATGCAAACCTGAAACCGCCTCTCTGTTTATGGCCTCCTCCCCTTGCTCATAGAAGCTTCTTGTTGAAACTGTTTTTCAGTGTGAACTTCACAGACAACTTGCATCAGAATACCAATAATCTGACAGAGGATGTGTGTAAAAACTAAATACATGGCTTCACCATAAACATTGATTAAGAGACCATAGGAATCCTTACTGCGTGGTAGTGCACAGAGTTTTAAGCTTCCACCGATTGACAATCATGATGGCCAGAGTTTAATACTGAATATAAGAACCATTTTCTAGTTATGTGTGTGTGTGTGTGTGTGTGTGTGTGTGTGTGTGTGTGTGTGTGTGTGTGTATATAGAGTCCAGAAGTCAACCTCAGGTGTTATGTTCTAGGGACTAATCACCATGTTTTTAAGGCAAGATCTCTTATTCAGAGGTTACTGATTTGTATAAGCTAGGTAGCCAGAAAGCCATCTGCCTGTCTTGGCCTCCCCACCACTGGGATTATATATGTGCACCACCACTCCTAGCTCTTTGTCTTACAGCAGGCATAATGGAAATCAAACTCAGGTCCTTGTCCTGCTTGCATGGCAAACACTTATCTAGCCTTGGGTAAGTCTTATTTCCTTTTAAATTGATGCAATCAGGCTGGTTGTACAGTGGTAGTTTAATGGTCTAGTGAATGTTTCTCATATATGAGACTCTGGGCTTTAATCCCCAGAACCATAAACAACGACAACAATTAAAACCACAGAAACAAACCGATTCTCAACATTCCAAGCTGATCCCAAAGAAGAAAATCACTTTCCAGAAGTTTTTACTTCAGAATATGCATGCAATAGTGTACAGATAAAAGGGGGATGGGCTTGAAAATTGCACAGCTATGCATTCCTTTTGAAATGGCCTATGCTTGTGAATTCAAGGATATTTACAGCAGCATATTTTATTAAATAAAACACACTGCATTCAACTTACACTTAGTTTAGGGCCTGGGTGTGTTCCAGGTCTACAAATTGACCTTGTAAATGAACTGAAAAGAGCCCTTTCACCTCTTCCTCTTTTTGGAGCCTTGGCTTTTGGGAATGCTGCAGTGTTGCAGCAAAAATAATGACAACAGTCACTGCCGAGTATTAGCTGCTTGTCCATGGTCAGACTCTGCATATGTTTTCTCAGAATCACTGTGCTAACCATCAGAAGCATTAATGTCCATTTTCTTCAGTCAATGACATTATTCTGATAGATCACCCACGCATAATTACAGAGAGCGTGTCTATGTGTTGGCTTTACACAAGCATTCTTTTGTGTGCTCAGAATATTAAATGAAGAAAACAGACATTCCCTGTCTGTGGCAATATTGCACTCAAAGTGAGACACACAAGTTAGTAAAAACCTGTATAGAGTAGTGATTTCTGATTGTTAAGCGTACTTTGAGAAGTAGCCCCAAACCTCATACATGAAAGAAAAGAAAAAAGTTAAGTTGAGCTTACTATTAAAGAAAATCAGAGGAGAAGAAAAGATAGGTTAGCAGGAACTCTCATAATGGTGGAAGGAAAGAACCAATTTTACAGAGGTCCTTTAACCTCTGTATGCACACTCTACCATGTAGTCTCCTGAGTTCCCATGCACACATCATGTATGCACACAATTACACTATTTTTAAAAGTGAAAAATAAGAAAATAGCAATAAAATGTAGACAAGCCACATATTTTCACCCTACTTCTCTGATAAAAGATTTGCATTTGTAATAACACAAAGTAGTCTTAGCATCCAACAGTGATCAATGACAACCTAATTCAAACACTGAATGAATGCTTGGACCTCACATCCCATTAGAGAAGATGAGCAGATGGCCAATAAGCATAGAGAGAATGCTTCCGTTCCTGTGACTGGTGTGCTGGGGTGGAGGAGAGGTATAAATGGTAAGGTTGTACTTTATTCTGTCCACAGTAGCTAAGAGCTCTGAAGTGGGTTAGAGCACATGCTGCAGAGGTGTGGAGTGACACATACTTCATTCCGTCCCGCTGGTGGTGAGAGGACTTGGCCATGCTTGCTGGGATGCATGCTGACAAATTTGGGAAAGCAATTATCATGAAAATGTTATACAACCTTATATATTAAAGTCTTGATTTCCAAAGTTTATATACATGAACAGTACCTACACATGTCATGCTTTTATCTATAATCTTTTCATTTTAGGAATAATTTTAGAATCGCAGAGATTTTTCAGAGATAGTACTAATACTTGCAATCTGCTCCATACCCATTTTTTCTTATTTCTAATACCTGACACCCTTGTGGTTCATTTTTCACAATTTATGAATCAGCATTGATATCTCATCGCTTGGACTAAGTGCAGGAAGAAAAAGAAGCAGAGCAAAACCTTTGGGCTGAGATACTTAGCAGAAGTGGCAATGACAAAGGAAACATTGATGGGTTTTTATTCTGTAGCTGACCTGAGTGATGAGTGGCAGTTGCAAAGGAGTGATCAGTTACAGATCTATACAGATGCAACTCTGAATTCTAGTCCAGAATCTAGTTTAGCTACTCTTCCCTGATCTAGTCCTGCTTCCTCCAACCCTTCTTATTTAGATATAAATTTGTCAGTATATTCTCAAAAAAAGAAGGAAAGGAAAGAAGGAAGGAGGGAAAGAAAGAAAGAAAGAAAGAGAGAGAGAAAGGTCAGAGATGAAGTAGAAGGCTGAAGTGTTTAAGGGTCACACACATCAGAAGACAGGTTCTTCCTACAGAGCTGTGCATCCTGGAGAGTGTGCTAGGGTACTGGGCAGCTTTGGGGCAGGATTCTTTTAAAGTTTCACTTCTTTCACTTTCCAGGGCACTTGTGTTCTGTGATTTGGGGAGCTTTCTTCTCATATCAGGGTTTTCAAAAGCTCTCTCTTGCCCAGTCCTACATACACCCTCAGACACAAGGGGAGGAGCAGCCAATGGGGTCTTAGAAGACTGTAGTCTTGAGAAGTATTGAGAAATCCAGTCACAAGGCCTTTAGCATTCTCACCATTGCATAGTTTTGGCCACTGTTGGGAATCTAGGCTGGGTTGCTATTCTTTCTAGAGGATTGCTGGTGAAGCTTGTTCAAAGGTTGTTTTTTATGTCCAAATACTGCTTTATTTCAGGCGCATCACCCATTCATTTCATCTTTGTTGGAGACTTTTTGTTTTAATTTCAAATTTTGATTTGCTTGCTTTGTTTTTATAATGCCGGAGATTGAACCTAGAGCCTGACAAATGCTAGGCAAACACACTACCATGACCTTCTATCCTTAAAGCACTCTTGCTCCATTTGTAACTCAACTTCAGTCGAAAATCTAAAAGTGGAAGCAAAATCCTTGAAGCAATGATCTGATCCCAGGGAGCATAAAAGAAAGTACCAAGCATTAGCACATAAAGAAACATGATCATCAAGGGCTTTCTGAATGAGCTAAGTCTGTAATTCAATCAAACAATGCATTTGACATAACATTGTGACTAACAGGAGGATGCGGTTTCCAAGATGAGGCTGGTTCACTCATGCTTCCCTAATTATGATCTATGTCAGTAACTCGATATAAGGCAGGCTGCCTTCATTACGTCTGGACCCCTCTGAAAGGGAGACTTTAGTGAGCGTGCTTCTAAATTAGACTGCTTTTAGTAAGAAAATAAATGATGCCGGGGTCGGGGGTGGGGGGAGGTACTCCCCAAACCATTCTGTGTTCTGCTAAGTGCTTGCTAATGCAAAGCCCCAGAGGACTACAGCCCGGATCAACATTCAATCAATACAATAATTTATGGAGAAGCCACCCCAGTGTTGCAGGGCAGAACAGAAGTCTTTGTCTTCTGAGTCTGAACTTGGGCCTCCAGATAAAATAGAAAAGAAACTTACAGACAAGAAAGAAAGGATGGAGGGATGGAGGGATGGAGTTGAAGGGAAACTTGGGTCCTTTTGAAGATCCTGACAATGTGTGTTTATTTTTTTGTTCCCTCAGATAAACAGGAAAAAAAAGGTTGTTTCTCCCAATCAACACTCTTTCCACTGGTGCTTCTGACATTTCCCTGTGCTGTGCTTTGGAGAACTCTGTGTAGATGATGGTCTGAGCATCAAATTTCCAGTGCCTTCATTGCTATGGGAGCAGTGCAAATGGCATAGAGTGAGGTCATGTCTCAAAACATAGAAAGCCTTGTCTAACTGGATTACTGAAATCACTGGAGTGCAGTGCCCCTCCTATCTTCTATACATGGACACTGCAGGTCTGGCTCAGTTACTCAGTTGGGTGACAAATGCTTTCCTAACTAACCTACCGCCAAGTCTCCTTCATTGATTTTTAAAAATATTTATTGTATTTTTCATTATGTGTGTGTTTGTGGGTCTGTGTGTGGCTGTGTGATTATGAGTTCAGATTGCCATGAGAGCCAGAAGAGGGCATCATGTGCTCTGGAATTGGACTTAAAGAGGCTTGTGGGCTACCTGAATGGAGTGCTTGGAAATTTGAACTCAGGTTCTCTGCAGGATTAGCAAGCACTCTTAATTGCTGAGGCATCTTTCTATCCCCCATCATCATCTTTTTAAAACAAAACAAAACAAAACAAAATATTTAGTGGTATTATTATTATTCTAAGAATCCTCAAAGCATGTTCTGTATTAGATTGTGATGTTGTTTAGTGCTCCTTGTGATAATTTTGTTATAGAGGCCCAATGTGGATTCATAGGGGTGATTATGGGATGAAAGGTCAGAGTATTAAATATTTACATTTATTACAATGTGATCTTTTGGTATAGGCAGAAGGGGGAGGAAATAATTGGTTTATTTCCAATCACAGGCTTTATGAACTTGCTGTTTGGGTAATTTCTTAAATGTCACAATTAAAAATATTGACCTATTTATCTATGGGCTTTTATTGAAATGGTAGCAGCTATCTCTAATGTCACCTAATGTATTTAAAATATGGCCTTTATATAAGAATATATCATCACTAGAGTTACCACTTGTCAAGCCTAGGGCTCTAAATAGCCAGGGATGTTCTTTTTCATAGATTATCTGCCTGAGACCTGTAACATGATATGCTTGTTTCCTTCAATAGAGATAAACAGAGCAAAGTCCTTACCACACACTGGTCTGTCTTTCTCTGAACTTCTTCTCTTTCATATCTGCTTTCAGTTTCTCTTCTAAAAAACAGACAAAAAAATTGTTCTCTAATATCTCTTTAAATTTTTTGGGGAATAGAGTATCTCACTGATCTGGTACTCACTGAGCAGTCTAGGTTACCTGCCTAGCCAGAGAGTCCTAGAAATTTGCCTGTCTCTACCTCATGAGTGCTAGGGTACTTTTATTTTTATATAAATTCTAGGGACTAAACTCTGGTCCTTGTGCTAGCTGAGCCATCTCCACAGTCTACTCTTCCTATTCTTAAAGATCTGCAGTCTAGCTGAACAATGTCCCCTATAAGTTTCTTGTTAGTGGTAAAGGCTAGAATTGTCATGTTAATATTTTGTAGACCAGATAGCCGTCCATAGTACATCTCCATAGAATCAGAAAGATGAAAAATACAGACCAGTTGGGGGGCTCTGAAGTACTTAAAGATACTGGGGTTGGTGGAGAATTCCCCAATGCTTCAGACCACCATACTTGACACCACCCCCTTGCTTTCTTGACAATTGAGGTTGGGGTCATCAGAATATGATGAGTTTGTACTCCTCAGGATGGGCAGCTTGAGTATAGCCATGATGGTGAGGTCTTCACCTTGGTGGAGATGGGTCAGCAGATCAGAAAAAGTCCAGTTTTAACATAGGAGAGACTGGTTTCAAAGACTTAAATTGGCTGATTTTCATCCATAAATATACATTCTTTAAAGAGGTAGACTACAACTACATTTGTTATAGGAAATTACACATTACCTATCTCTTTAGTTTGATGGGCTTATAGATATATAAAGGAAAGTGGATAAGGCCATAGAACCTGTATTCCAAAAAGAGAAAGGACTGCCTAACAATATGACTTTTGATGGACAAAGGTTTGCCAGAGTTGTGGATCTGGAGGCATCCTTCATGGTTGCTAGACATCATGATTGACTGATGGCTATACCTGGCCTTTCATTCTGCAGTATTAAAGACACCAGCTCTGGGTTGTTGCCTCATACTGTGAGTCATTATAAACCACATAGTCTTACTGACTGCTTTCTTGAGTAGGAGCTCAGGGTTAAAAGCAAGTGACAGGAATTTCCTCATCTTTCTTTTGAAATCAGCACATGCTTACACACAGTCCAAGAGTGAGATTTACAACTGCTATGAACGCAGAGAGGGCACCTGCTAGTCGGCTAAAAGCCCAAACACAAGGGGATCTTCCAAATAAGAATGATTTCTATTGGGAGCAGGAGAACATTGTAATAGAAATGTCAGAGTCCTGTAAAGTGTGGGTACAGTCAAGGAGAGTAAGACCAGAGGATTCTCTGTAAGACAAAAATGAAGATATTTTGAAACAATCATCTTTGATCTCAGTGACAAGTCACAAGATTGACATCAATGATATTTATTAAATCATTGCTGGGCAGTTATCATTGCGGCAATGCTTAGTTTATAAAATTATAGTACCATCTGTGAAGTAGTAATCCAGAAGAGTTTGTAATGATACTAGACAATTTTGCCATGAAACTTTATTTTATAACTTACATGCATTATTTAGTTTAGGTTTTGGCTTTTATTTGCTTGTTTAGTTGGTTTTTATTTGACTGGTTTTTGTTTAGTTTAGTTTTGGTGTTGGTATAGTTAGGGTTGAGAGTGACTCAATTTTGATTCAGACAATATTTAACTTTCCCAAATCAAAACACGGTCTGCGTGTCTGTAGGAGATATTTACGTTGTAACATTTGCTGAATGCTATTTTCTGCTTTGCACAGTGCTTTTGATGAGAAGAAATGTTGCCCTGTGCCTTTGTCCTCCTTCTTCTCACCTCTTGTCAGATCATTCACAAATCTACATGTTGGCATGCCATGCTGTCCCAATGATAAAGCTCAATGTTTAGTCTGGAGGCTTACTAGGGACCCAGAATGACAGCTGAATCACACTCCTGTTGGGAACTCAAAGGTGTCAGTTTGGCTTGACCTTCAGTAAATAGCCAATGTGTAAAAGCATAAGTACTTCTGTGGAAAAATCTGGTTATCATCATATAGGCATAAGCCGCAGGTTTTTCACCTTTCTTGTTCCAGCCTCTGGCCTCTATTTTTGGGTGATGCACTCCTAGGGTAGCTATCTCTAAAGGAGATGAAGATGAAGAGTTATGATCACCTGGACCTTACCTGAGCCTCCTTTCATGTAAGTTCTGTCTTTTTCTCACAGCCTTAATCATTCCTAGTTTTTTTTATCTTATCTTTATTATAATTCCTCAAAATACAATAGAACTGGAAGGAATACCATGTTGTGGTATAACAAATAAAAATGACTTGCTTTTTAAAGTAAAAATTAAAAAAGGAAGAATTAAGCCAATTTGTTAAGCTCTGTGCATGATTGGTTTTGATGATCAATTAGGATATGGGCTGTCTCCTGCAAAGTTTTCATTCTCACT
The DNA here is from genome assembly GCF_011064425.1 of Rattus rattus. Lineage (NCBI taxonomy): Eukaryota > Metazoa > Chordata > Mammalia > Rodentia > Muridae > Rattus > Rattus rattus. The sequence goes on from NC_046159.1 coordinate 68,605,509, forward strand.
GTGAAGCTCCAGTCACCAGGGAAGACACTGGAAAAGCTGTCAGTCAACACAGGAGCATCTTCAAAGCAAGGGCAGTTCTCTAGGAAGAGGTCTCTCGGCTTTTTGTTTTAGCATTGGAAACAGACCATCATCTTATTTGAGAGTTTCAATCCTATGACAGTAGCGAGGCCACATGATTTTTATTGGTTTTGTTTCCAATTCTGAGCAAATTCCCCTTTTTTATCAAATATGCTGGAGATGAAAGATGAAAATTTATCAAGTATGCTGGACCTTAAAGATAAAGATGAAATATTATAAAGCACAGTTTGAAGGGCAATGTATTCACTTCCTTCTTTTTTCCAGCAGGGTGTAGTTAAAATTGGCATTTTTTTGCATTTGTCTGAGTTTGGGACGCCTTGATTGAAATAAATGCTGTCACTGGGGAACTAGAGAGTCTGCCTCTCTCCTTTTTTTCTTTCTCATGAGGAGCTTTCATGAAAAATATACACTCTGAAATGTGCAGTTTTCTGAATTTAATAATGGCCCTTGATTTAATTCTAGTGATATTTAATTAATCAAATTACATGCACTAATATAATTTTATGTTGTCTTTTCCAAATTTGAAATGAGTGTCTCCTATTTGAAGAATAGCAACCCACATTTGTGGAGTCTGCAGGGATTAGAGTAAATGTTTTTATGCTTAGACAATAATTAATTAGAATTATTGGAACTCACATGTTTCTATCGCAGTAATTCAGGGCCTTCTGCCATTTCTCTATATACAGATGTTTAGAAATAATAACCCATCTATGTGACATTCTGGTCATTAATAATGCAAATTATAATTTGGTCCCCTTCAGTTTTCTACACTGTCAATTTATAAATAATATTTGACCTGATTTTTTAAAAAAATATTCATTGATTTGCATTTCTCCCTGTGAAAATGAAGTTATAAACTCCAACTGGTTTTCTAGGTATAAAATGAGAACCATGGACTTATATGTCTTTCCTGTTTGGCTGAGTAGTTCAGCCTTATGTTTGTCTTGAACAGACCCTGGCATTTGCCTTCCATGACACAGCAATTGGTTAGAATTTATTATACACTTTCAGACCAACTCCTTTCTCGGAAGCTTTTCTTCCATCGAATTTTCCATCCAGAAACTAACAGTCCGGGTGCTTATGTGTAGTGTGATTTCTTTTAACCCTGACTATCAATATTGTCTGTTTTCATCTCACCTCTCTTTTATTTCAGAGAGCATTGAAAGGGAAAGATTAGAGTAGGCATGAAAAACATTCCTTATTATTTTCATATCCTTTTCTAAAATCTCTAGGTAGTAAGATTATTATTATCTCTGTGATACTCATTCATCTTTACACATAATGTCTTATAGAAATTCTATCTACCTGCCTTGTGCTAAAGTCATAGCCACAAGTCATATGATTTTTATCAGAAAAGGAATTGGAAGGTTGTTCTGTGTGCCAAGGTTCTGAATCTAAGGACTGTACAACCTAGAAATGGCTCACTAGATTTCATTACTCATTCATGGAAAGCAGGGATGCACCGTAACAATCCATCTTCAGTATTACTCAGTCTGAATACCAAATCCATACAGACCACGTTTTAAAGATTGGATCAGTTGTGTGGTGCACACAGCTCATTAGGACTGGGGTTAAGGCAACAGTGCACTGTATGCCTACATACTCCTGGTGAAGACTGGAAACAGAGAAGCAGATCAGGGACCAAAGGACCAATGGCATCCTCAGGGAGACAGTTGCACAGGAAGCTTGCATCTTAGAATATCTTATAGAAGCTGTGTAGGAGTACAAGAGCCCTGGAAAGTCTTCCATTAAATCCCACATTTCTATGTGGAAAGGAAGGTTCAGAGATGATTTGTAAAACTTAGCAGAATTAATGGGACAATTTAGAGCCAATTTGAGTAAGCAAAATCTGGGAATTACCTTTCATTTAGTAATCAAGAGTACTTTTAAAGAATATTATCCTCCAAATTTAAAGATAATGCAGTAGTTTGATTTTACTTATGTTAACAGTATGTTTCGTATTATTTCAGAAACTTTGAGCCTCAGCCAATATATTAGTAGTCGAATATCCTTTATGTATTATGGTATCTATTTACATTGACTGTAGGTGTGTCAAGAGGATTCTATGATATGAAAGTACATAGGTTGAATTCTAGCAATATGAAAAATAGGCTAAAATAGTGTTGAAAATTTATGTCCAAATACAAATGAAAAAAGATGAAATCAATGATGAAACAGCTGGAGAAATCATGATTTAAAATAAAAATGGACAGTAAGAACTAATTAATTATATACATATATTTGTCATCAAAACAATTTTCACTTTTGTTTCTCCCTTTCACTGATGTAAGGCCTATTCTCAAGCCTTCTGTGTCATGTGCCACCTTCTTCCTTCACTGTTAAGTGACGGTGAGAGTTCTTCTCGGCAAAGCCAAGATATCAAAATACATGAAACCATTGTCCTGCATGAGCTCTCCACCCTCACACTACAATGTAATTCCTCCTTACATTCCAGCAAGAAGGCAAAAAAGAAATAAACTTATTTTTACTACCTGACTACAACGTTACATTGTATCTTGTCCTTATCCCCAGTAAACATTAAAGTCACCCGTGTGGGAAGCAGATGAGGCGCTGAGTGACTATGTATTATTGATATGTGCCCAGCCATGTCAAGGAGCCAAGACTCATGGGAGTATCGAGGCCCTCCCCAGGGGAGGCTCAGAGAAACACTGAAGCCTTCCACTTGTCTAAGTAACAACTGTTTACAGAGGGTTGACCAGTGTGCCCAAGAACTATCGACTGTACCTTCATCCACACTGACTAGAGTCTGAGAGTGCTCCTGTACAGAGACCACCTACTGAGATCAGCTAAGGCTGCCTCCTTGTTCTTCCCTTGGAAAGAAATACAAATGCTGAGGCTTTAGGCTTTTCTTGTCACCCCAGTGAGGCTGAGGGCATATATGTTCAAGAAACAGCAAAAAGAAGTAGCTTGCCATGACAACTGTTCTCCAGAACGTCGAGATTAATAGCATTCAAGTTTTTATTTCTTCCTCCATATTCTTTTCCCCTTTATGATAAAACCGGAATTTGATCTCAAGAGTGTGAATCCCCTCTGATTTCTCAGTCTAATGAGGAGGGAGGATACATAGGAAAGAGACATGAACTGAAAGGGGAACAATGCACGAACACTTTTGATGCTGTGGGATGCTTAGTTATCTTAAAACGAGTGAAGATAAAAACTGCATTCTGGTAAGGGTCATAAAAACAAATTAAAGCTCCTGGCTCAGAATTAACTTCCTTTTGTTATTCCTGATATGAACACCCATATATCTTTACTTTATCTTTGGAAACATCTTTATGCATAATGTGGCTAAGATGAAATGAGGTGGTGCATGAGAAAGAGTCTATTGGATGCTCCCTTGGAGATGCTACCCTATTGTTTTCCATAATGTCAACAAAGCCCCTCCATGCAGTATGCTTCTGTCTCCAAGAAAGGAGTCTGCTTCTCTTCCCCTTCAGTTTGGGCATGAAAACGCACACCTGGGTGAGGCTTTTAACCAAGGCCCGAAGCCACCCTTTTGTTGTTGTTGTTGTTGTTGTTGTTACTATTTTGACATATTGAGGCATGAAGACACGACCTGAAAGATTAGAAAAAGAAGTTGAGGTATTCTAACCCACGCCAGCCAGGGCCAACACTAGCACTTATTGTTAACAATGAGTGGGTCCATATACACCTTGCTAGGTTACAGAATCTTTTACTTCTCCTCTCCCCACATTCTCAGTTGTTATTCTAAGCCACACAATATGGAAGCATGTTTGTTGTTAATGGTGGTGGTCGCTTCCTTGGTTATTCATTACTTGCATAATTGTGGTTTTGGAGACAGGATCTCAAATGTCTATAGGGGATCCAAAACTGGCAATGTAGCCAAGCTTCTGATCCTCTTATCTCCATGTCTTCAGTGCTGGAACTACAGGCACATACTGTCACTGTGTAGCACTGGTGACTGAATGCAGCCAGCATGCTAGGCAAGAACTTTACCAACTGAGCTACATCTCCAGCCCTGTTTTTTTTTTATTTTAGTTAAGCAAGAATCAATGTTTTATTATTTCTGTCATTGTAGCCCAGGGACGTAGTAACATATGAACATGGCTGTGCCCTAGGAAATAGTATGTATTGATATAGTGGTCACACCCCTCCATTAGTGAGAGCATTTCAGGAAATGTCTATAAGAAGAAGGTAGGAGGACAATTAAAGAATACAGCCAACAATACCTTTCAATTTTATATATAATAAAGTAAACTACTATTTCTTTTGCTTTTCTTTTTCCATTATTTTTTTATTCACTTTACATCTCCATCACATCCACCTACTTTCCAGTCCCCACCTCGAACATCCCCTTCCCCATCACCCCCTTCTCCTCTCATGAGAGGAGAGGTTCCCTCTGGGTACCCATCCACTTTGGCACATGGGACTGCAGGACTAGGCACATGCTCTCCCACTGAGGGCAGGTAAGGCAGCACAGTTAGGGAAACAGGATCCACAAAAAGGCAACAGAGTCAAGGACAGCCACCACTCTAGTTATTTGGGGATCCACATGAAGACCAAGCTGCACATGTGCAGGGGGGCTAGGTCCAGCCCAGGTATGCTCTTTGGTTGGTGGTTCAGTCTCTGGGAACCAAAGACCCAGGTTTATTGACTCTGTTGTCCTTCCTGTGGAGTTCTTATCCACTATGGGACCCTCAATCTTTCTCCCAACTCTTCCATGAAACTCTCCAAGCTCCATCTATTTTTCAGGTATAGGCCTTTGTATCTGTTTCAGTCTGCTGCTGGGCAGAACCTCTCTGGGCCAGTAATGCTAGGCTCCTGTCTACAATCATAATGAAGTATCATCAGACGTATCAGGGATTTGTTCAGGGGATTTTTTTAAAGGAAGAGAAAAAATAATGAAACTCTTAACCCTAACAAAATGTGTTCTCCAGCAGATAAATTCTGTGCCTTTCTCTCTCTACTTTGGTTAGCCTACTAACCAAAGCATAGATTCTTAAGACTTAGTGGGAAGGAAATCATGTTTCTCTTTCACTTAGACATGGGTAACTTTAGATGAAGATGAAGTAGTCCTACATGCTGGGTTGCTTCAATGACATTGAGGGTGAAGCTCATCTCTAATGAATATTTCATAGCCATCCACTTAGGACTCTGTCTTTAGTACTCCTGGACTCCTCTGGCTTAAGATCTGCTTGAGAAGGCACAGTGTTTCTAACAATGTCAGCAGTTGCTGACAAATAGCCAGTGTTGGGTTTCTCTCGTCTTGATATGGTTGATGATGTGGCAAGAAGGGTCCTTGGAAAGAGGCTGTGTTAGAAAGCACCTGCAGTGCCAAGATTTGTTATATTCTGTTTTCAGGATCCTGTATTTCAATATGCTGTGGCTGGAGAACTTGCAGTTACACGCGCAGTTCACATTTTCTTTTTAGCTCTTCATTATATTTGCACTTTTTTGCATATGAAATGTGCTTGTGTGTGTCATTGAGTTTGAGTAGAGATCAGAAGGAAAATTTGTTGAAGTTCCACATTGTGGATGTTGGGTATTGAACTCAGGTTTATCTGCCTTGTTGGTAGGTTTGTTTGTTTATCCCGAGTCATGGCATTGGCTCTACTCATGGCTTTGTTTACATGTTGCTTTTAATGTTTTCATCGCCTGCTGTAATTGCATAGCAATCTACTTACAATACTTGATAAATTGTGTCATCACTAGCATTAGAATTCCATAATAAAAATTATCTCTGATTCAAAGGGACAAATACAAAGATTATAGGGTTTGGGGACTTAAGGAGGACATAACCAAGTTTTTGACCTTTAAAAATAATGATTACGTGGTCTGGAGAGATGACTCACTGATTAATAGAATGCAGTGTTTTTGTAGAAGATTAGAGTTTGGTTCCAATAATCCCTGTTAAATAGCACACAACTGTAACTCCAGCTTTATTAAACCTGATACTCTGTTATGACCGCTACAGGAACTACACTTCTGTATCCATACCTACAGATATGCACTCATAGACACAGAATAAAAATGTAAACATTTAAAAATATAATAAACACGAAGACCCTCTGAAGTTAAGCTGTGAGATACTGTGACTAGAGAATGCTTGACCATGAGGTTCCTTTTCAAGGCTTACAGAAGAGGAAGAGGAAGAGGAGGAAGAGGAGGAGGAGGAGGAAGAGGAAGACGAAGAGAAAGAGGAGGAGGAACCTGATGTCCCCACTGTTTTTATCTTGCCTTTGGCTGTCAGTTTTTCAATTAGCTTTTGTCACACCCCTGACCTCTCCAGCGTTAAATGCCACCCCAGAACAGCAGGAGTAACTTTATTTCTCATCGTGGCTCCCAGATTTTCTCAAAAACTACAGTCAATTCTCTTTTGTACTGTGAAGAGTAAGGAAAGGCCAGGAAGGCTATGCGCTGATGGGAAACTCATGAAAGTAGATATCTAGTCATAGTTTATTAACGCTTAGTAGGATAATGACCTGTGATTATATTTTATTCAACTCTTCAGAGGGAAATAGGAGTCTACATAAGAATTTATTTGAACAGAAAGGTATTCTGGTTCAAACTAAAGACAATAAAATTCCATTTACAAGAAGTTTCAAACCGTGGTGTGGCTTGGTTCATGTATTTATGAGTTTGTGCTAGTTTAGTACTTAGTTCTTCAAAACTCATACATTTTGGTCATTTAAAAAAAGCAAGCAAACAATGAGAAGCCAGGTTAAAAAAATAAATAAGAAACATTATTTATTTATTTTTTTTTTGGCAAAGGGTATGGACACCACCAAAGCTATTTCCATGGCAGTGAGTACAGAATAATTTTGTAATAATATATGGCTTTCAGAGTTATGTCATTCTAAAAGTTTCATGGAAATTCTAAGCGAAGTCAAGTACATAATAGTCAAGGATAAAGCCCGTATAAGACAAATGCAATCTCTTAGACAATTAAGCCATTAACAGCTCAGGTGGGAGAGAATCATTCTCCATTGTATTTTTTCATTCAGGACTTCAAGTCGACATAGCTTACTATAATTCCACAATCCCAGCTAAACACCTCACCGCCCCTGCTTTGCTAGTCATATTTCAAAGACACTGAGAGGATGGCATTCCATTTTTGTAATAGTAGCATATACTTTCTAATTGAGAACAGATGGCTGGATTATACTCTACAGATAATATATTTCCTGATTATGCATCCTAGGAGAGAAAAACCTTAGCTTAATCTCCAACCCTTTTAGTTATTTGAGCCAAAGCCACATGGAGTTTGTTAAGGAGCTTAGTCACATCAGTACAATTTTAATTGTTTCTTTTTTTTTTTTAAAGAGAAGCTAAGAACATTTTGTGTGATTAGCTCTCTATAAATAATGAACGTTCTCCTTGGGGTTAACTCTAGTGTTGATTTTTGCAGGTTAGCTGACTGGGTTTCTGAAACCTTGCGCTCTGGCTGGGGTTGAGTTTGCCTGTGACCCAGTTGGCTGAGCTTCCCTATCCATGCCTAGGCTACAGCCGAATCAGTTTTCTCACAGTGACATGTGCCTCTCCTATAAGAGATAGACAGGGTTGTGTTTTGTGAGGATGTATGACTATGTGTGCATGCAGGTGTGCGTTCATCGCTGAGCTATCTCACCTCTAGCAAAACTGGTCTTTGTGTGAAGAGATAGAAATAGTAAAATGTTTACAGGACAAAAGGAACATCAGTTTTTTGTGTAGATGCTTGTATATCATAAGCATTTTCAGAGGTAAACATCATTTGTGTCTTTGGACATAAAAACACACAGAGCACACACAAAGCAGACGAGGGGGAGCTAAAGCATCGTGAAATAGTGGAGGAGGTGCTGGAATCAGAAAACAGCTACACTCCATGTGTCTTATGTAGAAACTGCTATCACATGATAGTATAAACCAATGACTTTTCTGTAGAAGATAAGCCTGCACTTAATGATCTCTTAACCTGTACCAGGGACCATGTGTGTCTGCGGAGGGGCATGTTTCAGTTTGCTTCTATTCTATTCCCTACTAAATTATGAATAATAAACTGTTCTTGTTCATGAAATATTCCTGACTAGTGGGTATGGGAGATGGCATAATTATTAAAATGCATACCCATCTTGTAGAGGACTTGAGCTTGGATGCCAGCATCCAGGTAATCAGTTTACAACTGCTCATAACTCTACCTCTACTAAATGCAACACCCTCTTATTGCCTACACAAGTACCTTTACTCAGGTACATAAGTACACACACACACACACACACACACACACACACACACACACACACACACAAATCAACAAAATTACAAAAAATAAAATCAAAACTTTTGTTTAAAAACAAGAGAAAGTCAGAACCCAGAGACTCAGTGATTTAATTTACCATGGTCACGGGTTAATAATGACTACAATAAGGATTTCTTCTGAAGGAGAAAGACACAATAAGCCACAGCTTGATCTTCCTACAGTACATTGCTTGCCTCATTCCTTACCTGTGCAGAATACTTGATGACCCAGTATAAAATGTGGGGTATGACCTTTGATTCCAAAACTACAGTAAAGGAAAAGAACCACAACTCTTGAGTCCTGAGAAGCTATACAGATATCTCTCCTTCAGTGAATTTAAGAAGCATGCCTTTATTTCTAAATCCCAGGTTGATTGCAAGAAAGTAAGTCTGTGATAGACAGCTCTATGCAAAGAAGAAATGCCCAGGCAGCCAAGCCCTGCACCACACAGAGTTATAGATGCATTCTACTTTTGCTCATACTTTTCCAAAATCAAATCTCAATAATTTCTGTAAACCAGGGAACCTGTGCTTATGGTCCTCTATGAATCAAAACAATCTGTGCTACCTTTCCCATTTTGTGGATTTTCAAAAATCAGTTTGCATTATATTTTATCACTAAATACTTTTCCTGTGAGAATTCTTATAGGCTTAGATTTTTAAAGCCTATTTTATTTAGAGTTTCAGAACACTTCAACCCACTTCTAGCCCCCATCCAGAGGTTATAAAAAAGGTTTATAGGAAAAGGGGATTTTGGGCCTATTCAGAAGGAGTTCTCTGGTCCAACTCTACTCTTCATTGTCAGGATACCAGCAGTCCCGTCCAATAGCAGACACGAAGCATGAATTTGTAGCAGAAATCATACAATAGCAAACACCAAACACAAATCAGTAGTAGCAGCTCAATCCGACAGAAACCACAAGGTTCCTCTGAATTGGTACAAGTCAGTGCAAGCAACAAGAATCAGCCAGAATACCACAAGAAGGTTTTTGGAACTTTATCTTACAATGTGAACATCAGTGATGATCATTGAAGACAAGCGAAGACCACTGAAGCATTGCATGTCCAGCAAAGACCAATGAGGAAGCATTGCATGGTGTTGCAATGTAAGCCTGTTCTTTCACTGTGAGTGTCTTAATGAACAGACACAACGACCAAGGCAACTCTTATAAGAAAAAAACAAACAACATTTAATTAGAATTAACAAGTTCTGAGTTTCAGTCCATTATCATCATGGCATGTAGGATGCCATCATCCAAGCAGATATGGAACTGGAACGGCTGAGAGTTCTACATCTTTTTCCAAAGGCAAACAGGAGAGGACTAGCTTCAAGGCAGCTAGGAGGAGGGTATCAAAGCCCACCACTACAATGACAAACTTTCTCCAACAAGGCCACATCTACTCAACCAGGCCACACCTCCTAATAGTGCCACTCCCTTGGGCCAACTATATTCAAACTACCACAGTGTGGTTCCATTTATATTCTTCCCAAACATAACACTCTCTCTCGAGTGTCAGCTCAAGCAAAACACCACATGCCCTTTCACATGTCTGCTTTAGTAAAATGTCCTCTCACCTGTCTGCTTCAGCAACACATTCTCTCACATGTCTATCTCAGCAGAACATCTCTCACGAGACAGTTTCCAGAAAAACATCACATTACACAATTGAGTTTCCAAAGAAACCAGAAATATTCATTCCATAAAGTAAGTTTGGCAAATTGTAAACCTACAGATTCTAGTACTTCTAGCTTAATTTCTCAGGATAGCAATAATATTTCTAAATATTCTGATATTGTTTCATTCTAGAATTCCTAGAACGAAAAACACTTGACTTGGTAGTGAAGAATGTTTGTGTGTATGTGTGTGTGTGTGTGTGCGTGTGTGTGTGTGTGTGTGTGTGTGTATGTATATATATATATATATACATACATATGTATATGTATATATATACATATATATATACTTTGAATTTACATGTTAATATTTGAAGGCGTTAGCATTTCATGCTGATATATAGAATTATATAATCATTTCACATCTTTCTTGTTCAGAATTTGTCATTTAAATAAGACCTAGATAAACTTGTATTTTGATGAGTGTATATGTCCATATGTGGAGGTATGTTTGCATTTATAACTAAGCTATCTCATCATTAGAAAGTTATGCTTCTAGGATATAAATAATGTGATATTTGCAGAATATTGAAGATCGTTCAGATTTTAATATACTATAACCATTTACAAAGATTTAAAGCATCCTTAGCTTCAGTTACTATACAAACAAGTGACATGATTGTCCCCAGTGTCCATAGAGTTGGAGTTTTAATTCTAACAGTCTGTTGTCTTGTGATAGGTGTTTGATAATAGCCTATACTTTAGTTTCTATGCATGTGGGTGTGAAACATGTATGACATTATATTTTATTTGTTTGAATTATAATTTGAATGACTTTTCCTGAGTGGGAAAATGATCTTGCACTTGTATCCGTTCCTTAGGAAGAACGTTTCTCAACCTTCACAATATATGGGAGTCCCTTGTGGTGTGCACTGATAACTAACTGAGGGTTTTTCAAGGGTGCATTTCCAACAAATGTTTGTACCAGGAATGGATAGTTTAGGCTGGCTGGGAGAACATACCACCAGCACAGGTAAGCATTGCGAGGGGCAGATAGCCCTGAGACTAATCTGGAGTCTGCCTACAGCATATAGGGGAATAAGGTCCTATTTAACTTCATTGTTTGGCACTCAATTCTTTATTAATTCTTCTCTGTGTGATTCATTTGCACGTGCTGTTACTACTTCTATATCCTATAAGCCATGGTACCACTCTACTCGCTGCAATTTAGGCAGTTGACTTAGTGACAGAATGTTTTAAAATGTTGGATTTGTCTGATGCCTCCACGTCTATTTGCAATTATATTGGGTGTGTGGTGTAAAGTGGGCAATGTCCAAATGACAGACAGAGAGGATGGGTTGAAGTATGAATATCAAAGCACACATTTACCTAGTGATCACATGTGACTCCCAAACCTTGGGCCTGCTGAGTGTATCTCAAAGACTCATAGAACTCTGGCTGGTGTTTTTTAAAGGCTCTGTGTAGCAATCAGAAGCACATCTGGGCTTCTGTAGGAAATCAAGGACTCTTTTCCCCCAGACAAGGCACACTCAAACCCACAGTAGGTAGCATCATGCAAGTACCTTGTATTTCCCAAGGAGGTGAGGACAATATTGGTGTAGTCCTTCCTCTAGATCCAGGTCAAAAGAAAATTGCTATGAACTATATTAAATTCTTGAGGTTACTAATTCACAAGGTGTCTTCTTCTTACATCATGATGGTAAATAAACATATCAAGATGTTCCCCATTTAATTCAAGTTTTTGTTAGTAAATGTATCTATCTGTTCAAAGTCATCCAACATACTGTCACGGGAAATTCAGGGGAAAATTTCAAGATAGTAGCTTCATTCTAGTTTATTGTTCAAGAACCAACTTGTAAATACATTTAATTTTTAAATTAAATTATTTAATTTTTATGTGTGTGTAAACAAGGTCAAAGAACCACTTAGAGGTGTTGGTTTTTTTTTTTTCTTCTACAAAGTGGGACCTCGGGACAGGGCATAGGCTTAGTGGCAGGCTCTGTTGCCTGCTGAGTTATCTTGACTACTTTAAATGAAATTTTTTATAAAGACAAATATGATGAAGCTATTCTAGTTACCTTATTATGATTTGCATCGGTTACATGGTATGGATGATGAATGACTTCTAAAATACAACCTGATTTCATTTCCTGTCATTTGAGAGAGAGAAAAAAAAATACCTGGTAAATACTTTATGTAATAGCCAAATTAGGATTAAATGGAGAAAAATGTTTTCAGCTTTCCAGAGAAATCAAATTTGAGAAAATGAAGAATGGACTATAATTTTAAAGAGAATCATATATACTTGGGATGGAAAGGTGGCCCAGTGACTACAAGTTCTCTATGCTCTTGTAGAGGACTCCATTTTAGATCCTAGCACCCACGTGAATGGGATGGCTCACGATTGCCTGTAATTCCTTCTCTCATGGCTCTCACCGCTGACAGGTCTCTTGGCACTTCACACAGGTAGCATCCACTCATACATAAATCAGGTTTTGAAAAACAATCATTCAAAATATAATTTAAAGTCTACATAAAAAGCACGAATACTCTCTTTATTGTCGATTCTTTATTATTTTAATGAGAGTCTAAATATAACCATAACTCCACCGCCAAATTTCCTTTTTTTTCCACCTCCTCTGTTTACTTTAAATGGAAAATCTGCTTTCACATTTGTCCATGGATTTATAGTGCTTGAAGTGAAATGACAAATTATTTTGTGGTTTAGCGGTTTAATTGCCTGCCAAATTTCTAAACTTTCTTAGCATGTGTACTGCATTCCCTTTGCCTCATTTTACATGTAAAATGGAAATGAATGCATGCTCTTTGGAAGAGCCTAGATAATTTCAAGGTCTGCTTCCTGCCTTCCTTAAAGTATACATTCTAGTCCAAGATTGTTTTTTTTTCTTTTCACTTTTCAGGGGGAAAAAAATGCCTCTCCTCTCCCACAAATTCAGTATAGGCATACTGGCCGCCTTCCGTCTTGGGCAGTCTGCCTAAGTACTTAATTGTTCAATCTCTACATGAGAATCATTTTGCCTGACAGTGAAATGAAGCTGACTCTGTGGTAGCAGGGAGCAGCTGTCAAAGGCATAAGCTCTGCTACCCTGCAGGCTGGGATCTGGCACGAAAAAGGATGCCTCTCCATTTCCAAGACGGGAAGAACGATGATGCTTCATAGCCCAATGGCACTTTAACTTTTTAACAAACTTACTTTGCCCCCATCTGCCCCCTCCGTCATACACGTCACCTTTTTCATGCCTGGCTCGCTCTGGCCACTGATCCACTGATCCTCACAGGTTCGTCATTGTTTCTCTTCTGCTACTGTCTCTTTCACTTTCATAGCGAGTCCTCCAATTTCTTGCCATCGTGCTCAGTAATTTTAAGTCTCATGTCAGCTGTCATCTAAACTGTTCTTTTAAATATTCAGAATTGACCTCAACATCCCTCTGCATACATGTCATGATGGGCATTCATGAGAAGCTGAGGGAGAGAAAGGAGAGGGGCTTATGTAAAACTAGGTAGTGTGTGTGTGTGTGTGGGGGGGGGTTGCCAGTGATTGGAAGCTCCATGGCAAGGAGTGTCCAGGGACAGAATCACAAGCTCATAGAGCTTTGAGTTAATTAGATTCAGTCACATGACCTTTGTAGCTCTGCCAATTGCAAGAAATAATTGGACACACATTGACAGGTTGGCAGGGTTCTGCTGCTGTGTCTGGTTAAGACATGAGGTCTCTACTAGGGTTGTGTTCTTGTGGTCCCTTATATTTTTCATACTGTCCTGGTGCAGTTTATCTTCTCTGCACTTTTCTGGCCTTCCTTTACACTGTACATTTGCGCATATCTGTACACAGCTTCCTGCTCATATGCCCTTTAGAAGGACGGTGTGAAGAGAGGCTTGCTGTGTTCTATTTCAAGTCTCAACGTCTGTCACCATTATTTCTTTTATGTGATTGATGATCCCTCCCAGCCCTCAACACCTCAAACCGTTTACTGCCATCTCTCAGTTCTCTCCATGACGTCTTCTATTGCTCAGAAACTCAAATACATCACTAATGGAGATTATTAAATTGCAGGTACAAATGAAAAAGCAAAACCAAGTAAAAGAAAGAACTTTCTAAAATTGGAGGAGTTTGCACTATGATTAGAAACGAATTCCTTCCCTGTCCTGTTTCATCGTCTGTGTCCTCACTTTGTACCTGTGAACAGACAAAGACATTATGAACACTTGCATGGTTTTGCAATACTATCATGTGTCCCATGGTCAACGCAAGAAGATCTCAGTCTCTCTTATCTCTCTAGAGTTAATATCTTACTGTTACCAGAACTCAGGTCCACTTTTAGGATCATTAGTCTTGCAAATAAAATAACTTAAAAAGGGACTTTGAAGGCAACTCGAGGGAAGTTGTATTGTAATCTGACAAGAAAAAAGGAGGACAGCCAAGCTCTCAATATGTACAGAATCCTCTAGGAGGAGGAGCAGGAGAAAAAGGGTGGTAGGTACAAATTAAAATGGAGTCCTCTAAATGGAGTTAAAAGTCAGGTGGGCTCAACAGCGGAAGCAAGCAAGCTACTGCTTACAGGGTAGGGCTTCAGAAAGACAGAAAAAGAGAAAGACAGACAGAGAGGCAGGCAGGCAGACAGACGAACATACAGGGTGGGTTCACAGAGAGGACAGGGATGACTTTTCAGAGAGTGTGAGGATGCCCTGATGTTGGGACCAATAAACTTAAGATTTGGGTGTATGTCTGAAAAGTAAATATAGGAAAAAGGAAGAATATAAAATTTAAACCTTCTGAGTTAAAACTCAGAACACAAGGGTGATTACCTGTATAAGTATCTGTGGAGGTTCTTTAAAAGGGGAACAAGAATACCCTTGGGAGGGAATAGGGAGGCAAAGTTTAGAACAGAGACAGAAGGAACACCAATTCAGAGCCTGCCCCACATGTGGCCCATACATGTACAGCCACCAAACTAAATAAGATGGATGAAGCAAAGAAGTGCAGGCCGACAGGAACCGGATGTAGATCTCTCCTGAGAGACACAGCCAGAATACAGCAAATACATAGGCGAATGCTAGCAGCAAACCACTGAACTGAGAATGGGACCCCCATTGAAGGAATCAGAGAAAGAACTGGAAGAGCTTAAAGGGGCTTGAGACCCATATGAACAACAATGCCAACCAACCATAGCTTCCAGGGACTAAGCCACTACCCAAAGACTATACATGGACTGACCCTGGGCTCCATCTGCATAGGTAGCAATGAATAGCCTAGTAAGGGCACCAGTGGAAGGGGAAGCCCTTGGTCCTGCCAAGACCGAATCCCCAGTGAACGGGATTGTTGGGGGGAGGGTGGTAGTGGGAGGAGGATGTGGGGAACACCCATATAGAAGGGGAGGGGGAGGAGTTAGGGGAATGCTGGCCCAGAAACCTGGAAAGAAAATAACAATTGAAATGTAAATAAGAAACATCCAAGTTAATAAAGATGAAAAAAAAGAGAAATACCCAATTTAATAAAGATGGAGAAAAAAGTATCTGTGGAGGAAGAGGCTTCTGGGGGAAGATGAGTGCCTAGCTCATTGAGGGGATCCTTACATAGTCTTATAAGCATCAAAAGCAGCTGACATACCTGGACCATTCCATATATATTTGTCAAATAGTATTTTGTGCATGCAACAAGAACTATAAAAGGCAGCATGTATTTTGCATGTTGTTTCAGGCTTATGTAAGTGACCCATGCATTTCAAGCCTCTAGGTTTAAGTTGACATGTCCCTTGCCCTCAAAAAGAGGGCACTGCAGTGAGCACAGGGATTTTGCTAGAAAAATTCACCTAAGTACAGGTTCTAATCTCAGCTTTATTTGCCAGTAGTACTGCTACTCTTAATGACTCTTGGATTTATATGTTTGGCTTACATTTCTCCCAAGACTCACCTCTACAACTGCACCCTAGGGAGGGCTGAAATGCAAACTGTTTAAAACTAAATTTCTTGTTTTACCTCTTAAACCTGTTCTTGCAATTGTCCGCACATGTGCAATTTCTCAGGTCCTGGCTAGATGCATGCCTGTCTCTTCACTCCAATAACTTTCTGCATTATTTACATTTTTGTTACGATCACAAAATACCATGGTAGGAAACAATATAAGAAAACTTTTGGCCTATGGCTCCCAATTGCTTGGTGTCCTTGCCACCATGTGTGGGAACAGCATGGTGGCAAGATCAAGAAGCTGACAGTTGGCTTCTCAATGCCCACAGTAAAGAGAATAAACTGGAAGTGGGGCGAGGCAGTTATCAAAATCCTTCTCCAGTGATGAACTTGCCCCTGCAATGATTCCATCGTAAACGATTAGTAACCTCCTTAAATAGCAGCTAGGGACCAAGTGTTCAACACCTGAGCATATGGGAGGAGGACATTTTTTCTTTCTGATTCCCATCTTCAAATATTTATTCTACTTTCAAAGTATACACAAGACTTAAAATACCCAGTGTCATTTTTTTCTACATTTGTTTAGTGTTGTGTCAATGAGAAAACAGACTAGGTATGCTTCCAGTGATAATGTGGATGAAAGTCTTACAAATACCGCTGTGAAAGAAGTAAAACCTAATTTATTGATCTACGCCTTTATATTGTCAAGTACAGAATCAGACCAGATGATGACAGGTTGTTAGGATGTGGGTTTCCCTTATAGGTTAGTGACCAGAAAGAATCCTTTGAGAATTTGTGAAAGGATTTTTGTTAAAAACTACATCAGCTACATACGTATGATGCATATGCCTATGTATCTATATTGACTCTACAAAGCAGCATGGATATATCCTTCACTTTCTGACCCAAACTGTATCACCTCTTTGTTTAATATGTGTGTGTGTGTGTGTGTGTGTGTGTGTGCGTGTTTAACATTTGAATAATTTATTTTGGTTTGCTTCTTTGAGATGAAGTTTCTTGTAGTCCAGGATGATCTCCAACTTACTGTCAAGGATTTCCCTGCATCCCTAATGCTAGGACTTCAGACGGGTGCCATCATGCCCAGTCCAAACTAAATCATCTTTTACTCTTCTGCACCCCTGGCTCTCTGGCTTCTTCCCATATCTATGTAAAGTAGAGCCTAAATAATGTCTTGAATGTTCCACTAAGTTTCTGTCATGTCTGTTTGGAAGCATCCACTATTTTCTGCAGAGCACAGACTTCCTTTCCTTTATGAACAGCACTAAGCAACCTTCCTCCAGTTTCCTGTACCTTTCTGTGTTCACTCATTGTGTACAAATGTTTGGACTCATTCACCAGGGATAATTTTACTTGTATAGAACTTCAGCATTATAAGAGTCAGAAACAATGATTTTAGTTAAAAATGTGACAAGAAAAGGAGTTAAATAAAAGTTATAAAACATGAAAACTGCTAAAATTAGGAAAGTTTTCCTGTTGTGTTCACTTAATGTACTAATCTTCAACAGAGCAGACCAAATAAAAGTCATTCATTATTAAAGTCACATAACCCAACTGAAATTTTCAGGAAATAGAGAGGCACCTAAACAGAGACTCCTGCCCCCAAAACTGGAGATCGTAGTCTTCCAAGAGAGCAAAAGGAAGTAACCTAATGTGATTCCTTCTGTTCCTTCCCTTTGTTTTGTTTTGTGGTTCCTACTTTGTAAAGCCCACAACTGTTGCTTTGAGAAATCCCTTATTCTATCCTATAAAATAAAGACTACCCAAATTATTAATTACAACCGAACAGTAATTTGAACTATGACATTTGTGCATTTCTTTCCTTTGACACAATAAATGAAAACACATTGCAAAACAATAAAATTTGTTTGAGGACCGAGTGACTACAAGGGAAGACTGTGATTGTTTTGCAGCCTGGATGATTGAAAGGATAGTTATGGAGGTCATTGCACAGCTTTTGGACACAGTTTTCTTTTGTTTTTTGTTTTTTACAACATAGTCAAAATGAGATTTCCACCATAGTGAAATATTCACTGTCAAGAATATCAGTGGTGTTATGATACATAATGTCAAGGCCTGTTAAAAGATAGGATTGCATAGGATGTTTAGTCTGGAACAGAAAGACATTCCTTGGTAAGAAAGGAACAGGTTAAGAAAGAGCTTAGAAACAGGGGTGGCTAAAGCCACATCGTGATCAGGGGTTAGATGCTGAGAAACGGAACGCATTAGATAATAGGAGGTAACACAAAGGGGGTTGGAGAACATTTTCTTAATTGAAACTATTGTAAAAATATGCATTTCTCCTTTCATTTTACTCATTTGTTCCAAAGTCAAAGGTTCCATAAAGTAACATAGAAGACCTTAGTGGTACAGTTCAAAGCCAAGCCTGATTCAAGGGCGTGGTGCTAGCTTTGTGGACATGGACTGCTGTATGGAAACATTTCTCCTGGTATTCAGAGTTACAGTATTCACTTCCCAGTGGAGCCTGAGGTTGTGCCCAGCAGAATACAGTTTCCAGTGAGGCCATATTCAGTAGAGACCTCAGATATGACATGTATCACATGCAGGTAGCAATGCCTGCTGCTAAGATGCCCTTCCGCCAGCGCAGTCCTGGTTCCCTTACAGTGCATTTCCATGGCCTTTATTTCTACCTATAATTAAGCTAGCAAAGTTTGAAAGAATGCTGGCCCAAGTACAAGATCACAATTATTGTCACTTTATTTTACAATATCAGTACAAGAACACTTGACCTGGAACTCTTCAGATTCTTAATCGGCAAAACAAAACTGATGATATTTTTGCTAGTGTTGATCTTAAACATTCAAAAAATGTCATATGACATACTTATGTAATTCAAAGATCATCATCAATGATAAGGTATGTAAAATAGAGTTATTTTGACACATTTATGTGTCACACTGCCTTATAATTATATTAGGACAGAATTTGCATAGTGCGTAAACTAGATCTAGTATATGTAGTATATGTTTGTTTATGACATTTCCCTGCTTTAAATATATTTATAATTTGACTTAACAGATATTAGTGATATATGTTCTGTATGTTAAGCTGGATGCATATCTTGTAGAGCATACGGAGACTTGGTAGCTTCAGGGTTTACTGTGGTGTTGATGCAACAAACTGGCCACACTTGTCAAGAACTGCAAAACAAGTACAATATAACCCTGGTAGCGAAGAGACTTGAGAACTTGCTATAGCTTAAGACATGCTGGTAAGTGATAGGAGGTCCCCAGACAAAGGCCTTCATTATTTATACCATAGCCAGAAGCAGAAGCTTCATATTCTAACTGAGATGTGGACTGTATGTATGATTTGATGTGGAATGAATGCATGCTCAGAATATATGAAAGGTCAGGTTTTAAATCTCAGTGTCACATAAATAAGACATCTGATCAATTAATGAAATTATCACACAGTGAAAACACTTCACAAAATAATGTTTAGAAATTTGCTTTTCCCTATGCTATTATAAATAGACTTCTATTATTAGAGGACAATAAATTTAATGAATATTAAAATGTAAAATCAGTTGCATTTAAATAATACCAAAATGTTTTGTTTTCAAAATTGAATTAAAGGCCATGAAATTGGCTTATGAAAATACATTAATAGCAACTATAATTTGAAAAGCATCATGTTGTGAAAATTAAACACTTAGAGCAAACTGGGAATAATGTATGTACATGTGTATAAGTTTAACACTACTTTTACTTGTTCAACATTATATTCACCTGCTTTACATACAAAGGATGTTAATGCAGTGGCTAATGTGACTGACAATTTAAGACAAAAGTAGTATATATTTGGCTATTAAAAATGTGTTGCTCTACACAATATATAGCTTTTTTGTAGTCTTAGGGGGAAGCTCATTAATTAGTCTTTTCAGTAAACTAAATCGTTGTCTTCAAGACCCCATGTTGCCATGAGAGATACCTCTTTCTAACAACATAAAAGTATCCTTAGTATTTGACCAGTAACCTTTTGTTTTGAAAAGAAAGGGTCCCCGAAGTTCTTTCAGTGTTGAAAATAGTTTTCACTGTCCTGGGTTTTTTTTTTTTTTTGTTATTCCAAATGAATTTGCAAGTTGCTCTTTCTAACTCTATGAAGAATTGAGTTGGAATTTTGATGGGGATTGTTTTGAATCTACAGATTGCTTTCATCGAGATAGCTATTTTTACTATATTAATCCTGCTAATCCATGAGCATGGGAGACCATTCCACATTTTGAGATCTTCTTCGAGTTCTTCCTTCAGAGACTTGAAGTTTTTGTCATACAGATCCTTCACTTGCTTGGTTAGAGTTACACCAAGATGGATGCTTCAGTCCTTCTTATAAGAGAGAACAACATACCCACAGAAGGAAATACAGGGACAAAGAGTAGAGCAGGGACTGAAGAAAACTCCATCTAGAGACTGTCCCATATGGGGATCCATCCCATATGTAGCCACCATACCCAGTCATTATTGCTGATGCGAAGAAGTGCTTGCTGACAGGAGCCTAATATGGATGTCTCCTGAAAGGCCTGCCAGAGCCTTACTGATACAGATGAGTATGTTTGCAGCTAACTATCATACTGAGCACAGAGACCCCCAGTGGAGGAGCTAGAGAAAGGACTGAAAGAGCTGAAGGGGTTTGCAACCTCATAGGAAGAATAACAATATCAAACAGCCAAATCCCCAAAGCTCCCAGGGACTGAAACACCAACCAATGAGTACACATGGAGGGACCCATGACTCCAGCCACATTTGTACCAGAGGATGGCATTATCCGTCATCAATAGAAGAAGGAGCCCTTGGTTCCATGAAAGATCATTTTTCCCAGTGTAGGGGAATGCCAGGACGATGAGGTGGGTGTCGGTTGGCAGGAGTGGGAGCACCCTCATAGAAGCAGGGGAGGGGGAGGTGGTTTGGGAGAGGGGGGAAGGGGATAACATTTGAAATGTAAATACATAAAATATCCAGTAAAAATGATTTGCCAAAAAAAAAAGAAAGAAAGAGAGAGAGGGAGGGGGGAGGGAGGGAGGGAGGGAGGGAGGGAGGAAGGAAGGAAGGAAGGAAGGAAGGAAGGAAGGAAGGAAGGAAGGACCTAGCACCTTAACATTGAGCATAAATTACTTTTCTCCTTGTGAAAAAAATATGGCAAAAGCAACTTGAGAAAGGAAATGACTATTCTAACGTAAAGTCCGGGTGTTCCAATCATAATGATGAGAAGGCCTGGCATCTGTAACAGACGTTGCTTCTGTGTTCAGGTAGCAGAGATGAGTGCTGCTGTTCTGCTTAAGTTCTTCCTCCTTATGGGATGTCAGTCCATGGGGTGGCAGCACCTACACTTCCAGTGGGTCCTCTACTTTCAGATAATCCAGTTTAGAACCCCCTCAAATATTTGTCTTCAATTTTGTCTTAGAATATCTAGATTCTCATGTTACTGTCAGTAGTAACCATTACAGTGCATATTTTAGGGTCCAGATTCATCGTGGTTTCGCTGGACTCAGAATCCCTAAAACCTGATGTGTCATGATTATATTTTTACGTTTGAAATGCTTGAGGCAGGATAAAAGTTCCTTTCAATACTTTGGGAGCAGAAGTGGACCCTGTGAAGAGGGAAGAAGCTT
This sequence comes from Rattus rattus, assembly GCF_011064425.1. Taxonomy (NCBI): domain Eukaryota; kingdom Metazoa; phylum Chordata; class Mammalia; order Rodentia; family Muridae; genus Rattus; species Rattus rattus. The sequence goes on from NC_046159.1 coordinate 68,627,054, forward strand.
AAGTATACAAACATCAAAAAGCTTTTGATGTTACTATTATTTTGAGAAGAATTTAGAATACATCTGAATTATTCCCAGGTTAGTGGAGTTTCTTACTGAAGAAATGTTTCACTTTCATTGTAAACCAACAGCCATCAGAAAACCAAACCAAACCAAAACTAAGGAAGAAACTTAAGGTGAATGCATGTCCACAGCTGGAGAGATACATAGACCATGTAGACTCAATCAAGTCAGGGACAGAGCACAAGGGTAGGACAGATATATAATTAGATGCGTGGGTAGTGGGTATAGATGATAGACCTCTGGAAGGAATGCAGTTCCAAGCCAAGAAAAATAATATTAAGTTGGGAAGAAAATGTGAAAACTTAAGAAATGGCTAAAGTGTGTTCAGAGAGTGTTACTAGGAATGCAAATCCAGAATTTTCTCTTTCTATGCTAGCACCATGCAATCCGACCCAGCTTAAGTAACCATCCTTGCATAGCTTGGAGTTCAGAATGAGCTCTGTATGACACAGGTTGTGGGAAGGATGAAACGGATATGATTCACAAGGCTTATCTTCTGTTATATGTCAGAATCTGATCACTTCAATAGTATTTGCACAGCTCCCCAAGGTCTTCTTTCTCCCTTTCCTTTAGCTCTGTTGCCAAAACTTCCTATTAAGAATATTGGATAATGTTTTCAAGCAAGAAAGTTCAAAATACAACATATAAAAAGGAAAAGGCATTGTCAGTTCAAGTTTTTAGCATTAGAATAGGGAAAGATGACTCATTGACCCTCTCCCCATATAAAAGAAATGAGAAAAAGTGAGAAGTGAAAATGCTTAAGAGTCCTGTGTGGAAATCCCAGTGAAGGTTGGGGAGATGCAGTGGACTATGTTGATTACACCAGCACAAGGCTGGCAGGGTGATCCCCCAAAGATGGTAAGATTCATCTGATTCCTTTTCTTTAATGGAAAACTTTAACATTATTCAAGAGAAGGTCATCTTGCAAAAAAAAATATTGCTATGGTGTTCTTGTATTTCATGGTTTACAGAAAGAATTCACAATGTACTGTTGGCCGTTGCTGATGGGGGAGTCTAGCTGGCCTGCAGGCCTCTGGGGGATTTTTCCGTCTCTACCTCCCATTTCCATTCAGGAGTTCCTGGGTTATTGCTGCATTTGTCGCCATGTTTTTTATAGTGCTTTCTGATGAGAAGTCAGTTCATCATGCTTTCATGATAAATGCTACTTAGTGAGCGATTTTCCTAACCCCCCCAAATTTAGAATTTTTAATGTCAAATGTCATAGGTAAAATACACAGGTAACATACATTTCATGAAACATCTAAGTTTTATAAGAAAAAAAGGGGTTTTTTGTTTTTTTGTTTTTTTAATTCCAAGTAGAAAGAAGAGTGAGTTACCACAAGGCGCAGGGAATCGAGTGACTAATCTGAAACACCAAAGACAGTCTGGAGGAATCCAGTGTTCCTGGCTGAACAGTACATGAAGAAGACAGCTCCTACCATGAACTGCAGGGTGACAACTTTGACAAAAACCCCTGGAAGGTCTCTGAGGCTACAGCGTTGATCAACAAAAACTTATCAAGTAGATTTGCATCTAGCTTAGGGTAGAGTGCTTGCCCAGCTTAAGTGAGACTCTGGGCTGCATCTAACCTGTTATGAACAAATAAACATGCAAAACATAAATAAATAAAGATACATCAGGTACAGACAGTTTTTTTTTCATTTGTTTTAACTCCCAGAAAACGTAGGACAAAACAATGATTGGAGTCCTTGTGAACTGTGACGCTTTCAAGGTTTGACATGCTGGCTTGCAAGCCTTGGGACACATAGTAAGACTGATTGTCCTCAAGATGTGGTTGGTGAATTTCAGTTGTGTTCTACATTTTCATTCTCATCTTATTACCAGTGGTTCTATTCTGGACATGTGAGATTAGAACACTAAAAGAAGAAGAGTTTCCTAGGCAGCTCCTGGTCTGCTTTTAGCAAAGTACAGGCAATGTTCTGCATCTCTGTTCTCAGATATGTGTATTCAAGATATTTTATGGCCTAAAATGAAATTTCAGATATATTTCCCATTTTCTGGTTTATGCTTGTGTGTATGGAAATATTGTATACATAGATGTACTAACACCCATACAAACACAAACATACTAACAGAGATGTCACCTCATGTGCTACCTTCCTTTATTCTCTAACACCAAGGCCTTTCCTGGAATACTGACCCCTCTTGTGTGGAGCCCAGTAGTGGTGATGATTGGAAAGTGACCTTTTTCTTGCACTGAGGAGGCAGCGTTTTCCCTAAAGCTACCCTTGCTTGTGTTACAAGGCATAGAAAAAGCTCCTTTAAAATTATAATTAAAGAATTGTGTAACATATAGGCTACAGAAATGCTAGTTCCCCATCATTACAGTTAATATAACAAAGATATGGAGATATTAGGCTGAGATAACATTGGAACAAATAACTAAGTGTAAGGAAAGAAAAGGTGAAAGCACTATTACCATGGCTTTTAGGGTTTTTTTTTTCTTAAAAATTGTTTAGCATCATTCAGCTGAAAAGAACCTCAAATTCACAGCATTAATGTCACATTAGCATATCTTTTCATTCTATGAACTACATGTAAGTTCTTTTTCCACAGGGTTATGGTAGTAATTATTATGAAAATGTATTTTATTCTATATGTCATGAAGCAACCAACATCTTAGACAGATGTAGGTCAGTAACCATGGTAATAATGTGCTCTATGGAATAGCATAGGAATAGCAAGTTTTTCTTAGAAGGGACAAGTTCAGGGACATGAAACAGACTGAATATTGGAAGAGAAATGATAACATGAGCTGAATGGAAAAATGCTCCATATATGTTTTGGGATCAATAAATGAGGTTCTTTTCAAAGGAGTATCTTGTGCAAACACAAGTTAAAGTCTCAATTATGTGACCAATCTAGATTTTGCTGAATGCCATTTACTGCATTCAGCGTCTGAGAGGAAGCTCTTGGACGTGTAGGCTGTGGTGATTGTCATCCAAATGTGGAAAGTAAATGTCCTTTTGTAACAGATTATAAAGTATTTTGAAAAGTGGGGAGCTTGATAAGTATGAGAGAAACAAAGGCCACAGGTCTCCTGTGCTGGTCCTGTGCCTGGTTTGTGCTCACTCAAAGGATGATATGGCCTTTTCTCTTTTTGGAGTACCATAGTCACTGCTAAGAGACACCATGATGAAAGCAAGTCTTATAAAAGGAAGCACTTAATTGGGAGCTAGCGTACAGTCTCAGAGGTGCATCTATATCATCATGATCAGGTGCATGGCAGAAAGCAAGCAGAAACATGTGCTTCTCCTTATCCACAGGCAGCAGGCAGAGAAAAAGAGTGGTCCTGACACAGTCTTTGAAAACCTCAAAGCCCACCCCATGTGACACATTTCCTCCATCAAGACCACACCTACTTCAAAAAGGCTATGCCTCCTAATCCTTCTTTTTTTTTTTTTTTTTTTTTTTTTATTATTAACTTGAATATTTCTTATATACATTTGAGTGTTATTCCCTTTCCGGTTTCCGGCAAACATCCCCTCCCCTCCCTTCCCTATGGGTGTTCCTCCCACCCTCCCCCCCCCCTATTGCCGCCCTCCCCCAACTGTCTAGTTCACTGGGGTTCAGTCTTAGCAGGACCCAGGGCTTCCTCTTCCACTGGTGCTCTTACTAGGATATTCATTGCTACCTATGAGGTCAGAGTCCAGGGTCAGTCCATGTATAGTCTTTAGGTAGTGGCTTAGTCCCTGGAAGCTCTGGTTGCTTGGCATTGTTGTACATATGGGGTCTCGAGCCCCTTCAAGCTCTTCCAGTTCTTTCTCTGATTCCTTCAACGGGGGTCCTATTCTCAGTTCAGTGGTTTGCTGCTGACATTCGCCTCTGTATTTGCTGTATTCTGGCTGTGTCTCTCAGGAGCGATCTACACTTCTGCACTTCTTTGCTTCATCCATCTTATCTAATTGGGTGGCTGTATATATATGGGCCACATGTGGGGCAGGCTCTGAATGGGTGTCCCTTCAGTCTCTGTTTTAATCTTTGCCTCTCTCTTCCCTGCCAAGGGTATTCTTGTTCCCCTTTTAAAGAAGGAGTGAAGCATTCACATTTTGATCATCTGTCTTGAGTTTCATTTGTTCTAGGCATCTAGGGTAATTCAGGCATTTGGGCTAATAGCCACTTATCAATGAGTGCATACCATGTATGTCTTTCTGTGATTGGGTTAGCTCACTCAGGATGATATTTTCCAGTTCCAACCATTTGCCTACGAATTTCATAAAGTCGTTGTTTTTTATAGCTGAGTAATATTCCATTGTGTAGATGTACCACATTTTCTGTATCCATTCCTCTGTTGAAGGGCATCTGGGTTCTTTCCAGCTTCTGGCTATTATAAATAAGGCTGCGATGAACATAGTGGAGCACGTGTCTTTTTTGATATGTTGGGGCATCTTTTGGGTATATGCCCAAGAGAGGTATAGCTGGATCCTCAGGCAGTTCAATGTCCAATTTTCTGAGGAACCTCCAGACTGATTTCCAGAATGGTTGTACCAGTCTGCAATCCCACCAACAATGGAGGAGTGTTCCTCTTTCTCCACATCCTCGCCAGCAGTACCGCTTCCTGGTGACTAAGCGTTCAAATATATGGACCTCTGGAGTCCATTCTTGATCAAACCCACACATGGAGTTTGCATTGAGTCAGACAGGCTTACAACATTCACTTTCTTGAATCATAAGCTCCCTTCTTACGTCTTTTCTAAAGTCCAGGCAAGCATCTTCTGTTGAGTCTAGATATGTACACTTCTATTGTGATAGGATATGATTGTTGAATGCAAAACTGACTCCTTCTGCAGTCTTATTTGATATCAGTTTGACCTCTGTTTGCCAGTGTCTCAGAACAATTGTCTGCAGAATTTAAAAATTCAGAAAATGTTACAAAATGTCAACTGCTGTGGTCTTGACTGTGGATTCCTACTTGTGGAAGTCAGAGGTTGATTTCTTTAGCTAAATAGGATATCAAAGAGGAAGGGACTATTGTTCTTCAAAGCATGTTGATAAGTGCCCACTATGAATGCCAGGAACCTTAGCCAGGAGTACAAGAGAGAGTGGTAGATTCTGGAAATTCTGATAACTGCTCTTTAAAATGAAAAACAAATATAAAATCTTCCATTCTACATATGATTAATTGGAGACAGAAGATGGACGGTAAATGCTGGCTATTGTGTAATCACAGTGTGGTACTGACCAATAAATGTTTGTATCTGATCATGAAGGGTTAGACCATTTGGAGGCCATAGAAAAGTCTTACAGAAAAGCACTCAGTTACTTTTTCCCGTTGTTGTCACAAAATACATGACAAAATCAAGTTGAAAAGGAAATTGCTGTTCTGGCTCCCAATTTGAGACCAAAGGCCATAATGACAGCAAAGGTGTGAAGCGTCTAGTTTACACTGTCGCTTTGCACCTTAAACAAGGAGGCTGACTAGGATGATGCTGGTACACAGTTCCCTTCCATTTGTCTTCACTCTGGAACTCCAGAGCATGGGATGGCACACTTAGATTCTGTCTGCTCCCCTTTCCAACATGTTCCTTGAGCCTGGGGCATAGAGGTTGTGTTGTGGATCATCAGTTGGGAATGGTCACTCTGTAGTCAGTTGTTCCTTGCATTTTGACCAGTTTGCATTTGCCCAGTTATTGCTTTGTGGTTCCAGTGGTCTTCATCCACTGGAAAAAAATAAGCATCTTTGATGAGGAGTGAGAACTACACTTAGCTGTGGGAATAAGGATAAGTGTTTTGAATGCAGATAGAAATTATGCTGATTTATTTCTGTCCTTAATGTGCAACAACAAGAAAATCAGAAATTATCTTTTAATGCCAGTTAAATTAAATGAAATGAGATAATGGCTTCAAAACATTTTCAGAAGTTAAAAGCTATAGAAAAAAAGTTCTATGTCAATTTAATATCACATAGGAAGCACCAATAAAACATGAGATTTATTGGTGCTTATGCTGGTCTGTTTCGTTTGCAAGGACTTGTGCAGTGCTTTGGACGTTGCTGGGCTATATCTTCCATTTCCATGTAATTAAATTCCTCTTTCATTGCTTCCCTCGCAGAGTTGATTTTATGTTCTCCTTTTCCTTATGTATTTTTTTTTGCATTCCAATAATATGAAGACAATGTGCTTAATAAGAGGACTAGAAACCCAATAAAACTGTATCATTCTTATATAGAACAGTTGACTTTTCCCTCAGCAGTGAATGGCTTTTTTCCCTGAGATTCAATTTGAATAAGAGATGAAATGCAGGAAAATAATAAAATTTACAGTTCAGCTTAATCCGTCTGGGGTGGATTCTTTCAAAGAGAATTGCATTTCTGAGTACTTAAATCCAAAAGTGAGGAAAGTCTGAATACGTTAAGTTAGACATTAAGAAGACATTTACTTGAAAAATATTTAGATAACAGATTAATGTTTAGGAAATAAATTAGTTGAAGATGACAAGAAATTAAAATGTGAAAACTAACACTTTTTGGATTGTGGAAAAAAATCTTTTTTTTTAAAGCTGGTTTAAGAAAATTCTGTGGATATTTGGAAGAACTGTGTTCTAAGCTTTGTGGGTTTTAGAGTAAGCGTTAGCAGAATGGCTAGTGGTGTAGAATAAGAAAGAATGAATTGGGCAAGAAAGAGCAGGTGGGTTTCCATAACCAAGGAGACTGCATGATATATGGGAAGTGTTAGAAGATCCCAGCTAGTGGATCATAAAGTCTATTTTGTTCTGTGATGTCAAAATAGATGGACGAGTAAATAAATGGAGCTAGAAAGAGGTCTATGCTAAGGGATGGTTGCTTGATGCACCTCCCATGCCAGGGGATCCTATTTTGCTAAGGATTATGTTAATACGAGTTTATTGAATGTATTTTCTTAGAAGATTCATTTTCGTTATAATTTCCATTCTTCTGAGTGCCATCTTTGTCCAGCAATTAAGAACATTAAATAGCATTAAAACAAAAATAATAAGGGATAGCCAATGTTTTTCAAAAACAGAAAGTTAAAAATGATCATGTGGGTATGCTTTTTTATTTTTTTAAACTTTTGTTAGATCTATTTCTTTACTTACATTTAAATGTTATTTCCTTTCCCGGTTTCCTGTCCATAAGTCCCCATCCCCTCCCCTCCCCTCCCCCATACAGGTATTCCTCCCAATAGATCCCCCTTACTGCCCCCCCATATTCCCCTGCATTGAGGGTCCAACCTTGGCAGAACCAAGGGCTTCCACTTCTACTGGTGCCCAACAAGGCTATTCTCTGCTACATATGCAGTTGCAGCCCTGGGTCAATCCATGTATAGTCTTTCGGTAGTGGTTTAGTCCCTGGTAGCTCTGGTTGTTTGGCATTGTTGTTCTTATGTGGGTTTGCTTTTTATCATATAGGCTATCCACAGGGTAGCAAGATAAACTTCAGTCCTTCTCTGCTCAACTGCTTTAGCTAGATGGATGTGAGTGAACGCTCCTTAATGTATCTTAAGAGGTGGAGAGAATGCTAGGTCTACACAGTATGCACCTCTTCCCAGTTTCTATTTCCTCCTCCTCCTCCTCCTCCTGCTCCTCTTTCTCTTCTTCCTCCTCCTCCTCCTTCTTCTCCACCACCACCACCTCTTCCTCCTCTTCCTCATCTTCTCCTCCTCCTCTTTATCTCCTCCTCATTCTCCCCATCCCCCTGCTACTCCTCCATCCTTCTCTTTCTTTTTTTTTCCCCTTATGAATATTTTTTTTAACTTGAGTATTTCTTATATACATTTCGAGTGTTATTCCCTTTCCCGGTTTCTGGGCAAACATCCCTCCCCCCCCCCCCTTCCTTATGGGTGTTCCTCCCCCCTCCCCCCATTGCCGCCCTCCCCCAACAGTCTGGTTCACTGGGGTTCAGTCTTAGCAGGACCCAGGGCTTCCCCTTCCACTGGTGCTCTTACTAGGATATTCATTGCTACCTATGAGGTCAGAGTCCAGGGTCAGTCCATGTATAGTCTTTAGGTAGTGGCTTAGTCCCTGGAAGCTCTGGTTGCTTGGCATTGTTGTAATATGGGGTCTCGAGCCCCTTCAAGCTCTTCCAGTTCTTTCTCTGATTCCTTCAACGGGGGTCCTATTCTCAGTTCAGTGGTTTGCTGCTGGCATTCGCCTCTGTATTTGCTGTATTCTGGCTGTGTCTCTCAGGAGAGATCTACATGTGGTTCCTGTCAGCCTGCACTTCTTTGCTTCATCCTTCTCCTTCTTATTCTTTTGCTTTCTTTTCTCAATTTTTCTCCACCCTTCGGCTTCTGCTCCTCCAGCATTGGCTTGTCAGTGTGCCTTTGAATCTATCCTCGATGCTCCTCGATCTCCTTCACTCAAATTTCTATGCCAGCTGCCTTTGGCATCATTCTAATACATTTCTTTATCAAAGACATCTTTATGAAAATATTTCTTGTTTTTTCTCATTTATTATGCAAGTTTTAAACTTTTTCCTGTTTGTATCCTTTCATTTTCACTTATCTGCAGACATGTGACTTTGCTCTCTTCCTCATCTGCGCTCCCTAACGAAGATCTCGCTTCCTTTCTCCCACCATTGTAAGAACAAGTCATGCTTATTGTCAGTTAAAGCCAAGCTTACGGTTTCAGGTGATTGTTTGTTAAATTAATCTTTTCTCAAAATATGCAAAATTTACATAGTCAAACATATTTCCTCATCTTATTTTTGAACGTTTTTGTCTGTTTGGAAACAATTTAGGTTTCTTCCAGCAAATGAATTCACACGCTTGTAAATTTCATTTGTTTTCATGCATCATTAGTTGTTTTAAGGCTTATGGAATTTACATACTGCGCTGTGTTCCAACAGAATATTAGTTTCTTGAAAGTTGGCAAATTTTTTTAAAAAAATTAAAGTGCTTACATTGAATGAGTAGTGATTTCATTATATATTTCAAAAAGAAAAGTGCTGATGTATTTAATGTTTTTTATTGAAGTAACAACTGTCTTACTTGGCTTTAAAAAGCACAATGTTATCATGTGAACTCCACATAATACATTATTGTTCTGTGAAAAATGAGGCTAAAATATTAGTAAATGATACTTTCTAATTGGGTGACTGCCTTTCCTGTGTTCCCTCAGTTGTAAAACATTGCTTCGCTATCAAAGATTATAAGCTGATAATGCAAACTTGCGTCATGACTACGCTTTTCAGATTTTTCATGTAGTTGCTTGATACCCTCAGCCCCATTAAGTATTGACGCTCATCTATGATATCAACTCTGCTTCTTCCCAGACAGCATTTTTAACCAGCACCTCATGTGTAAAGCATTGTGTTTGCAATTGCAATATTGATGAATGAAACTTAAAATACATCTTCCCCATATCAATGTGTCCACCATTTACAGGCAGCAATGTCTCATCTGTTGTGTTCTCTGCAGACAGATATTTAAACATCTATTAGGGGGTCACATATTTGAATACGAACGGAGTGACAGAAGGAGGAGCAGAAATCAGAGGAAGGCCATGCAGAGTGACAGAGACCTCAGACTCTCTGTAGTCTAGTCTGAACCTATCTTGGCTAAGCCAGTGGCAGTTCCAGTGATAAACTGCCTTTTGAGGATTATTTATCGAGCACAAATGACTACAGGTCTGTGCTATTTTTGCAAAGCCTGGTTTTGGTCTGGAAGTGATTGTGACTCCCAAAGGACTTGCAAGGAGAGGCTGCCACCAAGTCCTGCTTTCTTATTTTTTTCTCTGTGTTTTTCAAAGACAACATGTTTTTTTGTTCTAATGAAGAATGTTTTATCAATTTTAATTTTATAAATTATTTTGCATGTATATTTACAAAAATCTCACATAGCTCAAGGCAACAACGCTTTTGTTCTACAGGCTTATGTGTCCAACTTTCAGTTTGTCATTTCACTTCATTTTAAGCTAATATCTAAATTATCACCAAAAAGGTAGGGTTCAAGGCATCTATCTATGCATTTGTGCCCAAATCCTTCATAAAAGTTTTAGTAGAATATATTGATTACTTGGATTCCTTATATTTTTATGCATGCATAAACTATATTTTGACTACATTTGCCTTCTGATCATCTACATAACTGGCTTTGAATAAAGATACTTTTATTTATATTGCTTTATCTTTTATGAAATTCGATATTCTTTACTTTTTCTCATTTGAATAGGTAGAATTTCCATTATTTGTGGATTTGTTTGTTTGGGTTTGGGGTTGGGGTTGGTGATGTGTGTGGGTGTGCTTGTGTACGTGTATTTCTCTGTGTGTGAGTGTGTGTGTGTGCTTGCGTACATGTATTTGTGTGTGTGTGTGTGTGTGTGTGCGCGCGCCTGTATTTGTGTGTGTTGCACGTGGATATGTACATTTGAGTGCAGGTGCCCTCAGAAGCCAGAGAGATCATCTTCTCCCATGGAGAAAGAGTGATTAACATAATGTGGATGCTGGAAACTGAGTAGGACCCTCTGCAAAAGCGAGTGTTGGTCAGGTATCTGTTGAGTTCTCTCTCTACTCTCCCAATACAAAACTTTCCTTGAGGCTGCTTGGCACCAGATTAAAGGTGTATGCTACAATGCCTGGGTCTGGTTTCCAGTGTGATGGTAAGGATGGTGAGTTCAGACATCTTTCCTGTGTAAGGAGAATATTCAATCATTTGCTTTATGTAGTTATCAGCTATAGTTTGGCCTTAAATTCTTTCATCAAGCTTTGGAAATTATTTCCTATTGCCTGTTTGTTGAGTCACTGGCATGAGGTATAATTTTTGTTTATGATAATAATCTTAAAGATTAAAGTAATAGTAAAAGAAAAGCAATAGATTCATGAAGATTTCAAAATCAAGCTTATTTTCTTTATCGTAATATATAAAAAAAATTCCCATCTCATTTCAACATTCAAACCTTCAGATTTCTTGTTCAGAATCTTAAGTCATTCTGAACAAAGTATTTCCTTGCAGATGTGTCTTCCTCACATTTAGAAATGACGTTTATAGTGAATGGTGCCTTCAGCCATCTAGATTTCCCTCGATGGCTGAATGGTCTGTTCTTTACTTAAGGTAGCAGTGTCCTCAAATTAACCTCTGACCTAGAAAGCTGCTTTATGCAAAACAAGGCACTTTTCTAGAACTCCAAGTCTAACCCAGGGGGACAAAGAATCAACCCTATCCCACCCCATTTCAACCAAACGATTTTTGAAACACTAGACCAACACCATAATTCTCAGCAAACTAATTTTGACCTTGATATGACTGGTTACACTTCTTAGGCATGTGAACTAAGGTGACATGATGAAAGTTTGCTGTAAGCTCTGAGTCTTCCCTGCTAACAGGAAAATTCCCAAGTTACACAGAATGGAGTGGTCTCTCTGATCTTCATTGTCTATGTTGTCTTTGGAAAATCCTGTTTTACTTCTCTATGACAGTGGTGCTCTTGAGAATACTCTGCTTTTAATGTCTGTCTTGGTCCCTCTCCTGGAGAACAGACCAAGAAGGACAATGGGAGCAGTAGACAGGTCTTTTAGAGAGGCAAGATTGTTATTCTGTAAGAGATAACTTGGGAGGACCCGTGGTATTAGGAGGAAAGAAGGCAGAGTAGACAGATATTGCAGACAGAACTTACTGATGAAAGTGAAATTTGTTTTACAGGCTCAAACTTGGTGTTAGGGCTGAACACCTGTACAAGTGTTGGCATAATTTTTATGATAGTGGAATATGGTGATATTTCCACATGTCTGCAGTTCTGTGTGGGAAATATGAATGGAGATTTCTTCTTGCTATTAGGTTCTAGACATCAAAATAGGTCTGGGTAGACACACACACACACACACAAATGTGTGTGTGTGTGTACACTTTATCCATGTTTTAATTATTATTAATTATTATCTCCAAGTTTTACATTTCATCAATAAACAAATCCTCAAATCACTGACATTTTGAGTTTTAATCCAATATGTGAATCTCTACATTGTGAATCTCATTTGGCATGGTAATACCAGTGCGTGTATATGCGCATGGAGATAAGCATGTGATTGTGTATGTAGAGTCCAAAGAACAACCTTGGGTGTCATTCCTTAAGGAAGAGTCTCACCAGTTTGAAACCTTGCTTTTAATCTGGTTGAACAAAGAGCCACAACCTACCTCTGTCTCCTAAGGAGGAGGCTGTGCTCACATACCACAGCATCTGGGTTCTTGAACTCAGAGATCATCATTTCACTAGGAACACTAATGACTGATCCATCCCCCAGGAACTCTCTCTCTCCCCCCCCTCTCTCTCTCTCTCTCTCTCTCTCTCTCTCTCTCTCTCATTTTTACTTATTTTTTTGGCTTAGAGAATGAGAAAATAGATAATGTTATTTTTTTCTTTTGTCTATTCCCACATTTTCCATGCTAAATTTGCTCCCACGTATTAGACCCTCTTGCAGTCTAACAGTGGCCCTGCAGTGTTCTTGTCTGTACCAATCTCATCTCTCTTGATGCTCCCTGATGCATAGTAACGTCTGCAGCCATACTCTATCCCTGCTGGACTGTGCTGTGCCATCCTTCCCCCCTGCTCACCTGTAATGTGGTTTCTTTTCATGCCTTAGCACCTATGTCACAAGAACTTTCTCTTGTAAGCTCTCTACAGGAGACAAGCCAGTCAGTTGAATGAAGGGCACCCTGCTAATTAGAGAATGGAGCTGGTGACAATTAGGTGTTAAGATAGGGCACAGAAGATAACATTGGACTTTCACTGTCTCAGTCTTAAAAACTTGTCCTCTCTTCCCCAAAAGAGGGCTCTGCGAAGACTTATGAGGGAGAAATTATGCTGTTCTGTGGAAATTCTATTTGCCCTCTTGTATATTTGGCTTCACTTTTCAATTTGCTGTTTTAAACAAGCCTCATTAGCTATGGGGTTATTTATACATCTTTCTGTTGCACTCAGGTATTTGTTTCTCAGAGTACTGTTTAAATTAAAAATAATGACTACAGTTATATAATTTAAACAGAATACAAGAGATTTAGTTGATAATTCTACCTTTTGTTAACTTTCATATTATTTATTTTCATAAATGGTTACTGTCTACATTGTATCAAAATATCAAGATTAGAATATTTATTTTCCTAAACCCGTATAATGAATTTCCTTTAAAAATGGTGATCTGGGCTGGAGAGGTGACTCTGTGATTAAGAATGCTTGATGATTCCAGAGGACCTGAATTCAGTTTCCAGGACCCACACCAGTTGGCTCACAATTGTCTGGAGCTGTAACCAACCTCATTTATTCTTTGTGGTATAGCCGTGCAGGAAAATCCATTGGTTATCAAGGGAAATGGTCCACTTTAGGGTAAATGAAAATTTATTCTTAAAGATGAAAAGTTACAAATAGGCACTTGCTACCTATTTCTTGGGCAAAAGCCATAAAAAGTGCAACCAGGACTTCTGTCTTCCCTTTGTTGCATCCATAGAACTCATGGTATCAATTTGCAGTCTGCCTACCATTTCTCTTCCATTTGTAGAAGTGCAGATTTCTCTGACTATGCCTTTGTTTTGTTGTTCTTCAGTGTGTACAGTATCTAATGGGCTTGCTTACCTCCACAACTCTTTGGGGCACCCATAGAAAACCACGTGCCCTTTTCCATAGCCTTAGCATACTAGTCTAGGGGATTGCCGGTGCTGGAATGGTAAATAGGTCTCTGCATTTTGTTCTCTATTGAAGACATGGGTAAGAAAATACTGACTGCATCCTTCTGCCTCCCTTTTCAACTTCCTTGGTGTTTAAAGATGGCTTCAAGTGAAAAATAAAATTTAAGGTCTTAGTGCCTGGTAAAAAGGATAAGACACCACATGATTTCCAGCCACTTAGCACTGATGATAATGGACAGTGGCTAGGTTAGTGCAAGGGCATTCAGTTTACTATTTGTCATTATGAATTTTTCATTTTAGTGCATCTTTTCTTAATTCAGTGAGAAATTTGGTTCATATATCATCATATGATTATCTGTTTTATTTTCTCCTTTTCTCAGCATTTCTGGAATTTCCATTCCAATTAAATATTATTGAGCTCAGAGTAAAGTTTATTTTCAAAAGTGGTAGTTCAGTTGCCAGGAAACCGCGTGTCAGTGGTAAGAAATAGAACTAGGAATGACAGATGGAAGCTGTATATTTCCCACTTGGGCGAATCTCCACTTTGAGACTGTCTTTCAGCTAGCTCATAAAGGATGCAGAATCTCCAGCCAAACTTGGCTTCTCTATATCTCACATGATGTGCTTATGTCTGATGTAATATTGTTGTGTCACTCTTCCTGGGGAGACATGAATGTCTCTTTGCCCGAGACTGGGTACTGGTCACAAACCAATGCAATGGTTTCACCCAGGTCTACCTTGGAAATTATCAGATTTACTGCGTCACATACATGAGCATGAGTGACAGCTACATTGTAGTGTAGCAGGAATGACAACTCACAAAAGAACAATCCCTCCCTCATCTCCCTGCCCTGTTTGTTGAAAGCACCTCTAATGCGGCTCTTTCCCAACAGTTGTTAACTGTTTTTGTAATCTTGGGAAGGGACCCTATAAAGCATGTTACCTTATGAGAGTCTTGAAATGTGTAGGTCTTGTTAGCATTCTGAGACTTGTGAGCATCCCTTATTTCTCCAGCAGAGACTGTTTCAATTTAGAGAAAATAAAACCCATATAACAAATGTGTAAATATCCACATACTCAAAGAATTATAAAATTGCTTGCATAGTTGATCATAAAGGCAAGGATAAAGGCAAGGAAGTTTTGGTCTCTCTCTGTTGAATATGAAACATGTTATTATGAAAAATTTTACTTCCTGGTTTAAATATAAAAATATCTATTTACTCAGCTGTGTGGAAACAGTGATGTATCACTGAAGACTCCATCCCTGTCTAGCTGAGTGAACTTATTGGAATTGCTTAAAAGAAGCCATACCAGGCAAGTCCAAAGTCCCTTGGGAATCTCTCTCCACAAAGAAATAGTAATACATCATCTGATGTAGATGATCACAGCCACTCTGACTCAGGATGAAATATGTTCGTGTCCAGCCTGAAGGAAATGGCTAAGCAGCAGGATTCTTCACAAGTCTTTCAAGTGTCTCAAATGAAATGACGTCCAATGTGCACTACTGACACTTAGTCATAGAGCTGGTATTTGAACATATGACCTCGAGTCACCTGCTCAAAATTGATGTTGTCTTTTCTTTCTGCATTAAATGAAGTACTATATGGAAAAGTTCTTTCCAAATGGAAAATTGGTGCTTATGATTGACTTCCATGTGTTTACCCTAATACTTGGTTTCATTCCCTCTAACGTGTTTATCTCTTTATTAGGCCGATATATTTCTAGTATAACATGAAGCAAACGTATCCCACAAAAACAACATTGGAACTGATGGCTACACATCATAGGATACCTGAGTCTTTCATTCAGCTTGTCACATTCAAAACAAAAATACTATTTAATATACTTCAAGGTAAAGAGGAATCGTTCAGGTATTTGTTTCTTTATTCATTATGCAATAGGTATTATTAGATATTGAATATTCTACTGAACCATAGGGGAAAAGAAAATATTGTAACTGTGTAACATTAGCTGAACACTAAATTATAGAAATTAAATTAAAAACCACATATTAAATAGAATCCAGGACATATAAGATGGATCTGCAGATAAAAACACTTGATGCACAAACGCTTGAATTGGACCAAAATAACTGACCATACAACTTTTTCTGCTTTTCTCTGTAATCATGCCCTGACACCTGCATATGACCTGGAACCAGATTAGTATAGAGGGGAGTACAGGTATCACATTAAATTGTGTACATAACTGTGTTTTTCCGATTTCCATCACAGTGATGAAATGGCAGAGATAGCTAAGTTAATAATTAGAAAAGGCTCAACAAGACCTAGTAATAAACATACTACTATAATCCTTGAGCTAACTATTACTTAAGTCTATTGTAGTGATTGCAGATACTGTGTTGGCAGGACCTGGAAGATCGACCTGCTAACCTCATGGCTACAGAGCAGTGAGAAAACGTTGACCAAAATCTCTAAACCTCCATCATGGTCATACCCTCAGCTGCATAAGATTACCCACAAGGCCAAATGTCCAAAAAGTTCTTCTAATTATAATGCTACCACAAACACCACACCATTGATGTGTGGATCTTTGAAAGAAGACACTGCCCAACCCACACAAATAACTTACAAGCTCTAAAATTAAAACAAAACAAAAAACATCAGACATAGCTGGAGAGATAGACTGTTGCTTAGAAGCCCTTGTTGCTCTGTCAGAGAACCCAAGTTCAAGTCCATGTCAAGTAGCTAATCTCAGGTAACTGGGAGAATCCAGTGGCCTCTCTGGCTATGGTGGACACCTGGACCCATGCACACACAACACAGGCACACTTATACTTGAAAAATATTTTTATATAACAAAGCATATCAATGGTTAATTGAATTTTTGAAATTGGATGACATGTTATTTTTCTTTAATTACTTCATTTATAACCATTCTATCTAAAGGGAGGCAGTTTCAATTTTTCATCTACTCTAGTGTCTTCCTTCAATATTTTCTGCCTGTCTTTTGTTTTTGAGCACTTTAGCTACGCTAATGAGAACCCCTTTTGCGAGTTGCTTGTGTGTTCACATTTTTTTCTTAGATGTTCATCTTGTTTCTTGATTAACGGAAAGAAAACTTTTATTTAAGAAACTTATATTGAAACTCAAACAGTGGAATCAGTGCTTTCAGTTTTCCACAGAGCTATTGTGAAAAAGCTAGCTGTCTTCCATGCTTGTCCTTGTTTTTTTCCTTTTGCTCTGAATAAAGGCTTAAAGGCTTAAAGGAATAAAGGCTTTATTTTCACTTCCAGGGTACAGTCTAGGGACACCTGGGGAGAAGTACAAGGCAAGAACCCCGAGAGGAACTGAAGCAGAGTCCATGGGCAAAAATACTACTTACCGGCTTCCTTACCCATATCTTGCTCAGCAACTTTCTGTTGTTGTTGTTGTTTTGTAGACCAGGCTCACATATCTAGGGACAACACTCATGAATCCATTGGTAATTAGGAAAACACCCTACATGTTTGTATCCACAGGGAAATATGGTGTCAATTCCTCAATTGAGGTTCCCTCCTCCCTGGTGACTCTGGTTTCGGTCTATTTGACAAAACCTAAGTAGCACAGAGTTGCCAGCTCAATTCAGTGAGCCTTTCTTATCCATTCAAAGTAGTGCAGGCAATTAGGTCCTCTTTGAGTGCTGATTGGATTTTCCTCTTATTTAAATGGAATTTTGTGAATAGTTCCTCTTGATTCCTCCTTCTCTGCCTCTCCTGGTGTCAGTCTTCCACACAACTGCTCATTTGCCTCTGAAATATCCCTCTATTCTTTCTCTCAATGGCCATTCTCATATTTCCTGATCTGAAATCCTGTTTGTGTTCTAAGAACTTATATTAGACTTCTCCCCAACTTTGTTCATGCGCTCTGACCCCTGCAGACTCCTCTACTCTGCAGTAGGTAGGACATCCCCTAGGCATAGAGCGGATTACCTGGCCCAAGCTGAAAACACTAGAGCTAGAGGTGGTTCTTTACTCTCTTAGATTAAGGCCATGTGTGACTCGTCTCCCCTAGCTACCACTCATCCTACAGGGTCTCATTCAGATAATGATTTTAGAAAATATCCATGTCTGACTTAACAGGATGCTTCTTGGCATGTGCTAGTCCTTTGCTAACTGTTGTTTTCCGTTTCTTATCAATACATTGTCACTTCCTCTTATAAGTGTCTGTAACTTTTCATGGGATGAACTTGGTTATTTGCATACTGTACACACACACACATACATACACAAATATATATGTATACATAATACATATATATGAATGTCTGAATATGTGTATGTATATTGCGTATATATGTATGTATGTATGTATGTATGTATGAGTGTGTGCATGTATGCATATCTTTCTTCCTAAGTACGTAGGAGTGTTCAGGATTAGATAAGCCATGTCCATATTTACATATTATTTTAATCATTATGTGAAGGACTAGTTGTAAGAATAGTAGGTAGTTGATTACTATCTATCATATCTTTAAATTACGAAGCTGATTTATTAAATTTACAATCGTGGGCATGGAGAGAAGGTCCAGCAGTTAAGATCACTGTGGCTTTTACAGGGCCCATGTTCAGTTCTCAGAACCACGTCATAGCGTACAATAGCACATCACTCCAGTACCAGGATATCTCATGCCCTCTTCCTGACCTTCACAGATTTTGAATGCACACATTGTTCACAGACATATGTGAGCAAATTACTTACATACATAAAATAAATCATTAAAATATTTAAATATCCAACTTATGATTCTGAACTAAATAGGAGACTGAGCCAGGTCATCTCATGGACTATCCATATTCTGTATGTATTCAACAGGAAATTAAACAATTGATGTTTAAGTTTAATATCTGTTAAAAAAGTCAGTCATGTAGGCTTGGCAGTGACCCTGAAGAATGCCATCATATAGCTGAAAATATATTATACCTTTGACATCTTAGCAATGCTTAGGTGCTACTGTATATGTTACTAGTTACGGGAAAAGAGGAAATAGAGTTGAATGCCATTTTCCCTTCACCTTCCTCACTCAGTGTCCCAAATGTCACCAATTGCTCTGAGTTGATAACAACCTTAAGACCAGATTTTATATTTCAACTTTCTTGGAGATATTTTTAAAAGTTTGTTTGTCCCTGCAGATTAAATTTGAAGACTTCTCAGAAGCCCAATATCACTGAATTCAAGAGAGTCATACTTAAAAGAGAAAGGAAATTAGATAAGATACCCAAAGCATGCAGGGGAAATGAAAGCAGGCACATCGCAGTGTTTATCTTTTCTAGCAATCTGCTATGCTTCATGTTCTGAGCATCTGAGAGCCCAAATAATGGTGTCTATATCAGATCTCCCCTGGAGTCTACTTTTGATGCTGATAAATGTTGTTTCACAACTTGGCTCCTGCCAGATACCGTTTCTCAGAATTACCCACAGCCAAGCATCATCCTCTTCATCATCCTCTTTTCTTCTCTCTTTTTTAAAATTTATTTTGCTGTTATGCCTTAAGCATAGATCACCATAGTTAGAAATAAATTTTATCAGTAGCAATTAGTCAATAAGTGATATTTCCATGGGAGTTATGTGGTGATATTCAAAATATACATTCAGTTAATTTTTAGAGATGTATATAGGTGTAAAATAATGTATTTCCATCATGTCCACTCCTGACTCATACTTTATAACTCTTTTTAGATTTTTCATCATATTTCCTGCCCACTTCATGTCATCTTTTTTTAATAAATAACCAATTGAGACTAATTAGAGTCCTCTCTATGCACATGAGTATAAGATCATCCCAGGAGTGTGCTCAACCAACCACTGGCCACACCTCTGTAGAAAACTGTTTTTTCTTCCTCGAGGAACCACCAAAGTCTACTCAGCTACCAGTGGGATTTTGTGACCTACTCACCCACCTGGCTGGGATTTTGACTGGCTTCATCTTTTGCATGTCTAGTGCAAGCAACTGAGGGTTCACAAGTCAATTGTTCTGCTTTGTCCTGAAGGCACACTTATATGGTAGCACTCCCAAACCTCTGCCTCTTATGGTCTTCACATGACTCTTCTACAGTGTTCCAGAAGCCTTGGTGAGGGTGGTGTAACTGTTTGCATCTGTTCCTGAATATTCTACTGTTGACACTTATTTTCTGTGCTTTGGTCAGTTGTGAATCTTTGGAGAAACTTCCCCAATTAAAAAAAAATCTCGTATGAGAACTGAACTAATTCATAGTATCTATAGGTCAAAAGATACATAGTTAGAAGGCAGTATGATACTATGTCCATTTAGCCAAATAATTGTATTAGGTTCTCCTGTATGGCCTTTGCAGTGCTCAGCCTCTGGTCCCTGACCAGGTTTATAATATGAGACTTGGAATGCACTTAAAATACAACGAGAAACTGGTTGGTTACCATATAATTGCTTATAGCACTGTTGCACAAACTGGTATTGTGGGACCATAATGGCCCAGTGTTATAGGAGAAGGGTCAAGGAAGCTTCGACCCTGGATACCTTAAACATAAGCACAGTAGAAGTTGGCTACATCCCCACTCCCAACCTGGAGCCATAAGTCCAGCTTCCCCACCATCCACCTTATAAATTTACTACCCTGGCAGGTAGGCTTCAAGGTAGGCTTACTCCTTGTTTGACCTTATAAGGTTCCACACACCCACAGCCCTTGAATATGTAGATAAAACATGACAAGGAACAGCCTCAGCCCTTTTGGGGTTCTCCAGAATGAGAGTATTGGATCTTTGTGAAATCAGAGTCTCAGGCACAAATGCAGGCACAGGCTAACAAGTAAATCATTGCCTTTTGAAGCGGCTGTGCTCGCAGACATTTCTCTCCTCTCTCTCTCTCTCTCTCTCTCTCTCTCTCTCTCTCTCTCTCTCTCTCTCTCCTTTCTGAGTTTACCTCAGTCTGTTATTGGTTATACTTCCTTGTTATGCAATAATACATAATCAAAATTCTTTTATTTTTGTTATTGGATTTTTTAAATTTACATTTCAAATGTTATTCCATTTCCCGGATTCCCATCCATAAACCCCCCTATCCCACCCCCTCCCCCTTCTATGAGGGTGTTCCTCCACTCATCTACACACCCTTCCCACCTCTCTGCCTGACATTCCCTTACAGTGGGGTGTAGAGCCTTGGCAGGACCAAGGGCTTCTCCTCCTATTGGTGCCCAACAAGGCCATCCTCTGCTACATGTGCAGCTTTCATTATTTTCATCAAGCCATTATTTTTTTCTGGACAAAAAAGAAAACAATAAAACAAGGAAACATGTAAGTATGTTACCAGAAGGCACAATGCACACACAAATTCCCAGTCCAGTGTCTGCTAAAGCAAGTTATACATTAACTTGTAAGTCTCAGCAAAACCTCCAAATCTCATATCATCTGGACATAAACTTGGGGTTACAGCAGAAGCATGAAAACTGAAAGGAGCTAAACAGGTCAGAATAATATTAATTTTTTAACTTGTCTTGAATTTAAAAGATCTCTTCATCAAGCTCATCCAAATAATTATTTTTACAATGCTTTTGAAAATGTTTTCCATATACAATATTTAATTCATTTTGCAGCCTCACCCTGGGCTCCTTCACAAGTACAAATTCTATCTCTTAGAACCTATACCCTATTTCCTTAGGCAGGCAATGCCATACAAATCAGTATGTTCAAATCCTTCAAGGAAGGTCAATTCACTGATCCAATGGACCCTCATAGGGTCCAAACTCTTCTCTTTTTTTTTTAAGTTTAATGTTTTTTTTTAAATTTGTATTTATTTTTCTTTTTTTATTAACTTGAGTATTTCTTATTTACATTTCGAATGTTATTCCCTTTCCCGGTTTCCGGGCCAACATCCCCCTAAGCCCTCCCCCTCCCCTTCTATATGGCTGTTCCCCTCTCCATCCTCCCGCCATTACCGCCCTCCCCCCAACAATCACATTCACTGGGGGTTCAGTCTTGGCAAGACCAAGGACTTCCCCTTCCACTGGTGCTCTTACTAGGCTATTCATTGATACCTATGAGGTTAGAGTCCAGGGTCAGTCCATGTATAGTCTTTGAGTAGTGGCTTAGTCCCTGGAAGCTCTGGTTGGTTGGGATTGTTGTTCATATGGGGTCTTGAGCCCTTTCAAGCTCTTCCAGTCTTTTCTCTGATTCCTTCAATGGGGGTCCCGTTCAGTGGTTTGCTGCTGGCATTCGCCTGTGTATTTGCTGTATTCTGGCTGTGTCTCTCAGGAGAGATCTACATCCGGTTCCTGTTGGCCTGCACTTCTTTGCTTCATCCATCTTGTCTAATTGGGTGGCTGTATATGTATGCGCCACATGTGGGGCAGGCTTTGAATGGGTGTTCCTTCTGCCTCTGTTTTAATCTTTGCCTCTCTATTCCCTGCCAAGGGTATTCTTGTTCCCCTTTTAAAGAAGGAGTGAAGCATTCGCATTTTGATCATCTGTCTTGAGTTTCATGTGTTCTGTGCATCTAGGGTAATTCAAGCATTTGGGCTAATAGCCATTTATCAATGAGTGCATACCATGTGTGTTTTTCTGTGATTGGGTTACCTCACTCAGGATGATATTTTCCAGTTCCCTCCATTTGCCTATGAATTTCATAAAGTCATTGTTTTTGATAGCTGAGTAATATTCCATTGTGTAGACATACCACATTTTCTGTATCCATTCCTCTGTTGAAGGGCATCTGGGTTCTTTCCAGCTTCTGGCTATTATAAATAAGGCTGCTATGAATATAGTGGAGCACGTATCTTTGTTATTTGTTGGGGCATCTTTTGAGTATATGCCCAAGAGAGGTACAGCTGGATCCTCAGGCAGTTCAATGTCCAATTTTCTGAGGAACCTCCAGACTGATTTCCAGAATGGTTGTACCAGTCTGCAATACCACCAACAATGGAGGAGTGTTCCTCTTTCTCCACATCCTCACCAGCATTTGCTGTCAAGGACTTCAGGGGGAATCACTATCCCTGAACTCAAGCAGTATTACAGAGCAATCGTGATAAAAACTGCATGGTATTGGTACAGAGACAGACAGATAGACCAATGGAATAGAATTGAAGACCCAGAAATGAACCCACACACCTATGGTCACTTGATTTTTGACCAAGGAGACAAAACCATCCAATGGAAAAAAGATAGCATTTTCAGCAAATGGTGCTGGTTCAACTGGAGGTCAACATGTAGAAGAATGCAGATCAATCCATGCTTATCACCCTGTACAAAGCTTAAGTCCAAGTGGATCAAGGACCTCCACATCAAACCAGATACACTCAAACTAATAGAAAAAACTGGGGAAGCATCTCAACACATGGGCACTGGAGAAAATTTCCTGAACAAAACACCAATGGCGTGTGCTCTAAGATCAAGAATCATAAATGGGATCTCTTAAAACTTCAAAGCTTCTGTAAGGCAAAGGACACTGTGGTTAGGACAAAACGGCAACCAACAGATTGGGAGAAGATCTTTACCAATCCTACAACAGATAGAGGGCTCATATCCAAAATACACAAAGAACTTAAGAAGTTAGAGTGCAGGGAGACAAATAACCCTATTAAAAATGGGGTTCAGAGCTAAACAAAGAATTCACAACTGAGGAATGCCGAATGGCTGAGAAACACCTAAAGAAATGTTCAACATCTTTAGTCATAAGGGAAATGCAAATCAAAACAACCCTGAGGTTTCACCTCACACCAGTGAGAATGGCTAAGATCAAAAACTCGCGTCCAAAGTCTTCTATCCATCTTTTATCTTTTTTTATTATACATATATCTTCCAATTATGCCCAGTAATATTTCTGGATTGAACTTTCTATTAGAGATGTCCCCTTGTTGGGGCTCTCACCATCGGTGACTAATCCAGTAGATCCAGCTATTCCTTCCGTTATCTTGTCTCTTTTATTTCCTATGGGCATCCCTCTCCTTAGTTACCTGGGCCCAGTGTTCCTTTTCCTTGGAGTGTTCAATTCTCTTAGCTACTAAAACTTCAGGCTTCTTAAAAATATTTCCCACTTTAAATATTTCCAGATATGAATTAATCATGAGTCGGCTAAAACTTTCCAGAGAACAATTGAAGCAGTCAGCCTCCACATCCACAACCCCTTGTGCATTATGACTAGGTTGACTTCTTGAGTACCAGGGCCAGAGCAGTTTGTTCCTAATACACGTACTTCTCTAGTAATACTGTTAATCCCTTTCCCAGAATTTTTTTTTTACCAAAGTTGTATGTTGTATTTGAGGACAAATATAATATATATATATATATATATATATATATATATATATATGGCAAAAGAAACAAGCACACAAGAAAGAGCAGCACCATCTGTATAATAGGAGTCCAGAGATGCATTATTCAGCTTGATCTCACAGCCTAAAGTGTGTCATGCAGCCATGTTCACAACCATGTTGCACAGGACAGAAACATCTTCCCACATCCCTGCTATGACCACACAATCCACCAATAAACCCTCCCTCCGGTCCAGTTCAGTACACAGCAGACCTGGCCAGCCCGAGGAATAAGCAGACACACGGTGGCAGAGCAAATCTTGTCAGTCTAACCATCATTGTAATTCACAGAGGTCATAGCTAGCTCATCATTTAAGAGCATCAAAGGTCAACCTGAGTAAGATACAACAATTTGAAAATGGTCTGTGTCTCATATTTCCAGATTGCATTTCAAGGTGAATCTGAAAGTTCTATATTTCTAACATCACCATCTTCTCTAACCATTGCCTATTTTCCCCAGACAACTGAATTTTTCTTTGCAGTTTATGCAAAAATAAAACTTAATCTAAATGTCCTCATCTATATTTATTGGATGTGTTTTATAAGATTAACTGAGACTGTACACATTTATTCTGTGTTCTATTCTTAAATGTATGCTAAGTAACCATTAGGAATCACATATATAGGAGGTTGGTCTGAGGCTTCTATGTGTTCAGAAGCTACCTACTAGCACACAAGATCTGGTTGCCATCAATGAGAAGATCCCCGCATATACCCAGCCATGCTATGTAAACAGTGCTCCCAAATTTAAAGCTAATGGGTAAATAGAAATTGCTACGGCCAGTCACTAGGGCGAATAGAAGCAGATGGTGTTTCAGTTCCCAGGCTCGGGGTAGCAGGTAGGCACCACCAGGAGGAATGAGCCAGGAGGAGGATCAAGGAGGTTAGGGAAAGGAAGATAGAGAGGACAGAAGCTTCCCATTAGACATGATGGACCAGGAGCATGTGTCAAGGTAGAATGGACACTGAGGACACGCTGATGGAGCAGAAATAACCTGGAAGTCTCAAACGGCAAGTACTTGGGTGGCACAGCTGGGAATTAACAGTCTAGCATTAGAAAAAATAAACAGATTAGAGGTAATCCCCTCTCCCCTTTAATTGTGCCAAAGCTAAATAAATAAATAAATCATAATCTGAGTCTCATTCATTTGGAAGCAAATGGGGATAGAGATAATTCAATTACATTACAATCATAGGAATGAATTGTGACCCCAATATCTCATAAAGGTCTAAAATGTCAATTATTACCATGAAATGTTGCCTTCGCATGTCATTAATACTTTATCATCATTAGGTCTTTGCATTACCGTTTTTATATATTTACCATTGGATTTCTTAACTTTTATTCACCATTATGTATAAAGAGTTTTAGAGCTGTACAAATAACGGTAGGCAGCAAGGTTTGTGAGGCTGGGACTGGTGCTCTCACACTGTGGGTCACTGTGCCACGTGTCTTACTGGGAGTGTGGGTGCACAAATAAGTTCGCAACGGTAAAAGGGTTTCTTAATGTGTAGTAAACAAATGTTAATTCAAAACCAAACACAATTCATGTGAGGTGCTCCTTGCCTCATTTATCATGTTACATGATGTGACTTTCCTGCCCTCTGAGTACTGAACTCACCACAGGATCCCTTGTACCTGCACATGCCTTCACACCATGCAAAGCCAGTGACAGCTGCATGTTGTGTGTTGTGAACTGCAGTGTTTTCACTGTACCCCAAATTTTCAACTTTTGTAGAAATAATGAATCAAGTACAGAAAATAGAGACTGTATCTGCCTCCCATTATTCCTCAGTCTGCATTAAACTGGTATAAGTTTGGATGGCATTTTATTAGAATGCTTCCTTATAAAAATTTTTGTTCTAGTTGCTAAGAAGAATATCATTTAAAAATCATTAAACAAGGTTTTGCTTGAGATTACCCCAGAATTTCCAATAATATCTGAAGCAGCACTGAAGATATTTCCTCCAGTTTATACTTTGTATTTGTGCTAAGTGGCATTGATAACATTGTTGATTATTAAAGTAAAACATTGATTAACCCTGAAAATCATTAAAGATACTTCATGTTCTGTAATATTCAACATTCAGTCAAGATTTAATCCTTCATGTAAAAAATAAACAAGCATGCCCATCTCATTAACATGCAGATTTGCATCTATCTTTAACAAATAGTAAAACTCTATGTATATTACAATTACCTTAAAATGAGCTTCTTTATGATTTGTCACCTGCAATTTGTGTTTAATTTGTGTACCTATTATACACACACATACACACACGGGTATGTATACACACACACACACACACACACACACACACATCACAAATGCAAGAAGTTTTAAGCTGGAAGCCCAAGAATTGGCTCACCACCTAATAACTCAGTAGCATCATGACTTGATACTCACTTAACTCTGTAGTTCTGTGTCTTTCTTTATAAAGTGAGAATAATAATAGTGATTATCTATTTAAATGCATTAAAATACACTAAACACTAAGAAAGGGTTTTTGCTTTTAAGACATGCTAATATGTTGATAATTGTGTAATTACCACCATCATACTCATTACTCTGAAACATTCATTATCAAGTGCCTACTGTATGTTGAACACTCTCCTGGCAAGGGGTGACACTGATGAATGTGACACAATTTGATCCTACCCCGCAAGTGCTGGAAGCCTGGTGAGCAGGAACAGATGATGAAAAGGCAAGGAGCATCCAGGTGATGAGTGCAGTAACTAAACAAATGAAGTAACTGTGACTTTAAATAAGAAGAGAGAGATGCCTCGGAGCAAGGACAGTGACAGCAGGTCAGAGGTGGCTTTATTATGGAATCCCAAGGCTGAGAGAGTCAGTTATGGCAGGAACATGGACAGAGCCACATGCAGACAGAGGAAACATCCTGAACATGAAGGCTTTTACAAGAAGACATTTGCATGCTTTAGTATATGTTATAGGTCGGCCACAGATGGAGTTAGAGTTCCAGTGTTTAGGAGATATGATACACTTTTCTGGTTTCCACAGGTGCATACAATCATACACATAGCCAAGCAGAGACACACAGATATGCCCATAAATAAAAGATAACAAAATAAATATTTAAAGTGTAAGTTCTTTATTTTTGTACCATACCATTTACTTCTTTGGCTGTTTGTTTGAACAGAAGTAGATAATGAAATTACAAAGAATGGAACCAGAGGGGAGAGAGACTGCTGCTTATTATGCTCTAGATTATGGGACGGAAGAGCTATACTTTGAAATGGGCTGTTGAATCACTTAAACTAATTTTCCTGAAATATGAAGAGTTGAGTTATTGCAAAATATATCCTGGACATAAAATGGCATATATATTACAATAAAAATAGGGGTTAAATATGTTTAGTCCATTTCTTACTCTAAGTGTTGGTAATAACTGATACAAAGTAAGAAGCAAAACAGGATTGCTGGTTGAGGCTCTGACATTCAATAATAGACTACATAATAACATAAAAACCAAAGTATTATTTTCCAAGACAGTGTTACAATCTGATGTCTACTTGTGCTCATAAAAACTGAATCATGGTCAAAGGAGTCTTCTTCAGATGCAAAATGTGAGGAATGAATTACATCAGAGGCCAGTTTTATGCTGAACTATAGTATGGTTTTTTAGTACTTACCCTCGCTCACAGTTCCATTGTCTCATCCTTGATGTAATGAACAGCTATCAAAATCTCTAATCTAGAGGTTGGCCTCAACCATATTAAGAATTCACAAGCTCCTAGACCACCTCTAACCACTACAGTCTCTAGTCCTAAATATTCTAGGATCTAAGGAATCTTAAAATGTCTAAAGGTACAACACTGGACCAGGAGTATGGCTCATTCAGGAAAGCACTTGCCTTGTGTTGGTTCCCAATCATTTTTCTAGAGCTGGACAATGTGGATCCATGTCACTCATTGTTATAGTGACTTAGACTGTTTGGCAAGTTTGTAGCCAATGAGAGATGCTGTTTCAAACAAAATAAGCTACATTCCTAAACATACACAGGTGGGGATGAGGGACAAAAGAGATCAGAGGAGAGAAGGGAGAGGGAGAGAGAGGAAGAGAGACAGAGAAAACAGATTCCTACATCTATCTCCCCAACAGACACCAGAGGATCTTTTTAAGGTACTTGGAGATCAATTTCCTTTGGCCCACAGCCTATTTATGAACTCTATGCTGTCTTCTTGCTGTTTGGACAAAGTTTTTCTGTTTGTGTCTTCCTGTCAAAAATGACCCTAAATGACTTGAAAGGTCATTGTGGTGGTTTGAATATGCTTGGCCCATGGAGTGGCATTATTAGGAGGTATGGCCTTATTAGAATAGTTGTAACCTTGTTGGAGAAAGTGTGTCAATATGGGAGTGAGCTTTGAGATCCTCTTCATAGCCAAGTAAGTGCTAGTCTTCTCCTTTTTGCCTTAAGAACAAGATGGAGAATTCTCAGTTCTTAAAGCACCATATCTGCCTGGACACTCCCATGCTTCCTTCCCACCATGATAATAAGGGACTGAACCACTGAACCTAGAAGCCTTTCCTAATTAAATATTGTCTTTTTTAAGAGTTGCCTTGGTCATGGTGTCTCTTCACAACAATGAAAACCCTAACTAAAACAATTATAGATATCATCTCTGCTCATTCCTGTCTCTACATCAAGTAAATTTTATATTCTTCAAAATGCCCTGCTTTATTATTTACCTTTGTTTAAAATATAAGGTAGTTATGATACAGAACTACAATTTGAGTAATGTCTTAAAGCTGTAGTGGCACCGTAAAATGTACTTTCTTCCATGTTTAGAAATACTCGGGACTACCTGTCTACAATGTGTGTTTATGTCATGGGTGGGACTAACTGTCTTTACTAAAGAGAGCAGCTATGGTAATAGTTTAATGACAGCTAACCACTATCCTCAGTCAGAATGAAACCTAATTATCTCCTTTCACTAAATTATGACAATCATTTAGCCTGGTCAAACACTTGCCCTGATAAGCCTGGAGGTATTTTCAGATTTGTTTACAAGGAGGAAATAGAATCATTTCTTTTACAAAAAATAAATGACTAAGCCAAATAGAGTAATTTAGCCTATTAAGTTTTTGTGGGTCAAAATGACATTGATACATGACTTTCACAATTTGGCACTGAGAATAAAAGAGGGCAAAAATCAATTCCTTACATTTGTAATTAAAAACATTCAAAGACAAGCCATCTACAGCAGCTCCTGATCCAGTTACCATGATTTAATATGCTAATAATTCATAACACAGACATGCTGTTTTGTACCAGAGTTTGTGTTTCACATGGATCAGGACTTATAGTCAGTTGTGAGACATCATGTAGGTACTGGGAAAAAGATTCTTCTAGACCTCTACAAGAAGAGAAATAACTGCTGTGTAATCTCTCTAGCCTTTTATACATGCTTTCAAAAGGGCACTGTGTATTTTATGCCAAACATTAAGAATTACATCATAATGGCAGTATAAACACATGCTATAGTATAAGGAAACTATTACTTCCTAATACAAGACTTTGACTGCAGTGTATGTCAGTGTCCCCCAAAAGGTAATTCTAGCCATGAATCCAAGTAGAAGTCCATTACATAGGACATGCCCTACAAAACCCTAATAGGACCCTGGAAATAGAGTCAAGGACAGAGTGACCTCAATGATTTCTCCATATAACTGGGGATTTGGAGAATACAGGCTATAACAGGAGTGTCTGTAACAGCATTCTGTCTGAGAATGAGCTCAGTTATACCGTGCAGGGCAAGACAAAGGACTAGACAGTGATAGCAACTGCTCCAATGGTCATGGCAGAGGGAATAAGGGTGATAACAAACTGAAGGCCAGTGGATACATTAACCATCAGATTAATGCAAATTAAAACTACATTCAGATTCCATCTCATTGAAGTCAAAGCAACAGTATCATGAAAACAAATCCTCTAGGGGTCTAAAGCAAAATGGAACTCCCTAAACACTGCTGGTAGGAATGCAAACTAATCTAGTTACTATGAAAATTGATGTAGAGTTTCCTCAAATACCTAAAAAATGACCCAGTTAAACCACTCCTGAGTTATGACCCACAGGAGCATAAGTCAGCATACCAGAGAAACATGTTGACTGCATGTTTGTTCTCCATTGCTAAGGTTGCTTAACCAACCTAAATGTTCAAGAGCAGAGGAATGGGTAGAGAAGGCATGGTTTAGATTCATCATGTATTATTTTTTTAAGGCATATAGAAAAAATGCTGTTGTTTACAGGGAAGTGTATGCAACAGAATATATTCACATGAAGCAAATACAGTCATTCTTGGAAAAAAATCAAAAACAAACACAATGTCATATTTTCTCTCATTCATGCATTCTAGATTTAACAGGTATCTAAAGTCACATATGCACAGAGGCTCAGAAAAGTAGACACAATATCAGATAGAGGATAGGGAACTGACGAGAAGGGTACTTATGGAAGGGTGAAGAACAGATGCTCAAAATCCACTGTATACTTTCATTAAAATTACTATTCATAACCTAAAACAAATATAATTCTAAAGAGAGCCATTCTTGAGCCTCCCAAATGGAAGTATTGTACAAATTTAACAAGTGTGGTGCTGGCCATCCTCATGCATGAGTACTTTTACCTGTACTTGATGTTGCAATCTACCCCACAAAGATAATAAAAGCAACATGGCTCCTTACCTGAGGTGTCTGAAGAGCTGGTCTAGATGTAACAAGCAGAAAACTGGCACACTAGACTTCCATTCAAAATGACAAATGCTCGCTGTAAAGAGGTTGGCCTTGGTGTTTATGGAGGCCACGATCAGATGCAAGCTATGTGGCTTTGTGGGTACTAGCAGTTCCCAGAGTTACCCCAGAATCTCCAGTGCTACGCTTATATCCTGCAGCAGCCCCAACATGATAAACACAAGGTCTACCAAAGTAGAGGGTATGTACCTTGCAAATATTAGCTGATCAATTCATGATGACTCAGAAAGGAGCTGATGTAAATGACTTGTCTATGAACCCTTTGGGTTACAAATATAATGAGCTGTCACAAGATCTCTACTCCTACCTTCCTTTCTCCTATTCTCAATGCAGAATTTTGAAAAAAAAATCACTTATCAATAAACACATATAAACTTAATGGTCCAAATTACTGTACTGGCTTGACTTTTGAAATGACAACCATTATGGATTTTTATTTTAAAATTAAATTACATGTATCTCTGGGTAAATTTAATTTTTAAGAGTGTAGTTTGTGTATTGTTTATCCAGGAGGGAGAGAATTCTACAGGCTGTCGCGAGCCACCATATCTGAAACTGGGAACTTAACTTTGTCCTCTGCAAGAGCAGAAAGTTCTCTTACCTGCTGAGCGTCTCTCTGTTCCTAAGATGATTTTAAAGAAATGCTTTACTTCCATTTTTGCCTTAAGACTGAGAAATATTGATATCTGGTTAAAATGGGCAATGAGTCCCTCCCCAAGTATATTTTCATTTTCTCTTTTCTCTGCTGCCAGCAACATAATCATATTTACAATGGTTTCATTTTAACATCATACAATGGTTTCATGGCCTTAACTAAAATAGCTCAGGATTTCTTTCCAGACATCTCCACATTTTTTCCTAGTGATTTTTTATAAACAAGGTTTTTTTTTCCCCCCCCATCTCTGGGGTGTTTTGCATAGCTTAGGAATCATCCAATCCCTTTCACCGTTTTTCTTTAATACAATTTGATTCTAAAATCATATCAGGAAATATGCTAATTTGTTTGGGTAATGGTCCACCGTTTTCTTCATAATGCTTATCGGAAGGTAATTGGTACTCGGCAATGTTCTGTGCCTCGTCCCCAGCTGCAGCTGTCATTTTCCTAGACAGATTCCTTTCTTTTCGGTATATATTCATGGAAAGTACATGATTTAAAAAATCATTACCAGAGCAATTTATTCTTCTCTACCCTTAAATGTACAAAGTGCTTGCTCTGGAGTTCTGCCTTTAACTCATTTCTTGCCAGTTTTGATCTCTGATATATGGCAGGTTTTCCAATCCAATTTGGACAAATAACTGACCAGTTGGAAGCACTCCTCCATTACCCAGAGGTACTAGACAGTGTTCTGTAGCCATTTTCTGAAATAATACATGGCTAATCTTCTCTGTTGAACACTTTTAGGACTAGGCCTTGATTGGTTTTATATGGCATCCCCTAATCGAGAAAATTCTGTGCTCTGGAAGATTCTTCACATTAACACTGCTTCCTGAGCCTCACCATTATGTCCACCCTAACATCTACTATTTATTATAGTAATTTTATTACATGTTCGCTTGTTGTCATAAACCTTATGTTACTTATGTTGACATTACCTGGCTTATGCTCTCCTTTACTTCCTGATTTGGGCAATTGTCTGCTTTTTGGTATATGGCCATCATTGTATAGATGGTTCAGTATAGGCAGAGTCATGCTTTATTTTGCTGGAAGAGAGGCAACTTCAGCACTTTTTGTGTGCATTAAAAAGAAAGAAAGAAAGAAAGAAAGAAAGAAAGGAAGGAAGAAAGGAAGAAAGGAAGGAAGGAAGGAAGGAAGGAAGGAAAAAAGGGAAAAAGAAAAGGGAGCCCCCCCCAACCCCGACTTCATTGATTGTATCAGTCAGTTCCAACCCATGCTCTCCTAAAGCAATGAATATTAATCAAGAGGAGCATTCATGCAAGGCTCAAGGCCCTGTGCTATTTGTGGCCCGGTACACAGTAGATTAAGCCACTGGGCATCATCTTTCAGGTATCTTTGCAATGGTGAAACCTTACCTGTCTTCTACTGTTGCCAGTTAAAATTCCTCCCATCCTTTAATTCCTTACTTGGTTCTGGAGAAATGAACCTGATTTAGACATTAGCACAATATTTTCAAGCTCTAATGTGTGAATTTTTAAACATGCTTTCAAGTATGCAAATTAAAATAATAGCAAATATAATGGCAAACAGACTGAACTTTCTCTTCGGTTATAATTTCAGATATTATTCTAAAGTTACAACTTTATTCAAAGTATGTGGAATCACGGTATATTTTGTAATACTGGTAGCATATTGGAACTATCAGCTGACACATTGCAATGTTACAAACTTTAGCATTGAACTCATCTCCACTGATTTGTGATAATTTTACTGTAGTTAAAACTGGGGTTACCTCTAAAAAGAAGGCTGAGACATGGTAAAGGTAGATGCATTGGTAATGTTCTTATCTTGCATCCATAAGACAGTGGGTTTGATCCCAACTGCATAAAAGTGTACATGCTGACTATTTAATTTTATTTTATGAGGTGATAAAATTCCCCAATAAAAGCAACTTAGGAGAGAACGGATTAACTTTAGTGTCTAATGCCAGGGAAGTTATATGAGCAAGAGCTTCAGAGAACTGATTACATTATATCCAAAGTCACAAGAAGAGTGAAGGAATGTGTTTTTCCCTGGGCTCAACTGGCTTTGCCACTGTCACAGAGTTCCAGATATCTTGCCTAAGAATGGTGTCATCAGCATGGGGGCTGTGCATGCCCACAGCCCAACCTAATATAGGTAAGCTCTCACTAAGGCCATCTTTCTAGATTGTTTTAATTACCATTACAACTTACTACCATAGTGAACATTTTTATAAGGCTAAATTTCAGGAGGTGGAGGCAAGAAAAGTGAGCAATTGAAGGTTGTCATCTTCTAGAATGTGTTGCACATCAGCCTAGGCTACATGTGACATGTAAAGTTTGTCTCATAGGGGGTCTGTCTTCATCTCTATCTCCTCCCACTGTTCCTGTTCTGAAGAGTTTACATTTCTATTTCTTTTTATTCATAAAACTCCCTTTCTTTTCCCCTTCCCCTCCTATTGGCCCCTCCCCCTCTCCCTCCCTCCCTCCCTCCCTCCCTCCCTCTCTCTCTCTCTCTCTCTCTCTCTCTCTCTCTCTCTCTCTCTGTGTGTGTGTGTGTATGTGCCTGCTGTCTCTGTCTTTCTTTTTCTCCATATCCCAACATTTGTGAGTATTTCTTTTCTTCCCCTCTCACTAAATTGATCACATCTTTATCTCTCTAGAAATTTCAAATCAGGAGTCATTAGAGAAACCAAACATTCTGGAAAGTTTGGCCTTGTCTCACTAAAATTTCTCTGAGTATCAGTTTTAATGGCATTTTATCAAACTCTTAGTAATGCATCTTGGTAGTTGAGTGATTTTTTTCCCCACTGTCTAACAATTAGAGAGAGAAAATATATAAAAATACTTTTGCCATATTTTCTCAGTTGTAACTCTTAATCACGTTTTAGTACAAAATTAGCCTAAGAAAATGTAGCAAACAATCATGGCTTTTGATCAAATAAAACTAAATTCACAAACAACAAACATGCATATTTAGTAATAAACATAGATATATAGAGAGACAGGCAGACAGAGAGACAGAAAGTGTATGTATTATGCAACATTTTCCAGAAATAGGGCATATGTATGTTGCTTTGTACTTGTCTTCAGGTCATGCTATAAAGACAGACCCAAAAAACAGGGTGGCTAAAAACAACGAAATTTGTTCTCCCAGTTCTAAGGACCCTAACTCCACAAACCTAGTTTGCCTTGCCTTAAGTGTATAGCAGAGATTCCTCCTTGACTCTGACCAGATCTGGCAATCTGGTTCCAATGGACTGTCACCCCAAATACCACACTCTCTGCTTCTTCTTCTCCCAGTAGTCTCCTACTTCTGTATCTATGAGTGGTTTCTTCTCTTTTGAGACCAATCATGCTGGATCTAGGGATATTCCACTTGAATAAGGCCTCATCCTAAATTTGATTGAATCAGAAAAGACCCTTTTAAAGTAAGACTGTCTTCATAGGTACTGGAAGAAAGGACTCTAAAGCCAAGGAAAATCCTCATTTTCTCCTCTATCCCATTCATTATTTCTTACTCTTCAGTACTGATCATGATCAGAAAGTGTTGTTTATGAACACAGTGGAGCACTATGTATGAACATAGTGGAGCATGTTATATGTTGGAGCATCTTTTGGGTATATGTCCAAGCAGCCTTATTTATAATAGCCAGAAGCTGCAAAGAACCCAGATGTCCTTCAACAGAGGAATGGATACAGAAAATGTGGTACATCTACACAATGGAATACTACTCCACTATCAAAAACAATGACTTTATGAAATTCATAGGCAAATGGATGGAACTGGAAAATATCATCCTGAGTGAGGTAACCAATGACAGAAAAACACACATGGTATGCACTAATTGATAAGTGGCTATTAGCCCAAATGCTTGAATTACCCAAGATGCACTGAACACATGAAACTCAAGAAGGATGACAAAAATGCAGATGCTTCACTCCTTCTTTAAAAGGGGAACAAGAATACCCTTAGGAGGGGATAGAGAGGCAAAGTTTAGAACAGAAACTGAAGGATCACCCATTCAGAGCCTGCCCCACATGTGGCCCATACATATACAGCCACCAAACTAGATAAGATGGATGAAGCAAAGAAGTGCAGGCTGACAGGAACTGGATGTAGATCTCTCCTGAGAGACACAGTCAGAATATGGCAAATACATAGGAGAATGCCAGTAGCAAATCACTGAACTGAGAATGAGACTCCCGTTGAAGGTATCAGAGAAAGGACTGAAAAAGCTGAAGGGGCTTGAGATCCCTTATGAACAACAATGCCAACCAACCAGAGCTTCTAGGGACTAAGCCACTACCCAAAGACTATACATGGACTGACCCTGAGCTCCAATTCATAGATAGCAATAAATAGCCTAGTAAGGGCACCAATGGAAGGGGAAGCCCTTGGTCCTGCCAAGGCTGGATCCCCAGTGAATGGGATTGTTGGAGGGAGGGAGGTAATGGCGGGAGGATGGGGAGGGGAACACCCATATAGAATGGGAGGGGGAGGGGTTAGGGTGATTTTGGCCTGGAAACCTGGAAAGGGAATAACATTTGAAATGTAAATAAGAAATACCCAATTTAATAAAGATGGAAAAAATAAAAATGGGGGGGAGGTCAGTATTTAGAAATATAGCTGATAGTTTTAGTCTATGGGGAAATGGCACAGTTCTTCCGCAAGATCTCTGCCTTTATTGTTCAGACATTTATGGTTTAGTTACTTTTTAGAAAACTGTCCAGTTTAAGAAATGTATGGTAATATTAGGCCTGGGTATTGCTCGATATATTCCGGTCTCTAATATCTTGACTAATATTTTTTTGTATTTGTTTTCTGATTCAGCAGTGCTTTTATTCCTTTGAGTGGAAAGGTCACTATTTAGCCAAAGTAAAAATTAAAAATGAAACCCTGTATAATGTTCAACCCCATCTCCATACTTACTGCAATCAGACCCCTGCCGGCACTATCCCAAGGCAAGTGCTGCTATGTCACCAGGACTCCTTCATATATAAATGAGGTCATTAAGAAACCAGGTATAATGGTTGGAAAAATGTACACCAGCTTTTGAGTTTTTAAGTTTTCCTTGACCTGCATATGTTTCCTCTATAAGCAGACCTGTGTGGGAAGGTAGATTATCCTCTAAGTGTGAGCATATTAATTTATGGAAAGAAAAATATTTACCTAGAGACTGTACACCTACACTCACGGCAGGCATACAAAGTGAGTACAGTTTCCAAGGCGTTCATCAGAGTTTTCTTATTCTCCTCTAAATGAACCAAATTGAGTGGATCTCTTTTTTGTGGAGGCAGATTTAAGAGGAAAACGATTCAGAGACACAAGCTCATCTTTCAATGGATCCAAAAATTCCGTGCATGAAAAACAAATGGGGTATTTTTCTATGAAAGTTAGTTCCTTTGCCTGAAAATTTGATATACTTTGTATGGAGTACCTAATATCAGGTCAGGGGAAAATATCATGATATTATTTGAAAAAAAAAAGATGTACATGTTTTAAAAGTGTACCTCTCACTTCCGCAGTGTTGGGGCTGCATGGGATAAAACAGGAAGATCTTGAGGCTAACTCCAGGTTCATAAAGTGAGTCTCAAGGTAGTAAGGTGGACAGGTCTAAAGGAAAATGCACTAGCATCATCTATGAGCTTCTGAGAGTCTATTCACAACACTTATATGCCCATTCAGAGAGAGAGAGAGAGAGAGAGAGATGGAGAGGGGAGGGGAGAGGGGGGAGGAAGGAGGAGAGAGAGAGAGAGAGAGAGAGAGAGAGAGAGTTGAATCTTCATTCTATCATTTATCCCCCCCCCATTTACTTATATTTCAGTCTGCTTGTGTGATTTAATAATGGGGCTGTTTTATCTTTGGAAAACTTAATGAAAATAGCACTGCACCTCTTAATCCCACTGTTCCTATGAAGCTTGATATAAGGAGGTAACTGGAGCTCCCTAACATCTAACAATTGATCGGGTTGGTTCAATATGCATTAAGGACCTGCTTCCTGATGAAGAGTGCTGTCCTAAAGATTTCTGTCAGCATTCTGCTTCTGGCAGTATAGCTAGGAGTAGGGAGTAACCAGCAACTGCTTCTTGCCAACCCTCAAAGTCACAGATGAAAGTCATATCAGCAGTAGAAAAGAGAAAGAAAAAAAATTAAAGCTTGACATACATTATGTATAAATATTTATTATCTGCTCTTAACTGTCATTGTAACTGAACTGACTAATCACCTTTACACTCTTATTGTTCGTACCTTCTTAAATGCATGCACTCGTTCTTCTTTTACATTTCCAAATACTAACGAAGTGGCCATTTCCCTAAATATGATCCATATTTCCTTTCAAATGAGTCTTTCAGAGCCGTCTGCTACAAACTTGTAAAGATAGGAACTGGGATTCCACATTATGTATGTTGCAACTAATAAGTGACTGCTCTATAGCTGATACCTAGCACATGCTCATGGGCTGACCGGGAGGATACATGACACATCATCCCTTCTCATACTTTGTACACAGCACAGATTAATAGATATGATAATACTCTCAACTCTACAAAGCCTGTAGAGGATGATCAGTCCATGGCCCCCAAGACTATAAATTTTCTTCTACTTAAGGCTGGCTCTATGTCATGATATTGGAACTTTATTTTTCTTGTTTATCTTAACCATACATAACTTACTCTAACAATGCACTCTTTACTTGGAAGGTGAAAAGTCTGTTTCCATTATGACCACACTGATTGAACTATTGGTCAAGGAAATGATAGAAATATTGATTAGCACCTTTGGTTGTTTGTGGCTTTGAATAGAGGATTTTGCATGACCTTGAATTGATCTTTATTAGCATTTGCTGGAACTACTCTGTGGATATCTATGGATATACTTTTGTTAGCTCTGTTTTATTGTGAGTGATACATCATATATATACAAAATGGTAATGACAGTCTTCCCCTTTCATGTCTGTGAAGAGAACCTAATTATATTATGGAAGAGACTATCTCCTCAATGATCGATGGAAAATCAGTGGTAGTCATGTATTAAACCAGAGGCTATAACAATGTTATTCTAGAACAAACCATTGAAGAAAATTATTTTCCAAGTGTCAGTTATATATTAAAGTAGAGCCTATAACAATGTTATTCTAGAACAAATGGTTGAAGAAAATCATTTTTCCATGGCACATTTTAAAATCAGCTTACCTGGGCAGGGGTTTTTATTTTTATTGTTGTGTGGATCATATTATGCATGTGGAAAATCAGAAGGTCACTCTCAAGGGTTGGTTTTGTCCTTCCAACTTGTGAGTTCGTGGAACTAACTCAAGACAGCAGGCTGGACCAGCAAGCACTTTACCCCACCACATAGCCATCCTACTGACCTCTAAGCTAGAATTTTGTTAGTGGTTATCATGCGAGCAATTACTTGGATCATGTTTTCTTTTGTTTCTAATTTTGAAATATGAAATGAAAGATAGTATTTTCTAACCTTAACAAACTTTCTCATTTTTGGAATTGTTCCTGTTTCATTTTCTCTGCCAAAGATGATGACATTAGGAAAAGTTAAGTTCACTTGCTTTTTACTCTGTGGTGACTTCAAGCCTAGTTTTTCTAGCTGAAATTTATATGTGTATAATGTGAATTATGCAATATGCTTTAGAATACTTTCCATTTGCATATATATAATCTGTGTGTGTATGAAATCAGCAGACAGGAGATCAGAGACAGAAGTACTATTTATTTTTACTGATGACAACACCGATGCCATAGGAACTGGCATATTCATACACATAAGTATAATACCAAGGCATCTAAACTGATCTAAAAAGACTTCAGTTATGAGAACTATCCTGGTGAAAGTCAGCTGTGAATTTATACAAAGTATATTAGAAAGTTCCCCTTCCCCATTATTTTAGTAAACTTTAGCACACAAGAAGCTCAGTGGAAATGCTCATGACCCTAAGGTCAAGGGTCAGATACCCAGCAACTGGTCTACACCCTCCCTGTTCCTAGTTAGCCTTGGGAAGCTGAACTTGAAAGCCTTCAGAAGTGTCTTGTAAAGTTGGGGAAATAGGATCCACCAATACATTGAGGCAGCATCTTTTAGATGTGCAACATAGTTTAATTGCTGAAGTTGCTTAGAGGGGCTTATATCCTTTTTCCAGTACATACCAGGAGCCCGCTTCACTCCTTCCAAAGCCAACAGAGAACACCTTTCATATCACACACTAAACTTAAAGTCAGATGAATGCAAGCCAGTTATCTTGACTGGAATGTTTCCTCAGAAGACCTAGAATCCTAGGGGAGATTTTTTTCATTTCTGTATTCCTAATCCCTTTTTCAATACAAAGATCATTAGTCCTTAGGTAATACCCTCTGAGTGTTTGTTTTTTCTCTTCTAGCAAGACATTTAGAATTTTCTGACATGATATATCCTAATATAACGAAGATGATACTTTTATATGTTATCTAAGGGAACATATCAAACACCAAAGAGTAGAAAGAAACAGCACATAAAGAACAATAATGACAAAAGGCTAGCATCTTCTATGCTAAAGGTAGGTTATGGCTGGATTTGGTCTCAGCTACTACTTTGGCTGTGGAACATAGCACACACTTTACCACACAAAACCATGCTGCAGGTCTTTGAGCTTGGACTTCATAGCACTGTCAGCAATGATCCTGAGAGCAGTTACTTGAGCCTTGTTTTAAGTAAGTTGAGTTTATGCCTCTGGAATTGACATGTCCTTGTTTTCTTTAGTTCTAGAATGTAGACATTTAAGTCCACCCCTCTCACACAGCACTGGCTCAGCACGAGTGATCATAGGACCCTGTATAATGCCATGTTGAGATATTGGGTTCTGGATGTTGTCTGATCTCAGCCAGATGTAGATAGTAACATTTTAAAACCTTACATTCATTTATGTATGCATGCATGTATATGTATGCACACACACTTGTTTGAGTGGGCTTGTGCTTACAGGTGTGGGTGCTTGTATGTGTGGACACATACACTTCTGCATGCATGTGGATGGCAGAGAACAACTTATAAGACTCTGTTCTCTCAGAGTCGTGATTTTAGTCTCCCAGGCATTTATGATGGCTGCTTTGTCTTTCCTGTGTATTCCCGATGCAAACTATGGTGCAGCTCTTTTTTGTCATCACTTCAAAGGTTCCAGAAGTCATATTTCAGCTACCCACTACGGAACACTGTTACCAGTATGCTGACATGTTAGTGGCTTTGATTTGTGTCCTGAATGTGAGGAGAATAGAAAGCTGAGCCAGAGAATTTGTTATTGACAAGGATATAAATAAATCAACAGCACATTCTTTATAGTCTTGCCTTACGTATATTGGATGGTGAAAACTTTGAAGTCTTACAATTGTTAACATTTGATACTTCTAGCTTTGCAAACCACATTATAGCATGTATATGTGTGTTTCTTGTGCTTTTTAAAAATTCAATTGTTTATTCGGCTGTTTTCTGAAGGGGAAGAAAGGAAGGTTTTGGAAGTGAGTGAGTGGGTAGGGACAGGAAATCTGGGAAGAGTGGGGAGAAAGGAAACTGTGATCAGACTATATTGTATGAAAATTTCATTTTCAATAAATATGTAAAACATATTATAGTTTACCTATTATGGGAATGCATTTATTTCACATGCAGGCATATATATCTGTCACTCTTTCTTTTTGTTTCCTAAAAGTATAAGCTAACTGGGCTCAGTTAATAAGGCGCTTGCAGTGCAAGCGTGAGGACCTGAGAGAGTCCCCAGCACTTACATTCATAACCAGGACCTGCTGAGTGATCATGTAACCCTAGTGCTCCAGAGACAATGACGGCTCATTGCGGTTTGATCACCAGCTAGTCCAACACAACTGCTGAGATCCAAGTTCAGTGAGAGAACTTATCTGGAAAAGTAAGGTAAAGACAACACAACATACCTAATACTGACTACTAATTTCTATGTGTACCGACATTTAAAAATTCACACAA
Organism: Rattus rattus; assembly: GCF_011064425.1. Lineage (NCBI taxonomy): Eukaryota > Metazoa > Chordata > Mammalia > Rodentia > Muridae > Rattus > Rattus rattus. The sequence continues at coordinate 68,668,380 of NC_046159.1, forward strand.
ACCCCTATGCAGGGATACACCTCTCTCTCTCTCTCTCTCTCTCTCTCTCTCTCTCTCTCTCTCTCTCTCGCAAATAAAAATACAATATATATGTAAATCCTATATAATATAATTATATATGCATATACACAGGTATATACAATGAGAAATAGTGCACCTTGTTTAATGAGCTATTGAATTATTCCATTTTTCTCCTAAGATTAGCACATCACTGTTTAACATCTCCAAGTTTATGGCCTTCTATTGCACGCCAGCCCAGGATGATAATCTCCTTTTTATGGAACATGGCAATAGCTATATTTAACAGGTCTTTGCAAAGGGCTCATTTGGAAAGTGCTATGTTGTAGCTTGTTAGACTCACAGGCTACCCCAGTATAAAATTAGCTTTCACCCTCTCCTCCCATCCCTAAAGAAGACCATAGCCGAAATAATTAAAATCCATATGCTTAATGATCTGTGCTTTCTGCAAGGTGGTGCATTACCATTTCTAACGATGTTTAATAGCTCATAACACTCAATGCTCTTAATCATCACTTACTGACATTTGTTGTGGTTTTGCATACTGAACACATCTCCAGAAAGCGAGCATAGCCTTGGAAACATGATCAACCCTTGTTAAAGAGTGTTGGGTTGACCAAATATAGTCCAGGCTGTGAGAGCCTCTCAAGCCCACCTAGGTAACAGTCATGTGACTGAAAGAGGATTTTGTTAGTGAAACTACAGTTATTTATTAGCTACTGATGTATTGTGCATTTCAGGTTTCCTAGCCCTGGAGACTGACCAGAACTTTCCATTGGCACATCTAGCCAGCAGACATCCTTCAAGTGGTCTCTTTTGCTCATTCTCAGTCTTTCGACTGAAGACAAAAGTGGGGAGGTCTCATCACGATCTGTAGTACTCTAGTTTTACAGTCACTTCAGGGACATTGATTGATGTCACCAAATCTCTGACACTTTATACCTAATTTCTTATATTCTCAGAGAGCTACTTGAGTAAAGGAAACTAACAAAAGATCACATAGCCTGAAGACTACCCTTTCTGGAAAGACATAAGGACAGGAAGCTTTCTCAATTTGCAATATTGACATAGCCTTCCTGTGGCTAGGGTTAATGCATTTCTCCTCTCTCTCTGTCTCTGCTTCAGTCTCTCTGTTTCTCTGTCTCTGTCTGTCTCTGTCTGTCTCTGTATCTGCCCCCCTCCCCCGTGTGTGTGTGTGTGTGTGTGTGTGTGTGTGTGTGTGTGTGTCTGTGTGTGTGTATGTGTGTCTGTTTGTCTGTGTGTGTCTGTGTGTGTGTGTGTGTGTGTGTGTGTGTGTGTGTCACACACACTGGTGGATGCAGGTACCCGGGTGACCATACCCACACACCCAGCTGGACATGAGCTCTGTGAATCTGAATTCTGCTGTCATCCATCTCCTCAGCCCCTTCTGATTTTTTGGTTCAGCCAAGAAGGCTGGCCTGTGAATACTGTGGTTGTAGGAGGTAACCTGTGCCAGTGCCTCAGCAGGTGTTCAGTGCTTCAAGTGCTCTCAGAAGACGTTCATTTTAATGTAGATTTTGCCTTAGAAAATACTGTCTTTTCACCAATGCTGGTCCCAAGAGGGAAATCCAATTGTGAATTTCTGACCTTTTCCCTAACCATGGGCTTGAATCATAAGCACCCTAGGGTGAAATGCATATCTCGCCTTTCATATTCTTTGCTGTTTCAAAAATAGGTTTTAGGATTTCTCTCCTCTTGTAGGAACTTTCTCCGTGGGAAGAAGAAAGGAAGGAAGTGCAGCCTTTCCTGGCACCTGCCTTTCTCAAAGATTACAGTTGTTTGATACTTCCTAAACTTACATACTGACTTAAAAACAAATAAAAAATTAATGGGCAAATCAAATTATCCCATTATGAAGTTCAATAAATATGAATTATCACTGATCGTTTCCCCTTGCTTCAGTGTGACTTTATATAGATCCAAGGGGACTACAGCAAGCTTTCTTCTTCGCAACATTTGCTGACTAACACAAGCCTTGTCTTGCTTTGGTTTGAATGCATTAATGATATACTTGGAGCCAGTAATGTCATATTAAGGAAAAAATTAAAAGCACCTCACCTTGGAGTAATTTATCGAAGAGTAGTTTAGTCCAGATTTAAATACCCTACCTCTCACTCCCTACATCTTATGTCTTTCTGTTTCTTTCTTTTGTTAGAGTCTGAGTCTGTGCCTACCTGGAGGCTGTCTTGTGAATGTGTCTGTCTCTGTGTTTCTTTCTGTTTTTTTCTCCCTGTTTTTGGAACAGCACAGAAACCATCATATGGGAAAGAATGATGGGTATTTCATAGAAATCTTTATCAGGGTTCACAAGGGATAAAACTCTTTTTTTTTTTTTTGCATCTGCCCCCAACTGACCTAGGTAAGAAACAGTTCTTCAGCTGTCACTGTCAACAGCTGCATAAACCCATAGCCATGTAACTTCCAACTTTTATTCAACTTATTTGATGATTTCAGGATTTTTATCATAACATGCAAGCGCACATGCATTGTCTGGATTGGGCCCCGGAAGAGTATACCATTTAAGATTATAGCTATCCATTTTTCTGAGGTTGTAAAATTTGACTACATGGGAAAGGGAGATGAGTTGTTAAGTTGTTTTCTTAAAGGAAGCCTAAACAAGCAGTCTGAGTACACAGAAAAAGAACAGTCCTGACTTCAAGGTGTGGTGTAAAAAATAGTTTATGAGATCCAGCAAAAAAACCTAGTCTCAGAATGGAAGAGGTATTTTCATAATGAGGTATCACTATATGTTAAACAGGACTTCCATGTCATGAGCAGAGAAGTAAAGTGCTGTAATTATGGCTGCTATGCTGACCATCCTTCTAGGCTAGGGCAATGGATGAAAACTCACAGTACACAGGCAGAGGTAATCCCACATCGGTCCTTGCTGTGACAAGAACAAAGGGATGTATGCCTGGGACTGATTTGTGGAAACTCCTCTGCTTAATTCCTTCCTCCCTACTGCTCTTATCTTTTCTTCTTTTCCTCCTCCGCCCCTTATTCTTCCCTTCTGTCCTTCTACCTTTCCTTCTGTTTCTTCCTCGTCTCTTTCTTTTTCTAGTTTTCTATGCTCAGCAGACCAAATAAACATGTAGTTGTGCCTTCAACTTCTGATCTCAGACCACTCAGAAATATGTGGATAGGCACTTTGAATGGAACAAGCAGATATTAAGGGTTATTTCTGAAGTGGCATTTGTAGAGCTGGATGGCTTTAAATGCACACTCTGCTCCTTACCATGTAGTTGACCTTGGGTAAGTAAGTTTCTTTCTCCACTCAGTTGTTCTGGGAAAATGATGGCGGGAGTAATTTTGCCATTGGATGCTCTCCAGAAGTCAGGCTTTGGTGCAGGTAAAGTTTTCTGAATAGAACTTAGGACACATGACAGTAGTTCTCAAAAATTGACACGATGGAAACGGGATCCTTAAAGCAGAAGAAATCATGAGTCCCATGTACCAGCTCCTGATTCATGGAACACTCCCACAATTATCCATACATTTGCATAACTCAGAGGTTTTCAGGTAAACCAATGTCTTCTCAATGGATCCTTTCAAAATATCAACAACTCTGGATGCTTCTTTAACATGAGAAATAACCCCAACCACTCCCATACAGGAAAGGGGCAGTTATCAGGGAAAGCACACTTTCTGTTCTTTTTTGTTTTGTTTTTGTTCTTGTTTTGTTTCGTTTTCTCCACTTTGGTCATTTACATCCTTCAGTTTGCTTTATAGCTAGAGAAGTTATTTTTCCAGTATGCTTCGAAAATGAGCCAATTGGACCAGTGTTGGGTCTTTGAGTGCTATAGCACTGTCTTAGCATTTTACAAAAATGGTCAAAATGGTAAATTGTTCAGAAGTTTCACACTGTCTATTCAATTACTGTGTTTAAAGCATTTTAAAAGCATGTGTGAATATGTAGTAAATTTAAAAAGGAAATGGCTCTTTAATAAAAGTATTATTTTAAGTCCGGGTTTAAGTTTAAATGGTCCTAAGCCTAAAAAAAATAGTAAAAGATGTTCGTTCTGGATTGAGCACAAACCTGAGGTGATATGCATGAATATAAACATGAGGTGATATGCATGATTAATATAAACCTGAGCTGATATGCATGATGAATATAAACAATGAGCCATGAGGATAATGCACAGAACAGTAGACAACAGAGGCCTGGGAAGAGGAAATGTCTATACTAATAAGTATTGCGAATGCTTGAATTGCCTGGACTTAGAGAAACTCCTATTTTAACTCTGTAATCTTATTTCATTGCACAACAACTTTATGGTCTGTAGTTGTTTCATTGCTAAATACTATTTTTCAATAGTCTTTCAAATACAATTCCCAGTATTTAAGAAAAGGAAACAGGAGGACAAGAAGTTCAAAAACTCACGCTTGTCATTCACAGCAAATCTTAGGTCATCCTGGGCTTCAGGAAACACTGCTTCAATAAACAACAGCAGAGAGAAGAGGGAGGAGAGACAGACAGATACAAAGACAGAAAGACAGAGACAACATTTAAGACAATGAAAGATGGAGACTTTTGCTTTTCTTCTTTTTTTTTTTTTCCTTACCTTTTTTAAAGAGTTCTGTGTTGGGAAAAGAAAAGTTCGTTAACTGTCAATATTTTGTGTAATTAGACAGAGGGGAACAATGTAGTCAGTTTAAATGCTAGCAAAAATACAGATAAGAACTGTCCAGAGGGCAGTCATCAGCAGTCCCCTGGTGATAGGTCTTAAGTTGTAAGAACTAAGAGTGTTATTTTTAGTGCCTTTTAATAGTCTGTGGTTTTTGGACTTCATATAGACCAACTGTTTACTTAGTAATTGAAATGTTGTCAATGTATATTTGCACATCAACCATAGGAAGGGTCACTGGAATGCCTCTCTCCCCTTGGCTTCCTGAGTCATCATTCCCTGTTACCATGGTTATTCTGCAATGCTTTGCAGCATGCATTTTTCTTCACTTTCGTTACATCAGTTTGAGTTCAGGAAGTCAGACCCTTGAATGCCACAACTAAGAGCATGCAAAGAAAACTGAATTAAACTCACCACCAGGCAGGCTGGCAGTCACTGGCCATGTCCATCCTATGTATTACCTGACCTTCACCTCACAGTTTTTCAGTAGTTCAGTGATCAGATTTCCCAGGGTGCTTGTCTTACTTGCAGACTACTCCCCAAAGAATGAGTCGTGTTCTGGGGTCATGTTGGATCATGATTTACATCCTACACAATTTTCCTCCTCCTAGGACCCTTACTGTCTCCCTGGTCCCCTCTGGGCACCATCACCAGGGTTCATTGTTCACATGTGCATATTCCTCAGGATTATACTGTTGTTGTGACTGTTGTTGTTCAAGGCAAGTGACATTGAAGCATACATTCTGCTGTCACACAAAAAGGTTTTGCTGCACAGGGATTTATTTCCTTTTTAAAAAAATTTTAAATTTTTATACATGCACCTAGTGTATTTTGATTGAATCTACCTATTTCTTCTCAATTCTCCAACTGCTTTTCTTTCCCAATCCACTTTCTTTTAACTTAATGCTTTTAATCAAATAGTCTCCAAGGCCATTTAATGCTACCTGTATGTGCACAGATGAGGGGCCATCTAATAGAGTATGGGGAATGACAGTTATTCTCTTGCTTTTGAGCAAGGAGCACAAGAAACTAGATCATCCAAAAATATGCTTCCACTCTGTAACCAATATTTCAATGATTCTTATTAAAGTGAGAAAAATCAAGCAATGGAGTTAATAACTGTATTAGTAATAATAATCTTTATACCATCAGTATTAGTTACCTTTCTGTTGCTGTAGAAAAAAATAGCAACCTAAGAGAAAAGGTTTGTTTTGTCTTTGGGCTCCAAAGAGATCCAGTCCATCATGGTAGGAAGGTGTGACAGCAGACGGTAAAGGCAGGAGGCTCGCTGGCCATATTACAACTGCAGTCAGGAAACAAAGTGTGAACCGGAAGTGAGGTCAAGCCTCAAGCCTCAAGCCTACTCTACTACTTCTTTCATCCAGGCTTTGTGGTCTATCAGTTCCATAACCTTCCTTAGGATCACCAGCAGGGAACCAACTGTTCAAACACATGAGACCCTGGAGGACATGTCTTTTCAAACCACAGCAGCTCTTGATCTAGGTAAAGGCTTATGCCAGGGGCCTTAACAATATCATCTTTCATTTGAACCCTAATAACAGTCTATCAGACAGCTAACAGTATTTTTTCACCCCCAATTTATTTGAGGGACAGAAACATTATGATCTAACAAGCACTGGGTCTATGAACCTTCGGCTTTCTGATTTTAAATGCCTATTCTCATTTTTCAAATCTATTTTTCTTTTTTAAATCAGCATATAGGTTATTAAATGCCATTATGGTATTTTCAAACAAAATTCATTCCACTTGATTTTCCTCCCACTCACATGTCCCTCCTTCCTGACCACCATCTTCCTTCCTGGACTACATTTGATTTCATGCCATATGTGACCTTGGATCTGGGAAGTAAAATATTAATTGAGATGATTAAAACTCAGAAAGACAAAAGCTTTCATGCTCTCTCACATATAAGACTTCACCTTGTAACTTATATTTTACACACATGGATATAAATAGAGGTAAACGCTTTTCACCCTTAATCCATGTTAAAATATATGGAGCTTTTAGATTGATATTCCTGTCATAAGCTTTTATGTGAAAGAATTACACATGACTGGTTGTGTCTAACCCATCACTCATGCTACTTTTCTTTCCAGTAGGTGATAGGGACTTAAGGAGATTAGTCTTCACCTGGGAACATAGTTCCAGTTAGTTCTATAATCAAGTAACTGACATTGAATATTTCCACACATATGCACATAGTAACCAGTAGATCCCTGCTTTTCTCTCTCCAGTACCCCTCCCCTCTCTTATATAGTCTTTCATTACCTTGCTAATTATTACAGTCTTATAGAACACCAGTTCCCTGAGAAAATAGCTAATTTTATCATGATAAACTTGCCTATCATCTTGTAATATAGATTTCCGTTTTGTCCCAGTAATCCTGAAGCTACGGGGATATAAGACACATTAGTGTTATTGCTGATTTCACATCGGCCTTCCTTTGGAATCTTTAACAATGTGAGATCATTTGTATCTGCTCAGAATGGGTTTTAGTTATTAATTTAAACTGAATGAAATTACCTGCACTTTATCTCAGAGTCCTCTCAGAACAGCCTGATATTTACATTTACATACCTACATTTTCTCAGAAGAGAATGTGCCCTTCCCCTCCCTTTGCCCCTTCCTTCCCTCCCTATGGCCTTCTTCCCTCTTTTCCTCCCTGTGCCCTTCCCTTTCTCCTTTTTCCATATCCCTCTGTTTTTCTTTTGCTTCTTTTCACTGCTCTTTGTCTTTCTTATGTATTTCTTTGTCTCTTTTTCTTCCTCTTTTCTCCTCCCTCCTGGGCATCTATCAAACTACTCACTGTCAGTAAAAGTGGCCGAGGATGGGAAGTGGAGGGCATCTCAGGGGAGCTTCCAGGTTCTGTGTCTCTGCAGAAATACTTGAATAGAGAGCGGCAGGTAACTCGGAAGCTGAGGCCTTCTATTGAGAACAGACAGATTTTCAAGGGGGCAGCAGGTCACGGTGGGAAAATAGTTGAACATCTTGAGTCCAGGCTGTCCTAACAGAAATGTCTCTTTTGTGACCTGCTTTCTTGGATCATCGCTAGAGCATTGGCCTTGCCACTCACACTGTCACAGCAAGTTCTGCACATAGCTTTGTGAATCATCTGCTCCATTAGCAGCCTATTACATTTTACCTTATTTACTAGCCTGTGGGGGTAAGTACATTTACATGTGCCAGAGCACACATGTGGAAGTCAGAGAACAACTTTCAAGAGTTGCTTCTCTATTTCTACCATGTGGGTCGAACTCAGATCGTCAGGTTTAATGGCACATACGTCTACACAACCAAGACATCTTGGTACTTTTTTTTTTTCTTGCAGTGCTGGAAACTGAAGCCAGGACCTTGTTCATGCTGGGTGAATGATATTCTATTAATCTACAGTCTCAGCCCCTTTGTCTTAACCTGCATCTAGGGGTGTGTGCTTAACATTATAAGCCAGAAGTTGCTGTTAGACTCTCTGGAATGCTGCTGTACATTTTAGTCAGCCTTTGAGGGAAGCGTAGAAGCTCCATCTTTGCTCTTTGCCAGCAGGGATTTTCATGTGTTTGTTCTGTTTCCTTCCCATGAGCCTTTCCAGCCCCACCCTCCATCCATACTGAACTCCTGCTCCACCAGGAGGGCCTGTGTGTGCCCTGCCCCAGATTTATTGACTAGAAGTGCATCCTGATACCTGTTACCCTTTGGCTTTGATACACTTTTGGCCACCATGTAGCCAGCCTGTGGGTGGAGTGGTGTTACATGATGCTATTCCGATCCACTGTCTGAATATTTGAAAAGGAAAATCCAATCGGATTAGGCACAGGTTGGTTAGCAACACTAGCCCTCTATGTTCTGAGAGGTGATGAAACAAATTGTCATTTTGGAGTTATTTATTCTAAGAATAATCCCAACTTAGTGGTTTCCTCTTATCCACGGTAGAGCTCACCCCTGTTTAACCTGTAGAAACTGGAATCATCCAAGTATATTCCTCTCTCCCTTTCTCTCTCTCTGTCTGAGAGAGAGAAATCTTATTGTCCTTTGCACAATAAAGTATATTCTATAAACTGTGACTTCCCATTGATACCTTAGACAAAGTTGTTGAGCTTTCTCTATGGTGATCCTCTTTGAATTTGCATTGAGGTATAATGTCTTTCCAACTACAGTGAAAAGAATGGGTATAATTTTGCTTATTTCTGCCTGGTTAATATATATTTGCAATGAATTTTATTTTATGTAGCTAACAAAGAGATTCAGATCCCTCTTCTTCTCCCTCTCCCCTCCCCTCCTCCCCTCCTCTCTCTCTCTCTCTCTCTCTCTCTCTCTCTCTCTCTCTCTCTCTCTCTCTGTGTGTGCCAAGTGTGGGACATGTATAGTGAATAAGTGTTTTAAGTGTTTGATAATTACAGTCTCTAATTGAAATCTGTGTTAGACTTCCAAGGATTGTGTGTTTTAGCAGTTCACCATCTTACAGATACAAACTTCAAATTTTAAGTTCCTCCTAAACTGTTGTCAGCATGGATTGTTTCCTTTTACATCTCTGTATAAATTCTAAGTTGGAAAATATACTTTTTGTTTGTGTTATAGCATCATTCAAGGACCCAATGATATAATACATTTTCTTCCATGCCTACATACCTTAATAGAAACTCAGACTGCTATAAAGGATGGATGAACTTTAACACTAATAGACAGACGTACAGGCTATTTTGACCTGCATGTAAAATGATTGGTTTCTTTCCACTTGTGTCTTAGCATAAGCTTTTTCTTAAGAATAGAACCTTGATCATTTCTATTAGAACATCAAACAAACTACTTCACCATTAATCAAAGAATTAGTCCTGTCAACTGCACTTGTTGAGTTTATTGTAGGTCTCCTATCTCGAGTATGCTCCACTACCCAGAGCTCTGCTTGTGCTTCCTGCCAGCAATTCCCTCTTAATCAGGTGTTCCTCACTAACACAGCATCAGGCTTGCCCTGGTCAATCCTCTCTCTTTGCTTCCCACTTCTTGGTATCCCTTTACGAACACGTGTACCTGACTCCTGCATCCTTATTCATCATTCTAGATTCTCTTCACAAAATCCACTGGCTGTATTTCAGTGACCTCTGTCATATCTACCCCCTATATATTTGGGTCTTTTTATATCAAGTCCAAGCTTCATCGTGCTCTAACCCTAACCGTGTTTGTCCCGTTACCTGGTTTTTCTTTCCTAGTCAAGTCTCCTCCAGTTGACTTTATGTAAAATGACTGACCTATCTTCCAAGAACAAAAATCGATTAGAGTCACTTTTCTGTGTCAATGGTACAATCCAAACCTCTTGAACGGTGTGGTGTGGCAGCCCTCTCCTCACAATACCCTTCCGTGCAGCCAAAGCTCCCAGCTCTCAGCCTTAGGCTCCAGGCTCCTGAGTCTCATGCAGTTCTCATCTTTGTGCCTGAGTGGAAAGGCACCTTTCTTCATCACAGTTCATAAGAGAAGACTGCTCTCCCCTAGACCACTCTCCACTAAATAAGGAAATCCCTACTTTCTCTTCATTGTGTCCCTCCCTCCCTCCTTCCCTCCCTCCCTCTTTTTTATTTCTTCCTTTCTTTCTTGGATATGATCTTCGTATGCAGAGTCACTTGCCTAGAATTTGACATATAAATTAGACTGACCTCAAAATTTCAACTATCTTCCCACCCTGGCCTCCTAAAAGTAGTTTTTAAAAGGTCAATGTTTTAAGAATCAGTTCTCCACAGCATCGCAGCTAATCCTGGCTAAATTCTATTGCCAACTTAACATAACCTACAAGCACCTGGGGTGAGTGACCCTGAATTGAAGAACTGTCTCTCTCACAGCTGCTCTCAACCTGTGGGTCATGACCCTGTTGTGGGTGGAATGACCCTCTCACAGGGGTCACCTGAGACTATCAGAAAACAGAGATATTTGCTATAATTAGTAACACTGACAAATTTGTAGTTATGAGGTAGCAATGAAAATAATTTTATGATTGTGCATCCCCAGAATATAAGAAGTAAACCTAAGGTGGAAAATGACCGCTATATCAGGTTGGTCTCTGGGCATATATCTATGAGGAATTATCTTAGTTTATGATTGATGTGTCATGGCCCAGCCCCACTGTGAGCTGTACCATCCGTAAGCAGACAGCTCTGGGCTGTATGAAATAGCTAGCTGAGTATGCGCCAGTGCACGAGACCGTAAGCTCTGTTCCTCCTTCATGGTTGCTGATTGACTTCCTGCTTGAGTTCATGCGCTGACCTCCCTCACTGTTGGACTATGCCCTGGAAGCCTACATGAGTGAAATCCCTTCCTCCCCACATTTTGCTGGTCATGGAGATTACCACAGCAACAGAAAGCAACCTAGAATAGTGGGATAATTAATTTCAAATATGGGATGTCAGTCACCTGAACCTGTTGCCTAGGAAATGGTTCTGGCTCCAAGAAAATGGAGTGATATAAATGTTGTTACATCAAATACATTAAATGGCTTTCATATTGGTGTTAAAAGCTCGATTTTGGGGTTGGGGATTTGGCTCAGTGGTAGAGCGCTTGCCTAGCAAACGCATAAGGCCCTGGGTTCGGTCCCAGCTCCAAAAAAAAAAAAAAAAAAAAAAAAAAAGCTCGATTTTATGGGTTAATGTTAAATAATAACTTTTTTGTCCATCAGCTCTGTCTGTGCATTGATAAGCTAGACTTGCAATGTCCACTATGGTACTGGCCTTTGAGAAGTGCCAGCATTGCTGTGAGATCCAATTTAGCTAGCCACAGATCTCTCAGCTCACTACGCTCTCAGTATCCTCACCACCCACCCACCTCTCTGTGTTTTCTTGCAGGTGAGACAATGCGGATCGCCTCCTCAGAGTTTGCTGACGACCCTTGCTCTTCGGTCAAGCGTGGCACCATGGTGCGGGCAGCACGGGCTCTGCTATCGGCTGTGACACGCTTGCTCATTCTGGCTGACATGGCAGATGTCATGAGACTTTTATCGCATCTGAAAATTGTACGTATGTAGACTTCATGAAGGCCTCTGGATGGGGATTAGGGGACAGCTAGGAAGGATTAGATACGTTCCACTTCTTATAGATAACCTGGTTCCCCTCGCTTCCCAGGGTACCACCAAATTGTTCCAATAGCTAATTTATAGCCCACAGTGTATTCAAAAGCTAAGCTTTATCTGAGTCATCTCCCCACCTCCAAACAGAGCTTAGAGTACATGGCCTGACATACTTAGAAGGTAGGAACCTGTCATATGCTAGTGTATTTATGCATATGTTAATATATAATTTTTGAACATTCTGTAGCCTAGCAATAAAACAGTGCCCAGTTCATATAGGACTACTATTACTTCTTGCATCAAGCACCTATATTGATCCTGTGGGTTTCTGTGCCTCCACCAATCCATGAAAGCCACTGTTCATACCTTGCCTGTTGTCCACACTCCCTTGTAATTCTTTTGTTTTCCAGTGGGAGTTGACCCTTGTCATGGTCACATATTCTCCCCAGATCAGAGAGTAAGTTAACTTCCCTGATCTGTAACCAAAAGGTTTCCCAATGGTTTACTGTTTGCTAAATAGAATTGTTGTTGAGGTTGGGGATTTAGCTCAGTGGTAGAGCGCTTGCCTAGCAAGTGCAAGGCCCCTGGTTCAGTCCCCAGCTCCAAAAAAAAAAAAAAAAAAAAAAAAAAAAAAAAAAAAGAATTGTTGTTGAACTCATGCAACAAACACAAGAGGGAGAAATGTCTCTCCCCAGAGACTGCTGAGTTCAACTAGCACAAACTCTGGGTTTTTCTGTCTTCAGGTGAAAAGGCATGAAGGACAGGGTTTTCCTGGGAAGTGTATGATGGATGGGTGGGTCTCATCCTTGGACAATGCTAGGTCATCCTGGCCTGAGCTTGATGCTCTTCTACTTTTTCTCCAGTCAAATGGACATGCGCTGGGAGAGGGAGTGATACCGGTGACGAGTAGTGAATGCTCAGTCACCTCAGCTGTTTCAGATTTGTTCAGGTGGAGGGATCAGGACACCATGTAAGGCATAAGTGTTACCTGTTATAGTATTTACCAGACAAGATGCTGGCATAAAGCCCAAGATTCTTTGTTTATAGGCAAACTCCTAGAAACTTTTGCTCCCTTTCAAATTCTGGTTTCCTCCTTGAACTCTGTGACCTTAACCCTAAAACAGGATACCACATTTCATGGTTTCCAGCAGGTCCCTGGGAAGGCAAAAGACAGAAAACAGACTGTGCTTGGGATTCTTGTTATTAAAATTTTCTCCAGTAAGTCCTCCAATGCTAAAGAAGGCTGTTGCAAACTGCACGAGGTCCACAGTTCAAGAAAGAACTTTACTTTTCCCAAAAAAGAATTAGGGGAACAAAGCAATGTTAAGAGAAACTGGCCACTGGATTCAAACTAACATGGTTTAGTCCAAGGGTGTGCTTTCAGCTTGCTAGCTTTTTGGCAGGAGTGATGCCTTCTCATGCATTGGGATGTCCCTGGAGCCTGCGTAGACTGCAATGCCTGCTGGCTCTATCCAACCTCCTTCTGCCTAATGCATACTTTGTAATAGTAATAATGTCTACTCAACTATACTGGAGAAAAAGTTTTATGATCATTACTTTACACACTACTCAGGCATTAAAGGCAACATTTTACGGAAAGTATTTTTTTCTGCAGGAAGTCCTTGTGAACAGTTGGTCAATGGGACTGACCCTAAACAACTGTGCATTAAATATGTGGGTTAAATATTCTCTCTGAACAGTTCACATAGTGAACATGCTCTTTATATTTTTTTTTAAAATTTGATTACTTTTGAGAATTTTTTATGGGTACTGTATTTACAGCATATTCATCCCTCCCTCTATACATTCCAACTCCTCCTGACACAGCTTTTCAAATTTGATGCCTTTTCTTTTTAATTATTATTATTACATATACGTGTGTAGAGATAAAAAGACAGAGACAGAGACAGGCAGACAGACAGACAGACAGACAGCCTACTGAGTTTATTTCGTGCTGTGTACATGCAGGTGTGTTTAGGGCTGATCATTTGGGATTGGCTATTGTATCATTGTGCTAGTCCTTGGAGAAGACCGATTTGCCCCAACAGCCCCACTTGCCTAAATGTCTTCATCAAACGGCAAGCTCTTTTGAATTCTCCTTCATACTTAGGGGTTGTCATTGTCAGATGCAGGCTTTGTGGAGGCCACCGTAGTTTTGAGATTTGTTCTACCCTATCTCAAAATAGACATCCTTACCTGGTTCTCTGGCTCTCATAATTTTTCCTCTCCGGAAATATCAGGCAGGAATCCTGTCTCTGGTTTTCTGGCTTTTTCTTTCTGCTCCCTGAGGTTTAGGTGTACAGCTTGCAAGTGTAGCAATTGGTATCAATTTTCTGCATTTGACACAGTTTTCCATCCCTATAATACTCTCATATGCTGAAAATAACTTTATTTTTATAGTGTTTGCTCTCTAATACCACACAAACCTGCCATGGGGCAAACATCTTAGGAGTGGAAACATGAGGATCAGCGGTTCGAGGTCACCCTCAGATATATTAAAACCTTGTGGCCAGCCTGGGATGTATAAGACTTTATCTCTAAATAAATAGTTAAATAAATACAATTAAATAAATAAGTCCAAGCTTCCACAGTCTACAACACTAGATATGTCTGTGTTCAGGTCTCTCTATTCCCCTATCCCCTCCCCCGTCTCTCCTTCCCTCCCTCCCCACCCCCTACCTGCCCCTCTCTGTCCTGCTATTTTGGACAGTGCTGTTGAGTAATACTTCTACACCCCCTTGTTATATCAATTGTGCTCTCTCCTCACACAGCAGATTGAGGGAGGTTAAAGAAAAGGATTTAGCACAAAATCATGCAAAGGTCAACCCAGCAACATTAAGTAGGCCTGTCAAACTGTCGCTAGTAAAATTAAAAATGATTGTAGACTAGATAATGCATTTGTTCTCAGACCACAGCAACAGAAAAGGTGGAATGTTGCCATCTTGTGGACATGCTCAGAACTGCACTTTCTGGAGCTACCACTGACTTGGAGTGAGGACTGTCCCGTCTTGAGTTCCTATCAGTCCTGATGTCATTGCTTAGAACCATCTTCTGAAGACAAAGCCCCTGCTAAAACTGGCATATAGAAAAAGTCACTATAAATTAACTTGGTGTGTTTCTTTTTGACTTGAGTAATTTATTAGTGAAAAGCATAGCCTCTGGAAATATTACATACACCATTTATTTTATAAATTTAGGATTAAAAGCATGAGAAACCGTTGTCTAATGGCTGTTGAGGGAGAGCAATCAGCTTTCATCAGACACAGGCCCTGGTAGATTGCCCATGTTCCAGTGCATGGCTCTGGAACCATGCACAATCAGGTGGCACTAGTCAGACTACATGCTTTATAACCAGAGGCCGTGTGAATGGGAGAAAGACAGGGCAAGGGAGGTCTGGTAGGGTGCCAATGGAGGAGTGACAAGTGGAAATGATGAAAATATTTCTAAATATATATGACATTCTGAAAGACTCAATAAAAATATATTTAAAAAGAAAAATACATGCAGAAGATTAAATAGCCAAAACCCCAGAATGGTATCAGGGGTGGGAGGATGGTGGAGGCATAAGGCCCCATACCCCACTCAGGAGATTTTGCAGTGGAATGCTGCCAAGGGAGCGAGCATCAGTTTTCCTCAGGCATGCAGCTATCTAGTCCAGTCCATTGTCCTATATCCATGCACATACATGACGTGGACTCTGCCTTTTAGCAAAGGGACCAGGAAATCAGAAAGAAAAATAGAATAGTTGAGGGGGAGAGGAGAGAGATTGGAGAATAGCAAAGTGTTGGCAGATTTGATAAAATGCACTGTAAGCTTGTACAAAACTCTCAAGCAATAGAAAATGAAAAAAAAACCAAAACAGAACAAAACAACAACAACAATACACACACACACACACACACACACACACACACACACACACTCACATACAGACACCAGCATTTACATGTGTTAATCTAGAAGGTTAGAAACTACCGATCTGGTTCTTTTTCACTTTTCCAGAAAAAAAAGTCTCTTTAGCATATGGTAGTACAAAAGTTTCTTGCTTTGTTGTTGTCATTGTGGATGATGATGATGGTGATGACGATGATGATGATGATGATGATGATGATGGTGATGATGATGATGGTGATGATGATGACGATGTGACCACATGACTGGCAAGCAGCCGCTTAAGGAGGAAGGAGTTATTTTGGCTCACGGTTTGAGGGGATATAGCCCATCATGGAGGGGAAGGTATGGCCACAGTTGACTGCATAGTAAAAAGTGCGTGCAGCTGTCATAGGATCTCTTGGCCTCACATTTTAGAATAGGAAGTACAAGGATCATAAGAACTGGAGACAGGCTATAAAACCTCATGCCCACTCCCTGGTGACCACTTCTTCCAATAAAGTCCTACCTTCTAAGGCTTCCACCGCCTTCCAAAGCACCATTGTTTCCTGGGAAGCAAATGCTTTTTACTGGAGCCTGTAGGACAGTTCCCACTGGAGCCACAACTGGGCTTTCTCGTCAGAGTTAAGAAGTGAGTCCACCCCTCTGTTGGCTCAGAACTATGGGAAACCAGCAACTCCCTGCAATGTTACCTGCTAATGGCTATTTTACCTCAAGCATTACCATTTACTTTTAGGCCATGTGCCAAATGCGTTGCTGTTCATCCTTTCCAGATATGGATTCCTTTCCTGCCATAGTAACTTATGAGAGCAGAGAGGAAATTAGCCTCTCATCAGAAGTTCTTGTTCATGTTTCTCTGTCAGTAGTTCACTAAGTATATGAAATATAGTCAATTTATTTACCCAACATCTTCTGTTTTGTACCCCAATGTGTAATTATTACAAATTTGAGTGATTTTTGAGCTAATGCCAGACAAGCCTCTAAAAAGTAGTAAAGTCATAGAGGCTCTGAGAGATTGGGCGATATATAGATATAATTTGTATATATGTATTTATACTGCATATATGTATATATGTATATCTATATAATATATACAATATATGTAAAGTATACATGCATATATAGAGATAGATATGTAGATATATAGATACATAGAGATAGATAGATAGATAGAAAGATAGATAGATAGAGAGATAGATAGAGGGAGGGAGGGAGGGAGGGAGAGAGGGAGAGAGAGAGAGAGAGAGAGAGAGAGAGAGAGAGAGAGAGGTAGATATAGAATCCTTTTGCTTTAAATACAGGCATTTTCATTGTCCATACTAAGTCCTCTATTCTCTCATGCAAATGCCTGCATGTGCTTTTTTAGAGCATCCTTCTCCTCCTATGTTATATTAAAGATTTCACGGGGCTGCAGAAAGGTTTTGCTGCTATTACTACTCCCACTGCTGCTGCTGTTACTGCTGCCCCAGATTCAGGAGGGCAGTTGTAATCAGTGGGTGACATAGTTCCAACACTCAGTTAGCACCCACATGAGGAATGGCTGTGCCCATCAAGCTAATCGCTCGCTCATCAGACACTATTGAGAATACTCGCTGATAATAATCTCTTCTGATGCTGAAGTTGCTGGGGAACTCATTTCTTAGCCAGACACCTGGTATATCATGGAGTCAATTGACACTGTCAGTGTGCTATGTTGACATGCGGCATTTGGGGATTTTAAAGGAAATCTCACATTTTAATCACTGATGGCGAAGAAGGGCAGTGATTTCCGCGAGACTCTGATTTAATGTAATCAGGTTACATTGTGAAGTTGTTTGCATGAGTGATCGCCTTATACATCAACTCATCTAGGCAAATGAGCTCCAGAAAAACAAATGCCTTCTCTAGCCCCACTCTCCTGTCTCAAAAATTAAGTTCTTAGCTCTCAAATAATTTCTTTCTCAAACGTAAAGTAATAAACTATCAAATAGTAAACATTTGTTCAGCTTCCTAAGGTAGTCATAATTTCTTAGTGACTACTGGGGTCCAGATGGACATCAGATGTCCCATTGTTTGGGAACACTGATGATACATGGAAGGTTGGCTAATATTAATTGTCAACTTGACACACGTGCAAAGAGGCAACCTTGGGTGAAGAATTGGCTCCATCAGATTGAGCTATAGTCCTGTCTCTGGGCATTTATGTGATTGGTGATTAATGCTGGAAGGCCTGACCCACCAAGGGTAGAACAAACCTGAGGCAGGTGGACATGGACTGTGTGAGAAAGCAGTGGGCCTGGAAGCATCCCTGCAACGTAGCTCTGTAATCTCCGTTTTACAGTTCTTTCTTAAGTTCCTCCCTCAGCTTCCCTTGAGGATGAGCTGTAATTTGCAAGATGAAATTAATCTTTTCCTCCCTGACTGGTTTTTGGAGAATGCTTTATCACCACAATAAAAAGCAAACTAGAACACAGTGCAGCCTGGGGTTATCTATGCTGATTACTGCAGCCTACGCGATGGACTATTTCTCAGTGATTTTTAGTCTCGTGCCTCCATGGCAGATGATGTACCTGAATAGCAACACTTGATCAATATAGAAACACAGAAGAGACTTTCAAAAATTCTAAGTGATCAACCCCGATAATAACATCTAAACACACCAATTACTGAGCGGATTTCAAAGCCTTCTCGAGAATGTTCCATTTTTCTATCGTCTCTGCGCAGATCACAACCAAGGAACGCCTGGTTGAGCTGCTCCGGCTTTGCCCTGTGCAGTAGGAGAGGAGTGGATGTCTGTCAGAGCACAGCGGATGAGGGGCCGTTAGTGAGACTGAGTATCTTCATTTCTCCATGTTCCTGTATCTCTCTAGTCTGATACACTTCCTTCCCAGCTTACCCCTACAACGGGACCTGTAGCTAAGGGAGGCTCAGCCTTTCCAGAGGAGCTCCAAGAAGCCTGTGTGCTTTCTGCAGCTTCATCTTTACCTCCTGGTCCCTCGCCTAGAGATATATTTGTATAAGAGCAATCATTCATTAAAATGTGGGTTCAAACCAAAATCAGTTTGATCCTGCTTCCCTAGACTTCTCCATATCTGCAGATTTACACTTTTTCTGGTCAACCCTAGGCAAGTACCTATCCCCAGATACCTGGAGACCAAGAAATATTTGAGAGTAGAGCTTTTTTTTAGGGGGGGAGTGGAGTTCAGTGGAGCTGATATCCTTTCCCTCGGCATCCAAAAGTTTGTCTCTTCTTAAAATTAAAAACTTATTTTTAAGTAATTTTGAGTTTACAAAAATGCCCTCTGCCTCTATTTTTCTATTCCTCTCCACATTTCTTATCTATCTATCTATCTATCTATCTATCTATCTATCATCTACCTACCTACCCACCTACCTACTTACGTAGGTACATACCTATTTATTTTTTGTCTATACACCCACCCATCCATGAATCCATGTTTCGGTAAACCTACTCTTTTCATCCCTCTTATCACGAACATTGACAGATAGACTCAGAGATCAGACTTTGTTTCCCATTGCCCCCATTTCTGTGGAATGTTTTGAGCAGGGATTATTCATCAAAACCCTAATAGGTGAAATTTCAGATCCTTCTAGGATTCAAGCCAAATATGACTCAATCAGCCTAAATATGAACATAAAGTGGAATTTTTCCCTCAAAATTACTTCATTGAATTATAAGCTTCATAATTATTATAAATTCTAAAGGGCATATGGATTCTTCAAAGAAAACCAATAAGAAGAAAAATATGTATAACACAATGAAATAAATATTCTAAATTGGGCTGTCTAAGAACTGGTAAGAATCCTGGGGTATAGTATTAGAAAACCATTCCTGGATTTAACACCCTCTGTGATAATTATTCTGTTCTATCCCTGAAACCAGATTTTAATGTTCCAAGTAAAGATTTACTTCTTATACAAGCAGCAGGGACACCCAGGATGCCAAGAGGGTCCACTCCACGGAGCTGATGATGGCAAAGTTTAAATGATTATAAATCTATTAAAAACGAGAGGCATTGCTGACTCATTATTACATAGAGTTGAGGCACAAGCTTCTCATTAACCTATGGCAGTCTGTTAAACAGGCCATTCCATGCAATAAAATGTGATTTGTTTTGGATACTTAAGAAAATTCTACACAGCAGCCTCTGTTCACCTGTGCTTCATTCTTTTCCTGGGGTGTTATTAGGGTCTGGGTAGAAAAGAAAAATATGTGGCTCTGATGAGGTTAATTATCATTTTACATGTTTATAATGAGAAAGGCAATTATGTAGAATTGCCATTGATAAAAATGAAAATCTATTTTATATATGTTTTAGTGGTCAGATTGAAGAACCTGCTGGTACGCATTCATTACTGTGGAAAATTGGTTCCCTCCCTGCCAGCTTTCCCTTACTGAATGAGGTGCCTGTCTGTCGGGTGAAGTGAAAAACTCCATCACACCTGTGGGATAATAGGCTTCTGATATTCGTTATCACTGGCTTATGTGCTGTATGTTGTCCCCTACCCAGCGACACTTGATCAGTATTGTGTCTCAGTCACCTCTATGAGAGAGCACCGAGCTTAAACAGAGCACAGGTTCCATTATTCAAAATGGAACATCCCTTCTGGTCATCTTTTTCCTCATTTGTATCTCAATATTATCAAACCACAGCCTGTTGTATACACTGTGACTTGACGATAAAACATCCCTACAGCCCGCCAGCATTCCGTTCTAGGTTTCCTCAATTTCCCATCCATCTTTAAGAATCCTGAGCCTCTCTCAGGAGCCTTCATTTGCCCCAACTTCTATACCTGGCTCTTATTACATTTTTTTAACAATT
Organism: Rattus rattus; assembly: GCF_011064425.1. Taxonomy (NCBI): domain Eukaryota; kingdom Metazoa; phylum Chordata; class Mammalia; order Rodentia; family Muridae; genus Rattus; species Rattus rattus. The sequence goes on from NC_046159.1 coordinate 68,688,824, forward strand.
ATTTTTTACTTAGTATACAAGATTATGTGTTTCATTGTGACTCACCCATACAATGGATCACTAACCTTCATTTTCATTTTGCAACTACCCTGCCAGATTGGCCTCCTATGTTTCCTAACATGCATTCATTAAGTTTCATGTTCCCTCTTCCCTTGCCCATGCTCCTTTTGACATTTTCTTTCTACCATTGTCATGTGTGTGTGTGTGTGTGTGTGTGTGTATGTGTGTGCATAAATGTGCATATATATGACTAGTAGGCCAGTGAATAACCTGGAAAATATGGGTCTTTATCGTCTTATGTCTGGGTTGTTCCCTGGGTATATGACCAATGAACTCTAAGTCAACACCTACAGAGATCTATACCCACGCTTACGGGGGAACCAGTCCCGATGTCAATCAACAGATGAGGGCATAAAGAAAATGCAAGTACATGCACAAAATAGAATTTTACTCATGTGCAGAGATGAATGAAATTGCATTTGCAAGGAAATATGTGGAGCTGCATATTTTCTGTTCATATAAAATAAAGCAGACATCCTTTATATTTAAAACTGTTTGAGTTGGTAAAAAGTACTTTTCTGTGGCTTATTCACTTACAGATGTGTTCTTATTTAGCTGTTTCCATTGATTTGTACAAAGATGCCACTACACAATGATTTTGTAGATGATCTAGCATAGTATTTCTTTTGTTTTTAAATAGTTATTGATAATTTTGTCAATATATATAAAGTATATATAATATATTTTATCACGTACACCTTTTCCATCATCTCTTGTCTCCCTCACAATGGACACTCCTTCCTAACTAACCCCGGTTCTACTGTCATGATGACATTCTTAATGAATATGTCTGACTCACTGAGTTTCAATTTGTTCGCATGGACCTATTGAGGGGCCAATATTCGTCTGAGACTGCAGTTTACCAGTGCATATGCAAATGATGAAAACCTTTCTCCTTCTCCAGCAGCCTTTGGCTGCCTGCCAAGAAGAGAACAGGCCTCTTGAGTCCCTTCTTTCCCTCATGGAGAAAGATAAGCAGGCCTGACCTTGGTCAGGAATTGCAGATGCTATGTCATGTTTTAAAGGCAGCAGAGCTCCTTCCAATCTTTGAGGCCTTACATTCTTTCTCTCTTCCCTCCTGCAATGTTCTCTGGACCTTAGGATTGTAATGTGGTTGTCTTGGTTAAGACCAGCCAACCAATATCCACCTATTCTCAGCACTTCATTTGACTTCACAGGAAATACTTCTCTCCCTCTCCCTCTCTCTTTCCCTCTCCCTACCTCCCTCCCCCCCCCCCTCTCTCTCTCTCTCTCTCTCTCTCTCTCTCTCTCTCTCTCTCACACACACACACACACACACACAATATTTGTATTGAAATTGATAGTTCACATCCACTGGAACTAAAGAAAAGACCACTGCGCTGGCTGTGGGAACCCAGAGGCACACACATCATTAGTTTGCTATGGTTGCTGTCATTCAGACCTTTCTACTCCCATGCCGCTCAACTGGACACCACCTGCAAGTGACAACAGAATTTGAATGCCACTTGCTTCCAGATGTGTGCTGTCTCCTGTTTACATGATAATGCCAAAGTCTATAACCTCAGCCTGACTTCTTGATTTAGAGGCCTTGACAAGAGTGGTTGAAAATTATGTCTTTCCATCCAAATTTTTCAACAGCACAGGAGTTTCTGCATCCTGGGAGAGCTGGAAGGATTTGTTTTAAAATTCTATACCTTTCTTTGTGTGTGTGTGTGTGTGTGTGTGTGTGTGTGTGTGTGTGTGTGCTTTGTCCGTGGCATTTCTACTTCACAGTGGAAGTCTATATTTCTTATCATAGTCATAATTCAATAAAATATAGTTTAGAGTGGCTTTATTGTGTGCTTTAGGAGTTCAGCCTCTAGTTTGAGTTACATAACATACACTGTAAATATTTATTCATCTTTAAAGTTGTGTAGGTGGATTTACAGAAAGGCATGTGAATTCAGGTACCTGTAGCTTCCAGAGGTCCCAGGTCCCCTAAAACAGGAGTTATAGGTGTTTGTGAGATGCCCAGTGTGTGTGTGTGTGTGTGTGTGTGTGTGTGTGTGTGTGTGTGTGTGTGCATTAGAGCAGTATATGCTGTTTACTCCCAACTCATCTACCAGGGCCCTGTTCTGTAAATATTGGAAAATGTTCATTTGACTACATGTGACTATTACATATGCGTTCACCTCCTGTTCCAATAGGAATACATACTCGTGCTTTCTTTACAAGTTGCCATTTATAGCTTGTTTAATATTTAAATACAATATTCTAATTAAAAAGCTGTGTATTTTTCTATTTCAGGTCGAGGAGGCCTTGGAAGCAGTCAAAAACGCTACAAATGAACAAGACCTTGCAAACCGCTTTAAAGAGTTTGGAAAAGAGATGGTGAAACTGAACTATGTAGCGGCAAGACGACAACAGGTGGGAAATTTTGAAAATGTTGCTGGGGATGGGCAAATCTAAGTTACTATGGTTCTGAACAAGTTGTTTCTACTTGCAATTAAATGCTCCAAGAACCTAACATCTAAAAAGCTTTCCTGCTTTGGCCCTTGGTGCCGCCACATGGGGACTCAGGTATTGTCTGGTTGCTGCCTATAAATCACAGACCACACTTTTCACTTTTGAGATCAGGCTTCCACTCTCACTGCACTAGCATGAAGAGCTCCAGGTCAAATGAAAAGAAAGCAGCCTGGGCTGTGGTGTTGTACACTCTCTGGTTACCACTGTTTCCTCCCAAACCAAATCTCTTTTCTGTGTACACCAGAAGACGTTTCCCAGGATGCACCGCACAGGCTGCCATCTTTGATAAAGGAGAGGAAGGAGGCATGGACAGGGTGAGGGGAAGAGTAGTTTAGGGAGGGAAAGAGGAGGGAAGAAAGGACACAGGTGGCAAACAGCTGCAGTGATGGAGATGGATAACCTAGGATCTCCCCATAGCCCCTCTGTTGGGAGGCAGACCCCTCAGTTCTCGCTGTCCATGGGTGCCTTTGGAATTGCAGTTCCAAAGAATATGATTTTATTATTACACAAAGTAAAGCCAAAAATCCCCCTGTATGTGGGAGCATGTCCTCAGCAGTACCCACAACTGCTTCCCAGAATTCACACCATACTGTCTTTCCCACGTTCTAGTCCAAACAAGAGTTGATCATCTGCTCTATGCTTGACTGAAGTAATACTGGAACTACAAATGTCCCATAAGCAGCCGACACTTATACAGGATTTTAGTTTGTGTAATTGTCTTTAATTTTACCTGAATAAGTCTTTGTTGTTTGCTGTCTGTTCAGTGTTAGTCCACTGGGTAATTGCTTTTAAGTGTATGTTTTTATGGAGGTCGGGAGTAACTACATGCCTTTTTCTCAGTGAAACAACTGGATGTAGTACTTGGATATCAAAGCGCTGATGGAGAGTCAGGGGAGCAGGAAGTTATATAGAAATGCATGTGGTATCTGGTCTTGTTATAGAGTCTGGTCTGTTATTGGGAGCATGTTGTTTAAGTCCAGTATCCATGTCTAAGATTTCCATTTTAGCATCATTCTAAATACTTTGCTGAAATAGAAGCAAACCTGAAGAGACCAGTGGGAGGGTAGAAGTGGACTGGGTAGAATAGAACAGTAGTCTCCATTATCGAGAAACAATGAAGGTGAATGAAACATATAGGGAGAAAAAGTGTTTTGAAGGACTGTTTGTTTCAAAGGTGAGAAGTAAGAAGTTATTTCTCCACCAGTGAAATGAACCAGTTCAAGCCAAGTTAGAGTGTATAAAAGCAGGTTTGTCATGAAACTGCTTTCAGGGTGGGCAAGTTCACTGGTCTCAAGAAAGTGGCCAGGGAAGTCGCCATGGGGAGGGAGACAGAGAGGAGGGAAAAGATAAAGAGAGAAAGCAGATAGGTAGAGAAAGGGAGAGAAAGAGAAGGAGTGAGAGAGATGAAAAATGTCTAGATTCCATAGGGAAGTGTGCCTGGGGGAAGGGCAGCCCAGGCCCTGGGTTGGAATGTCCTGGGTTTGGAGCAGGGTATGTCAGGTAGTAACTGAGAGATTCTGGGAGAACCTAGAGGCCAGGTCTGCTTTGGTATGTAAAATGTTCACCTAAGCCAGTTGTCCTGCATCTGAAACCCAGTATATGATTGACAGCAAGGAGTTTCCGTCCAAGCTCTGGTGTAAGCAAATGAGTAGAAGGCAGTAGTTTGATTGACATGAAGAAGATTGAAAAGGTCCCAATTAGGGTTAGAAATCAATTTCTGACCTTTACAGGCACAGATTTGATATGCTTAAGACATCCACTCTGAAGCTTCAGGTGAGAGGAAAGTATCAGGCTGGAGAATGAAACAGAGCCAGTCAGTGAGGAGCTCTAATAAATACACCTCACTCAGTTTGTCTCAAAAAAAAAAACAAAAACCCCAAAAAACAAAAAAAAACCCACCTTATTCCTAATTACCTGATAATTCAGATTCCTTCTGTAAAACTTAGCAAAAATAATTAAAACCCACAAAATGTACACTGCTCAGTTCAGCGTGTGGCCTGCCCTCCCTCGTTTTGACATAATCATTACTGTGAGTGATTACTCTTGAGTGGTCATTTGTGCACTGCATTGTTTAGTTTCATCTTTTCCCCCTTGGTCTCGATCAAGGTCAGGAATCAAGTATTCTAGGCAAATGCTCAATCAACATTTACCGCACAGTTAGTATATTTAAACAACAACTTAAGGAGCTCCTAACCAATGGATAGTGGCTGCTGATGCCCTCTTTGGGCATGCAGTTGTATATGCAGATAGAGCACTCATACACAGAAAATATATAAATAATTAAACAGTCTAAGAACAACAACAACAAAAAACTTGTCACAGAATGGATATGCAAAAATGACTGTTGCAATAGTTGCTCAGTGCTTCCTAATTGAACATTTGATGAATTCCAGTCTCATGAGAAAAAAATATTGTCTTAAATATCTCTGTGACACATTTTTACCCTGATTACTGAAGATATTTTAATTTCTATACATATACATTATAGATGCAAGTGCATGTATATACAACTACATACATTTATATGTATATACATACACACATAATATGCATGTACACTCAGGAATAGACATTATAGCTTGAATATTGGATAGTGAGCGAGCTGGCAATTCATGGGATTCTGCTAATTCTATAGCTCACACCATTGGGGAAGTTTTTGGATCATTGCTGACCGCAGAGACTACATTGTAATATTGCAATATTTGCCACCCTGGGGGCTCAAATAATCCCTTGTAGAGACCATGTTTGCTGGCATGCATTTAACCATGTTTGAAAAAAATAGAGAGCATAGTTTAGTTAGTTGTTATTTACTGTATCCTGGTATTGACTACTCTAGATGCCACATGTTCTTTTCTCAGAATCGTTTTACCCATAAAGAATAAAAGAGCTGTTATTTACTCAAGACCATCTATGTTTTACCTACAAAATGAGCAAATACAGAGTCCACCTGTGGATCAAATATTTACTGATGTTTGACAGTTGAGAGACTATTCAGCCAGTCATACTTAGTTGACAAACCTACTTGGCTCTCAGCTAACAGCCACTCCTTTAGCATTTCCAGGAATGATGAGCACAATGTCTCAGATGTGCTTATAAAAGCTGAAAGACAGGCAAATCCCCAAGTGGTTTTCATTTGAGAAAAACAGATCACTGCTGGCCTATTACTTTTCTAGTCTTTAAATTTGATGTTTTATGGGGCTAGTAAAATGGTCTTACAGTTAAGAGTACTTGAGACTCTTCAGAGGACCTGAGTTCAGATCTCAATACTCATGTCAGATGACTCCAAACAGCTTGCAACGATAGTAACTGTAGCTAAAGGATTCAGTCCCCTTTTCTGCTCTCGAAATGCACTAATAAATATCACTTACACACAAGACACAACATGTACTACACATCCAGAGAGAAGTAAATCTTTAAGATGATGACTGACTTGCCATTGGAGACAGTTAGGTTAAAGAAACCTCCTGTAAGTAGTAGTGAGAAGAAGCCGACACAAGAAGCAATAATGAGCGTTGCTGCCTTGTTTGTAAGTATGCGGCACGTAAACAGAAGCAAGCATGCTACTAGGGTCTGATTTCAAGTTTCCGTCTGCTGAGAACAAATCCGGTGGTTCCTACCATTTACGTACCTCTGTGGTGTCCCGGAGTTTACAGTCTTTCAGCAATGTTAGTTTCTTAAATGCCTCAGAGTTGGCAGATCCACTGCTGATGACCGAAGAGTCAGCACTAGACCAAGATGGACATGGCCCACAGCTGGCATGAGCAATCCTACGTAGAAGTGAAGCATCCTTACAAGGTCTCTTTAGTGATACCTGATGAATACTGATGATAGGGTACCCAGTCAGATGGAAGAAGGCATCTGAATGGGTCGGTTAGAAACTGAGCCAGGAAGGTAGACTCTGTCATATGGCAGTATAAGTTGGACGGCAGCTATTACCTTAGACATGTCACAAAGAAAGAGCTGTTTCTATGTAACTCTGGCAGCTAGAAATAATACAAGGGAGAAAGGTGTTTCTAAAATCCTTGATGTATCCATAAGCCTGGGGTTCTAAGTCTCCTTGTAAGTACTTGCCTGCAAGCCTTACGTGTACGTTCCGTGTTTTCCACAGGAGCTGAAGGACCCTCACTGTAGGGATGAAATGGCTGCTGCCCGAGGAGCCCTGAAGAAGAATGCCACCATGCTGTACACAGCCTCCCAAGCCTTCCTCCGCCACCCAGATGTTGCAGCTACAAGAGCCAACCGAGATTATGTATTCAAACAAGTCCAGGAGGCCATAGCTGGAATCTCCAGTGCTGCTCAGGCCACCTCGCCCACCGACGAAGCCAAAGGCCACACAGGCATCGGCGAGCTGGCTGCAGCCCTGAATGAATTTGATGTAAGCACCAGGCTCATACATGCAGAGTGTACACTTATCACACGTGTACATATATATGTTATATATTATATATATTATAGTATACATATATGTGTACATAATGAATACCATCATAGCATATATCGATTTGATGCTCTTAGAATTTTTTGACAGGAAGATAAACTATATGTTGTGTATTCCTGTTATTGGAAATCTAAAATATTGGCAGAGCCTAGTATACTAATCTTTAAAGAATATAGAAATCACGTTTAAATGGGCCGGACTCTTCATCCAAGTCACCCAGATGATCAGTTTCATTATGAAGAAGACAAGCATTGCAAGCAGCTAGGCTTAGATTGCATTCATACCGTTTCTCGGTGGAAAAATGCCCTTCATAGCTTCTGTTTAAGTCAGTGACAATCAAACCCCATTACCTTAAACCCCACCTAAAAATGTAATCTTTGAGTGCCCTTCTCAGGAGTGCCAGTTGCAAATCCCATAAAAGACAATCCCCTGCATCGGTTCCTGCTGATGAACTATTCTAAAAGGGGACACAGTAGGATGGAGACTTAAGTCTAGCCATGTAAGTGCATGAGAGTGTGCAGCCAGCAGCAGCTAAGGATGACAGTACATCTCCAAGATCCAGATGAGGATGGACTCAACTGTGTGGGGTTTATTCTCTGTCATGGGATCCTGCATAAGCTGTAAAAGATAAGAAAACTTGTAAATACCCAGGCTCTGCATTCATTGGTATTTTGTTCCTCAGTGGAGAGAGGAAGTGGTAAAAGAAATAAAACAGAATTTACAGGAGGGAAAGAAAGAAAGAAAGGAAGGAAGGAAGGAAGGAAGGAAGGAAGGAAGAAAGGAAGGAAAGAAAGAATAAAGGAAGGAAGAAAGGAAGGAAGGAAGAAAGGAAGAATGAAAGGAAAAACTGTGTTACTTAGAAGTTGCTTAGAAATATAGTTTTTTTTCCATTCTTCGGGGATTGAAATGAGCTTTTGACAAGAAATGCCTAGGTAGTGGCAAGAAGAGAGGAACTTGAGGAAAGCAACTGGTGCCCACGGTGAGATGGAGAATATAATAGAGGAATAATTATCATAGTGTGTATTCTGGGCATTCTGAGATATTTTCTTCTCTTAAACACCGTCTGTGAATGTTTATAGGCACTCACTCTTATGCATTTACACATATTTATAAGTGCATACATTGAACTCACACGGTATCGTGACTTGATAAGATTTTTCAAAAGCACTTATTTTTTATTCTTGTGTGTGTGTGTGTGTGTGTGCGTGTGTGTGTGTGTCTATTTGAGAGAAGGGGAGGGAGGGAGAGGAGAGAGAGAGAGAGAGAGAGAGAGAGAGAGAGAGAGAGAGAGAGAGAACACCTGCAGAAGCCAGAGGCATTGGATCCCCTGAAGCCAGTTACAGGTACTTGTGAGCCACCCACCCAGAGTGCTGATAACCTACCTTGGTCACTCTACAAGTGCAGCATTTTTTTCCTGCTGATTTCTCTAGCCCATTATCAGATTTTCTGTAATAATTAAATTTGAATTTGATAATAAATTTGGTAATGCATTTATTACACAAGTGGAGACTGAGTATTATCTAATTTTATGCTCAACCCTTCAGCAGGAAACTCGCAAAGTATTGAAAAGAATAGTGTTTACAAAACTTTCACAAAACTTAATAAAACTGTTCACCTGATCTTTTTAATTATTTACATTTTCATACATTCCCTAAAAATACACAAAATATAGGTGTGTAGTGCCAGTAGAATAGATTTTTCTTTACTAGAGGGCCGACCACTCCACGGTGAGAACATCCGTGAAATAGAGCTGACTCTTTCAATACTGCCCAGGCAAGAGCAGTAAGAATGCTGACAGAATGTTCAAGCTCTTTTTTTCCTTTGGATTAGGAAAAAATAAAACCATATATTAAGAAGAAAAAGAGTAGATCATGCATTCAGACACTAAAGCATGCTACTCTGATATTTTAACTTAAACACATATTGAAACAAAAATATCACTCACCTTTAAAATAGTAAAAATCACAAATAATCTAAAATGCGAAAGTATTCTTAAAATATGGCAGTTACAAAATGTAGCTCAGAATGGATGCATTTCTTAGCCAGTATTTTAAAATTTTTTTAGTTATTTTATTTATTTCCATTTCAAATGTTACCCTCTTCCCAGTTTCCCCACCCCAAAGCCCCCTATCCCACCCCATCCCCTTGCATTTCTGAGGATGGTCCCTCACTCCCCCACCCACCCACTTCTGCCGCACCACCCTAACATTCCCCTACACTGGGGCATCTAGCCTTCACAGGACCAAGGGCCTCCTTTCCCATTGATGCCCAAAGGCCATCCTTTACTACATATGTGGCTGTCTCCAGATAGGGCAGTCTCTGGATGGCCTTTCCTACATTCTCTGCTCCACACTTTGTCCATGTATTTCCTTTAGACAGGAGCAATCCTGGGTTAAAAATTTTGGAGATGGGTGGGTAGCCCTATCTCTAAACCAGGAGATGTGCCTAACCTCTCGATATGGTCTCACCGGTTCTCTCTCACATGTTTATCTCATCCTTTTTATTACATAACGATTAATTTTGTTTAGAATAGTAAGCAGTGAAAAGTGGTGGGAAGATAGTTTTCCAGGGAAGAGAACAGAACTCCCTGACAGCAGCCTCGGCAGCTGCTGCCACCTTCTGTCCAATAGTGGGATGGCTCCAACTTCCTTTCCCTTAAGTTCCAGACAGGTTTGAGTAACTTTCACTAGTAAGCATAGCACTTGAAGCATCACTGTAGTATTGCAAAAGGCTTCAGATTAGTACAATCAAATTTGAGGTCATTTAGCAAGACTCAAATTGGGAGTATGTCCACACCTTAAACATTTAAGATCTTTCATTTACCACAACACTGCCCTTTCTTGTAGGGTGCACACGCCTTTGGGGAATTAGACAAGTGCACAGTCCAAAGTATACTGACTAATTTACTGATTTAGTTTTCCTAGTTCAATGAGTTATGTATTAATTCTTTTCACTAAATATATTATGTGCTAAACAAAGCAAATTTGCTTTATGTTAATGATTTATACAAACCAGTACTTTATTATTAAAAGTTATTTGTTTGCAAGCAAAGAAAATTACATAGCACATTACCCAATGTTTAACAATTTATTTTCAAAAACTAACAGAAATTAACATGTGTAGCAGTAAGAGCTGCAATCAAGAACAACAGCTGTCATTGGTCTGGATCCCAAACAGCTATTCCCCAGTAAATGAAATTTGATTTCAGAACTTTCTGGCTAGCAGTGGTGTTACTATAAAATTTTAAAGAAATATACTACCGCTAGTTTCTTGTAGGTTTTCAATCATTTCTTATGTCAGCAAACCCAGATTCCTTAATATTTGAAATGCTTTCATTAAAAATAATAGGTTGCTGTCTTTATGGAAACAATTAAAAATGGAGTGGAGAGTTTGTTTGGTCTCTGTTATTCCCTAAGTATTCCAACCTAAAGGCATCTTCCCTAAAACCTACATGCTATTTCCAAAATGCCTATGTCAGCCTCCTATAACTGTAACAAAATCCTTGAAATAATCACCATAAAAAGAAGGAACGTCCGAGGCAATCAAAATTTCTCAGATGTTAAGATTACCTGTTCTACTCTCATAGGACAAAGTTATTTCCTAGTACCCACGTCAGGGGCTCACCACTGCCTATCACTCCAACTCCAGGGGACCTAAAGATCTTCTGGACATTGTGATATCCACACCTATAAACACACACACACACACACACACACACACACACACACACACACACACACACACTAAAAGCAAACTTTATTATTTCACAAAAGCAAAGACGGAATGTGTTGGCTCTCACTTTCAGAGGTCTTAGTTCAAGGCTAATTGGATTCTTGTTATGAACCATAATGAGGAAGTTAAGTATAGCATGAACCCATGGTTGTACCAAAAGTTCACCTCAGCGTGGTAAGTGATAAATAGAGTTGAGAGACCCAATATCCCTTTAAGGAAGAGTCCAAGAGCTCCCATCAGCACTGCAGCTGAGGTCCAAACCTTGAACACAGTCTTTAAAGGACACTTATCCAAATAATACACAGATACTTAAACAAACGTCATTTCACCGAATGGAAAACTCCAAAGTCCTGTTGCCGACTTTTCTGGCAATATAAGCTTGCTGATAAATGACCCAATGGCTACCGAATACAGCAACAGTTTACACAAAATCTCTGCGCTGCTCAAGTGGAAAGATCTGCGTGAATACAAGGTAGAGATTTCTTTCTGTATTTCTCTTGTCCTTCAATTGAATTGGAGACATAATTTGTATCCATAAACTGTCCACAGCTTCTGCCTGCCACCTCTGCTCCGTCCACTCCCATGCTGGGACTCTGCCCAAATGATTTTCAACACCATCATCACTCATAAAGTCAAGCATGCCTTCCTAGGTTCTTAACGATTCCACTTTGGTACTGACCGTGGATCATCCTGTTTTGTATCATGACTGCCATACGGTATAAGACACATGTCTGCAGTGGGGAGTAGAGGCAATCTGTTCTAAGTCACATGGAACTGAGTTGTTACCTTAACATCCCAAGTCTACGTAATTTATCCTCCTTATAGGATTTCATATCCATGTTTTCCTTTTTCGATTTTCCTTCTTGTTTTCACTTTTGTGGTTCTTTTTCAGCATTTTTAAAATTCTTATGAAACTCTAATTAGTTTTCCTGCCTTGTAGTTCAAGGGATGTGAGTGCTGGGGACTGAGTATCAGCAATAGTGACAGATCAGCAGGACATGACCTAAGCTAGGTATTGTGCTGCTATTGTCCTCTGGGAGAGCACAGAGTTGTAGTAGTCCCTGATCAAAGCCTATTCCCCCTGTGGGCTTATCTCAATGGACATGCATTATTATCTAGATCTAAAATATATCCATAGAAACAATGCAGGGTTTCTACCATAGAAGCCCTTACAGGGCACAGAGAAGAGATTTCTGGGTATCTGTGACTATTCAGAACTCCAGGTTAAGTTTTAGAGAATGTGAGTTCTAAGGCAATTTCAGTACAGAATGGAAATTCTCTTTAAGTTAGCTCAAATGCATAACTGTAACAGTATCTTTTGAAAGTGACAAAAGAAGTTAAGAGCCTTTGAATAGTGAAGTAATCCTCTTTTGCCTCATTTCAAAGACCAAATGGATGTCTGTCCTGTGAGCATTCTGGTCCCATTAGGAGCTGTGAACCAGAGCTCTGGACAAATCATGGATTCTCTGAATCCCTAGACTTGGGGGATGTACAACCACAAAGAAAGGTGAATGGATTTCCATGGAGACAGGAATTTTTACAATAAGCTCCTTTTCTAGTCTCTTCTTGGTTATATCCTTTCATTTCTCATGGCAACCAGCTTGATTCATTACTAGGAGGCTTCCTCACTACATATATTCTTTGACATCATTCTGGGGACATCTGGGAAGCCCCACATTAAGTGGTGGAGATCCTTAATTGGCCTTGTTCTAATTAAGTTACAGAAGAATGAAGATAGAAAAGAACAGAAGGACCCATCCAAATACTTTAAGTGCGCTCCTGAGGGAAATGCAAGCTGCAGCTAACTGTTCAAAAGCAATTAGCAACGTAGAGGACAAATGCATAAAAACGAAAGCCAGGAGCAAACCTAGGACCATGCCCTATTGGGATTCCTATTGCATGCCGTTGAGAATTCCTAAACTAGCCAGGGCCAGAGTTTATAGCCCCTTGGAGGACTGGACCATCCATAGAAACATCTGTAAATCCGTGGAATAGAGGATTAACTGAACCACTCAAAAGTCTGAGTTTCTTTAGGCTTCTTCAGTAAAGATCTCTGAGGTCAGGGATGTAAGCCCATAACCTAACTTAATCTAGACAGTTGGCTAAGGGATTTTTCTCTCTGAATAATGCCAATATTCAATATACAATTGCTGTTATCATGCCTGTTTTTCTTTATCAGTAACTTTTAATCACATTCTCCGATATTTGCCCATCAAATGAATGGTCGTCATTAAGGCCCCATATGGTTCTGGGACCCTGAAGCAAGTGCAGGACTTGGATTGGGGAGCCTTGGTTCTTTCTCCTAGCTCTACAGATAACTTGTGCAATCCCAGGTACTAGGGTATCATATCTTGTTTAGTGTAAAGTTTAACTATCAGAGAGCTTAGATCTTTCATGTAGTATATGAACAAGGCACAAAAGAGAGACATACCATTGAAGGTATGAAGGGCATAAAAGAAAAAATGGTTACTCAGTAAACACGGGTACTACAGAACATTAAGCATTTATGTCATTGTATGCACCTGGATGCAAAATGTGCTCTCAAATTGTGTGTGTGTGTGTGTGTGTGTGTGTGTGTGTGTGTGTTGTTGTTGTTGTTGTTGTTGTTTTTTCAGTAGCACGCAGATGGCTGAAGAGGGTATCAGATCCCCTGGAGCTGGATTAGAGGTATTTGGGAACTGTCTCATAGGAATGCAGGGGTCTGAACTCCGGTGCTCTGTAAGAACAAGTGCTTTAACCACTGAGTTGCTGCCATCTCTCCAACCCCGTAAGAAATAAGGCTAAGAGGATGGGTAGGAAGGGGGCCCAGGCAAGATCCCTGGACCTTGGGAGGGGCTGGCCTTCATCTTTAAGCAGCTAATCAAAAAGGAAGAACTTGGTCAGATCTGCTTTGAAAGAGCTCTGTGGCTTGGAGTGCAGGCTGAGTTTGAATAAGACAAAACAGTAGGACAGGAAGACCGATGGACATAAGAAATTATGTAGATCACAACTATACCAGGAATGCACACTGAAGGAACAGGTGACTCCAAACCCGAAGAGGAAACCGCCTTACCTTGGGGATAGTGCTTTTGCTTTCCCTATACAAACAGGAAGAAGTTCTAGATGATTAAGGAAAATAAACCTTTTTTCTTCTAATTATAGAATCCTGAAATTCTTTTGTGGGAAATTCAGTAATTCTCATGCTCTTACTTCCCCGTGCTAATTTGCTCTTATCATGGCTTTTAATTAATTTCATAGCCATCAATATTATCAAATGCCTAAGCATGTATGCAGAGATATGCTTTCCAAATTGATAAAGACAAATTCCACATCTGTGGTTTTCTAAATTAGGTCAGGCTGCTGCATGGTGTGCTCATTCAACTTACCTTTATGAGAAATTCTTTCCTTGTTTATTTGTGAGACGAAGCCTCACTATATATCTCCAGGTGGGATTCTTATTCCTTCGATTTCCTGTGTGCTAGTTATAGGTATGCACAACCACACTTAGCTCTTACATAACATAAAAAAAAAAAACAAAACAAAACAGAACAACATAAACAGTAGGAAAACCTAGTATGAATAACTTACTGCAGAATCCAGCAATCCCACCACTTGATTGCTTTCTCTCAGTGGAGTGTCTCTCAATTTACCTGCCCTCTCTTATTCACTACATCCTGTGTATTTAAGCATGCAGCAGTGTCCTAGCATTCTTTATCGTACACTGACATCTGGTGGCCAAACACTACAGTGAAACCCCGTATCCTTGTCAACAGAAAACAAGATTTAAGTAAATACTAGGGTCCAAATCCCAAGAATACAAGTATGTATGTTACTATCTCACTGTGGCCAGCCTTCAGAAAGTGTTTCTTCTCTTCAGAACATTGTTCTGTACATTACGATTATGCAGTATAAATAGCTAATATGTTTTTTTGTAGATGTCTAGAGCCATGAGATAGTGGCAAAGAAGGTGTAGACCGGGATAGCTCTGAATGGAGAGCCTCCTGGGAAGCATGAATGGAGTAGAGCATAAGTCCCTGTGTAACTATGGGACATATTCCACCAAGTTTCTCACACAGTCGTCTCTCCTGCCTTCTCTCCTCTACACCCACTCACCAGGTACAATCACCCACAATCCAAGACCTATGCTGTGGGATGCAGACCCAGATCTTTTTTTCCCTAAGGGTTTAGCAACTTTAGAGTACATTCTGACAGAAGGGTTTTGTTTGTTTCTTTGGTTTTTTTTGTTTGTTTTTGTTTTTTTAATGTGGAGGGGAGGGTAGGGGTAAACACATGTACACACTTGTGTGTGCATGCATGTTTGAGTGGGTGGTGTTGATTCATGCCTTGAGCATGTATATACATATATATGGAAATTAGTAAATGGCCTCCTGTGTTGATTGTCAGCAACCTTCTCATTTTTGTGTGGGACAAAGTTTCCTATTGGCCTGGAACTTTGCCCAATTGTCTGGGCTACCTGAGCCCTGAATTTTAATTTCTAATATTACCATGGAGTTACAGGAAGGTGTTTTCTTTTGTTACATGGATTCTAGCAATTCACATCCATATCCGCAGCCAACAATTATTTACTCCAAAGCCACTGATTATTTCTTCTCAACATTATTTTTTTCTGAGAATATATTCAATTGCAATTTAATTTTACCTTGGACACTTCAGTCTTGAACAGGGGAACTATGTGAATTACTGAAAAGTAGGTGAATGAAACTTGTAATAATATTTTATTACTATATAATAAATAATATAATATTTTAATATTTACCATTTAGATCCTTGTTTCCTTCTCATTTAGGATTTAAATCAAATTAATATACTTCTTGAGAAAAGTGTAAGAATCTATGTGTTCTATGTGTAATTAATTTTCTCTTGAGAAGATTGGCAGATTTCATTGTTTGCCTTAGTACACTTTTATTTAAAATAAGTAGTGCTAAGTGAAACCCCAAACACTAATGTAATTGATGAATATATTAAAGATTGTCCACATGGGACAAACAATATAAATTTGATTATCACTGATTTATTAGTTGTGCTTCGATTTTAGGAACCACATGAGAGCTCTTTCTGGTGAAGTGATTATGGAGAAGCACATGGCTTATTTAAATAGCCCAATAATTCCGACTTAGGGTTCTCATGTGATCAGTGCTAATCTCTTAAATTCTGTACTTACTTTTACTTATATGGTGTGTGTGCCTGCTTGTGTGTATGTGCATCATAAGCACACATGCTCACAGAGGCCAGACAAGCCACAAGAACCCAGAGGATGGGAATTACAGGCAGTTGTGGAGCACCCACTCTGAGTGCTAGTGCTCAAACTTGGGTCCCCTGGAACAGGAGCAGGTGCTCCCCAACACTGCTAAGCTATGATGAGCCTTCCAGGGACTAAACTATTTTTGTTAGTCCTCTGGGATGAGTATGCTATCCTAGTAATCAAATCTATTAAGTAGTTACTTATACTTTTTAAGATTTAATTTGGCTCAATGGCCCAGCACACATCCACATCCACATCCACAAACAACATACTACCATCCCTCTAGTCTCCAAAACTTATTAGATTTTTCTCAGTCAAACACATTTAGATGCTTCTTCTCATTTTTATAGTGATGACTTACGTAAACTTTAGTAATTCTTATCAAGTGTTTTCAGTTCTCCCAAATTTCTGATTCCTGAAATTTGTTTACTTTGTTTGTTTTTTGCTTTTTATTGTTCTTTAAACAGGGTTTCTCTGTGTAATAGCCCTGGATGTCCTGGAACTTGCATTGTAGACTAAGCTGGCCTTGAACTGGCAGAGATCTACCTGCCTCTGTCTCCCAAGTGCTGAGATTGAAAAGCATGCCCCACAATGCCTGGCTGCCCTAGGGGTGTGCGTGTGTGTGTGTGTGTGTGTGTGTGTGTGTGTGTGTGTGTGTGTGTGTGTATGTGTGTGTGTGTGTCTGAGTGTGTATGTGTATACACTTCCTGTGTGTGTGTGTGTGTGTGTGTGTGTGTGTGTGTCGGGGTTCACCCCTGGAACATACCTCTGCAATGTTGGCCACCATGGTTACTCTGGTCATACTAATAAGAGCTGGAGAGTGCAGTGTAAAAGAAGTCAAAATGGTGTTTTAGTCCTACTATGCATCTTTCTCTCCATGATCCTTGTTCTTCATCTACTATACAATTTCAGTAGTATGGTGAAAGGATGAAGCAGAGAGAAACCACTTCATAATAACTCTCTGACGATACCCCAAATAAGCATGATGTCATGTAAGTAAAATAAAATAGCTTTTGTACAAATGAAACTTCAGAGAGGGTCTTATCAGGACTGGAGAAGGCTCAGTCAGTAGAGTTCCTGCCTCTTGTTCATCAGGCTTAGTTCTCCATACAGCGTACAAATAACTTTGATGACTGACGCCTGTAATCCAGCCACTGAGAAATAAAGGCAGAAAGGTCAGGAGTCTGAGGCCTTCTTTCAAGGGAAATAAGCAGTTTAGGTCCAGCCTGGGATACATGGAGCCCTTTTCTTAAAAATATTAAAATAAAACCAATCCACAAAAGTCCCATTGCCAGTGCTGTGAGATATCTCCCCCATATCTGTCCTCAGAATGAGTTTCAGAGATGGTGCTTACTTTCCCACATAGAGAACTTTCCCTTGCTTAGTATATCATAAAAATAATTATTTGTGCCTCAGTTTTTAAAAATCAGCTTGAGATCACCCACAAATCTAATCATAATTAGTCAGATAATGAATGAAGACAACTATAGTGGTGGTTATTTGAAAGTTTTCTGTTCCTCTTTTTTTTTTTTTTTTTTTTTTTTTTTTTATTCCTCTGGGCATCTGCTTTGAAAGTTTTTAAACTGGACCTCGTCATGACACGGATAGCAATCATAGCAGATTGTGTCTTGAAGGAGGAATTGAGAGGAAGAGGGCAGAATAAACTTTAATCACAGTGGATCTTTGTGGGACACAGTTTAACAGTTTTCAAGGCATGGCGTGTGAATTTATAATCCCAGCACTCAAGAAGCTGAATTGGAAAGAACCATTAGCTTGAGACAAAGTCAGGCTACATAATAAAACCGTGCTAGGGGTGGTGCACACTTTCAGTCCCAGCCCTAAGAAGGCAGAAACAGGTGGATCCCTGTAAATTTGAGGCCAGTAGGATCTACAGAGCTAGAGGACAGCCAGGGTTACACAGAGAAACCCTGTCTTGAAAAACCCAAACCAAACCAACCAACCAAATAAATAAAATAAAATAAAATAAAATAAACACCACCACTAAATAAATAAATAAAGAAAGGATGAAAGAAAGAAAGAAAGAAAGAAAGAAAGAAAGGAAGGAAGGAAGGAAGGAAGGAAGGAAGGAAGGAAGAAAGAAAGGAAGGAAGAAATAATATAGAACCAGAATTTACTAAATTGTACCATTCATGTCCTTTGTGCTAACATTAATTTGGGGGTAGGGCACCAATAATTCATAAGGCAAAGGTCATATTTCTGTATCAAAATTAAAAGTCTAGAGCTTACATTTAATGGCTTAATTTAGTCTAAGAGATGTCCATACAGGGGAAGTGAGTTACATACTGATTCGCAGTTGTGGGCATGAACTACAATATGATTCTTAAGTTACTTCCCCGTGGTCAGAGAAGCCAACATAATGGGCAAAAAAGTGTAGAACCATCACTATTTGAAACCAGGAGCATGTTTGGCACTGTCAGGTGCCATGCTTGCTAACCACATCTCTGTGAAGATTTTCACACCAGGACATTTGAATGGGTGACACCAGCCTTGTCATTCGCATTTCTGCAGTATTATACTTCAGACAGCACTGAGACTGAGAAATATCACTGAGCATAAAGACATTTTCCAAAGATTGTTTTTTTTTAGCAAAGGTCATCGCAGTCTTGAGGAAAGGTGACATTTGTAGTGATCTGCAGGAGTGGAGACTCACTTTTATGAGGAAGGATAATGCCCTTGATCTGCCATCAGCACCTAGGGTGTGACAGCGTGCGACAGGTGGATGTCTGCTTCTATCACTTCTGATTCTCTTCTGAATACAGAGCAGAAGCCCTGTTGCAATCTCGACCAACAAAATAATCTGAAGGTGACACGGGGTAAAGGCTGGTCTTCATTATGTCATTGTATTATCTATGAGATGACCCTGCAGAGAGCAGATAGGGAAAACCATTTGTAATCAGAGTGCCAACCTGTGTATGTCTGTGTGTGTGTGTGTGTGTGTGTGTGTGTGTGTGTGTGTGTGTGTGTGTGTATAATGTATATATAGATAAACCAATGTATTTTATACTTTTTTCCACTGAGTTTTGTTTTCCTCTTATTATTATTTACACTTTTACTAGTAATCAGTTTTTCAAAACCTTTTGGTATAGAGTAGATCTATCTAAATCTGTTTATAGTCAAGACAATTACCACAGATAAGCTGACGGGCCAACTGGATGTAGATAAGACTTCTGGGAGACACCCCTTCCAAAGTGATTGTTCGTTGTGCCAGTTTGACAGTAAAAATTGATTAGCACGGTTAAGTTAAAAATCAGTATGAACACAGCTATCTACTGGAGTGCCTCTACCTGGAAGGTTTGTTCCCTTGAGAGATGTGTGTGTGTGTGTGTGTGTGTGTGTGTGTGTGTGTGTGTAAATCATTGGGTTCAATATGTGGTTTTTAATTGTTAAAACATTATACATCTTACAAAATAAAGTTTATTATACTTCAATTCCTAACATCGGTTTTTAAAGCACCTTGCTTGTCTGACAGCATCAGCCTGTACTGTGGTATGGCACCCCTAAAAAGAAGACTTATTTTCAAGATATGACTGACAAATCATGGTAGTGAGAATTCCATTACGGTCTTCTTGCTGGTCAGTTTTCACATGTGGCAAAGAAGAAACTAACATATACTTTACAAGGCTGACTGAGCTGTGTAATTGTCTTAGGATACCCTGTCAAGTGGCATCTTTTTCATCCTTCTATCCTCTTTCAACCTATTCTCTTATGCTGCCAGTAAAGGTCCTTCTTATGATCAGACACACTTGCTTCTACTGCTCTACTTTTCAAGATGGCTGACACTTTTGTATATCATCCCTACTGGCTGCCATAGGTTCGTTTGTCAGCCTGTTGAACAGAAGACACTGACTTTCCAGAGGCATCTGAATTGGAACCTCCCAAGTTCCCTTCTCACCTCTGCCTGGTGCTTGAGCCCCATCTTTCACTTATGATTTCATTTTCTCATAAGTGGCATGGGGCCTGTGTGGCTCCTAACCTTGTCATGGGAATTAATAATCTATAGCAATATTTGGTGATCTGACTGGCATAAAGACAACTATTTATATTCTGGCCATAGTACTTTTTTTTAAAAACGGATGCCAGGTTGGAGAGATGACTCAGTGGGCCCTTGCCATCAACTGTGAAGAATTGAATTTGAGCCCGGATTTACATGGAGAAAGGAAAGAAGTGAATTTTATAAACCATACTCTGATCTCCAAACACAATGCACTTGAAATTGCATGAAACTCTAGCTCTAGAGGATCTGACACACATCCAGAAATGCCCCTATAAACACATGCATATACATATAACTAAAAACTTGAATTAGCAACAGAGGAATATCGAATGGTCGAGATGCACCTAAAGAAATGTTCAACATCCGTCATCAGGGAAATGCAAATCAAAACAGCCCAGAGATTCTACCTCATACCAATCAAAATGGCTAAGATCAAAAACTTAGGTGACAGTGTATGCTGGCTAGGATGTGGAGAAAGAGGAACACTTCTCTATTGTTGGTGGGATTGCAAGCTGGTACAACCACTCTGGAAATCAGTCTGGACATAGAACTAACTGAAGACCCAACTATACCACTCCTGGGCATATATCCAAAAGATGCTCCAATGTATAACAAGAACTCATGCTCCACTATGTTCATAGCAGCCTTATTTATAATAGCCAGAAGCTGGAAAGAACCCAGATGCCCTTCTACAGAAGAATAGATACAGAAAATGTGATAATCTACACAATGGAATATTACTCAGCTATCAAAAACAATGACTTTATGAAATTCATAGGCAAATGGATGGAATCAGAAAATATCATCCTTTGTGAGGTAACCCAGTCACAAAAGAACACACATGGTACGTACTCACTTATCAGTGGATATTAGCCCAAAAGCTCCAATTGCCTGAGATACAATTCACAAACCACATGAAGCTCAAAAAGAAGGAAAACCAAAGGGGAAACAAAATACTAACTAGATGACATATGGAGACAAAGTATGGAGCAGAGACTTAAGAAAGGGCCATTGAGAGACTGTCTTCTCTGTGGATCAATCCCATATAGCCACCAAACTCAGACACTCTTGAGAATGCCAAGAAGTGCATACTGATAGGAACCTGATAGAGCTGTCTCCTGAGAGGCTTTGCCAGAACCTGACAAATTCAGAGGTGGAGGTTCGCAGCCACCCATTGGACTGAGCACAGAGTCCCCAATGAAGGAGTTAGAGAAAGGACTGAAGGAGCTGAAGGGGTTTGGAACTCCATAGGAAGAACAGCAATATCAACCAATCATACCCCCAGTGCTCTCAGGGACTAAACCACCAAAGAGTATACATGGAGTGGCCCATAGCTCCAGCTTCATATGCAGCAGAGGATGGCCTTGTCTGGTATCAGTGGGAGGAGAGGCTCTTGGTCCTGTGAATACTTAATGCCCCAGTGTAGAGGAATGTCAGGGTGGACTGACGGGAGGGAGTTGGTTGGTAGGTGGGGGAGCACCCTCATAAAAGCATGGGTATGGGATGGGATAGGGGTTTATGTTGGGGAAACTGGGGATTGCAAATGTAAATATAGATAATATCCAATAAAAGAAAAGAAAAATAAAAATGCTGTTTAGAGTAAAAAACAAACAAAAAACCGTAGAAATAAATCTTTAAATATATCTGTTCTGCATACTTTTATGAGACTAACTCTTGCATAGGAAATAGTTTTACCCCATTGGCTACTGTTTAAATTCTACATGAGGAACAAATTAAAATCAGCTTTTCTGTGAATGGACTAGCCGTGCAAGGATCCCTTGTATATGTCGTCTGGCCATATTTAATTATGTGTTGCACAACTTTGTAATAAGTTATAGCTTGGGAAGGCTAATTTTGTGAACAATTAGCTACTGCCAGGCTAGAGTAGAATACTCCAGACAGATCTATCTCATGACAGGACAAGTACTATTAGCTCAGAAACATTCAGGCCAATCCTGCTTAGCTATAATACAGGCCTTACATAGTCAGCACAAGCTGAGTGAGCGTCGGAGGTGTGACAGAAGAGGGTGGAAGAGTAATGGGGTTGGACAGAGAACGTAGGAACTTTTGGTGCCACCAAAATGACAAGAGGGATATAGAGGGGAGAGGAAGCAGTTCGACTGACATGCTACCGTGTGCTAGACACAGAGGTGAGTCACATTGCTCAGTCCTACAATCTAGTGAGTTCCTATATTTTTAGACAGTGCAGTTCTCAAAAATACTAAGTCTTTTGCCTTCCAATCAGCTCTTGAACCAAGACTTTTCCAAAAAAACAGTTTTCAGGAATAGCAAAAGAAGGGGAGCAAGAGAACCCTGAGGATTTGTGTATTTAAATCTATAGTCTTTGAAAGGCAGCCCATTTGCATGCTACAATGTATCTTAAGGCAGCTACTTTGACTTCTGTTGCCTCATTCTGCCTGGCACATAATAGACTCTCAATAAACATCAAAGGAACAAGGAATGAGTGAATAAGTGACAGTCTCTCCTGGAACCAGATGAGGCAAGATCAGTCAGCCCTGTGAATGAGGAGGTTTCCTTACTGTAGGGAACCTCACATTCAGAGAATAAAAAGTAATTGATGGGATAAAGATGTTGGTAAGAATAAAAAAATGAGTTATGTATGTTTGATGTTGTTAGGTAAATCAATGTACCCTTTCCCCTGGATTTTGGAGAACATCAAGGTTACAGATCATCTGCCCTAGCTTGTACTTGTGTGTGCTTCCTTCTCAGAACACTGGCCACCTAGATATCTCTTTCCTTAAGTCACTTCATGCCCTGAGGCCCACCCTCCTTGACTTTCTTTCCTTTCCTTCCTTCCTTCCTTCCTTCCTTCCTTCCTTCCTTCCTTCCTCCCTTCCTTTCATTTTTTTTTACAGTATTTTTTATTGGACGTTTTATTTATTTACATTTCAAATGTTATCCCTTTACCTGGTTTCCCCTCCAAAAATCTCTTATCCCATCCCTCCTCCCTGCTTCTATAAGGGTGCTTTCCACCCACTCCCAGCTCGCTGCCCTAACATTCCCCTACACTGGGGCATCGAGGCTTCACAGTACCAAGGGCCTCCCTTCCCATTGATGCCAGGCAAGTCCTTCTCTGCTACATATGCAGCTGGAGCCATAGGTCCCTCTTTAGTTGGTGGTTTTGTCCCTAGGAGCTCTGGGGAATCTGGATCATTGATACTATTGTTCTTCCTATGCTGTTGCAAACCCTTTTAGCTCTTTTAATCCTTGTGCTAATTCCTGCATTGGAGTCCCCTTGTTCAGTGCAGTGGTGGTTAGCTGCAAGCATCTGCATCTGTATTGGTCAGGCTCTGGCAGTGCTTCTCTGGAGACAGCTATATCATGCTCCTGTCAGCAAGCACTTCTTAGCATCTGCAATAATGTCTGGGTTTGGTGGCTGCATATGGGATTGATTCCTAGGTGGGGCAGTCTTGGGATAGCCTTTCCTTCAGTCTCTACTCCATTCCTTTCCCCTGTATTTCCTTTAGACAGGAGCAATTCTGGGTTGAAATTTTGGAGGTTGGCGTGTGGCCCCATCTCTCAACTGGATATGTTCTCTCCAGGTTCTCTCTCCCCTTTGTTGAGTATTTCAGCGAATGTCATCCTTGTTGGATTCTTGGAGCCTCTTGCTCTTGCTGTCCTGGCATCTGCGACTTTCTAGTGGCTGGGGAAACAATTCCTCATCCCCCATTGCTACACTGCTACACATCTCTATTCAATTTCCTGACCCCCTGTACATCTCCCTGGTCTCCTCCCATACCTTATCCTGCCCTCCTTTCCCCTCCCACTTCTCTCTTTCTCTCAAGTCCCTCTCACCTTCTACCTCCTATGTTTATTTTGTTCCCTCTTTGATTTTCATAAACATTCCTCTTTTCTTTGTTTCATTTGAACATAGGTTTCTCTGGAATTTTGTTCTTCATGTGACTCTCACCAATGTGATTCTTTTGATTGTTTTTGTAGTTCCAGTCTCTTTTCTGAAGTTGAGATATGTACTCAACTCTATTTGCCAAGTCGTAATTTGCATGGCTCTAAGTTCTCTTAACTATACTGATGTCTTTATTGGGTCCAATATAGCTTTTCTTCATACCACTCTCTCTCCCCCCTGCCTCTCTCTCTCTCTCTCTCTCTCTCTCTCTCTCTCTCTCTCTCCCTCTCTCTCACACACACACACACACACACACACGGAGAAGACAGGGAGAGGGAGGGAGGGAGAGTGAAAATATCAAACTACCTTTGGGAACGTACCAAGTTCATCTACAAAGCTGAGTCTTACCAGCTTTCTTCTCTATTCAGTTTTATCTGTGTACCCAATCCTTCACTCAGTCCCCCTTCACTGGCTTCCCTGCCCTTGACCCCAGCCACCCTCTCTCCTCTGAAGGTGACCCTGTTGGCAAGATAAACTTTCAAACGAATACTATGAGATCTTCTTCATGGCATCAAATCATGTCAGTAATTGTGTACATCCCCCCTCCTGTCCCTAGTTCTGCACCTGTGCTGTTTTCTTCCATAAGTATCATTTATCATCCTTCAGATGTATGATCAATTTTAAATTCTCTTGTTTCCCCTCCTGCTCTTTGCCCAGTCAGTGCTCTCTCTTTTATCACTAAGCTCAGTCTTTACAGACTTACTTTGTTTATTTATATTTTCCTTTGATCCATTTTGGACAATTCCTGAGAAAACAAGTTAAGGGAGGGTACTTGTTTAATGTTTCAAAATCTGACACTTGTGGTGGAAAGGCAGACACAAAGTGCACACAGGGATAAGTGTTGAAGGTGCGCTTCAAAGGCCTGGCAGACGCCACCTTGCAGAGTCTTCTAGTTTGTTGAAATTTATAATTCACCAATGGGTTAAACCGTACATTGCCCCAGAGCCCTCTGTGTCCTTTCTGGAAATACCATCTTAAATATACCCAGAGATATGCCTTCCTAATTTCTTAGACATCCATTGATGTAATTAACAGTCAACACTTACTATCTTCCTTCCTAATTCTTCTGATTGCTCCAACCACTATTTCTCCATTTTAACACAATTCTATGTGCAGAGTTGAATCAAATGTATTTCAAGTTTGTGCCATCGAGCAGCCACTGAGACTCATCCATCCTTTCATTTGCACTATCATCCTATACAGAAAGTGTCTGATGATAGATATTTAAATGCATCTGTTAACCTATTAATTTTAATGACTACTCAGGTTATGCATATTAATTTCCCACATGTTATACTGTTGCTTTACAAACTCCTTCACAGCATTCACCTTTGTGAACATTTGTATGATTCGTATGTATTCAATTAGCATACATTACCATTTTGCACAGCTTTCCCCTTTGTGATATGAGTTTCTCCAATGTATCACAAAGAGGTGATATAATTTAAGTATTGTGAACAGAATTGCATCAAAATCAGAAGTTCAAAAGTAAATGTGGCATTCTTATTAATCAAAAGAGTATTTCTAAGCCATGTAATATTTCTTGATAAGTAATTAAAACATCGCATGCTATCACTAAGAAATAAAAACTCTTTCCCATCTTAAATTGTCTGCTTATAAAACAGACAAAAAAAGATAGATGAGTTTATGCTCAAGGTGTATGTGTTTCCCCTGTGGCTAGTGAACTAATTTTTCTTTCATATTTGTAGACGATTGATACAATTATTCTCTCATCAGACATGAAATTTGAGTGCATAACCAGTTTGTGGAAATCACCTCATAATTTATTAGGTTGATAACAGCAATTAAGTCACAATTGCTTCTGAGAAATACAAATTGACTTCCTTTCTAAGTGGATAATTTAAGATTCTGAATCACAGATGGGGAGTGTAATGGATTTCTGGGATAAGAAATTTGGTTTTACAAGTATTATACTTATATTTTCCAACTATTGATAATCCAGTAATGAATGATCCAGCTGATGAACTACAGTGCAGCATTTCTTCATTTCCCCTCTTACAGTTTATCATCTAATTGCTTATGGATGTGATGAAGGAGAGGATTTTAGAGGGAAATAAATCAGCCTTCCTATGGATTTTCCACCTGCTGGAAATTATAAAAATTCTTGAGGCCAGGGTTGCTGCTCGATTGGTAGAGTGCTTGCCTATCATGAAGGGAGCCTTGGATTCCATCCCAGCACAGAATAAGAATGGCATGGTGGTACTTAACTATATTCCTAGCACTAGGATACAGAAGCTAGAAAATTAGAAGTACAAAGTCATTTTAAGCTACATGATGAGCTTGAGACTAGCATGAGATTATTAAAACAATGTTTTAAAATTCATTCTTCGCTTGAAGACCATATAAAAACAGATAGCAGGACCTGCCAGGCCATCACTGACTGACGCTAATCAGCCCATACCTTCAGGAAAGATTTCTAGAATTTGAGAAACTTCATAACATTTTCTTCCTGTGGCATTGCTACTATGCTGACACCTGACTGTTCACACAGAGCCCTCTCTGCTCATGTGCACACCCTGCCTAACGCCTATGGGTTTCGTTTACAATGCATGGAATTTTAAAGTAGTTCCTTTCCTACATGAGTCAGGATCAAACATTATGAAAATTTCAAGTTATCTGTCTTCCCAGATAAACCACGATCAAAGACTTCATAGTGGAAGTTTATCAACAACGGTTGCTGACTTACTCAGGTAGACGCGTCTCTCACTTTGAGCAGAAATGGCATCTGTCACCATGATGAGCCACTTCTCATTTACTATAAATCTGAAGGTCATTGAGCCACAGTGGACACTGGAGCAAACTGAAGTGCACAGGTCTAACTGACCATCTGCACATTTGTCTGTATGTATTGTGTTCACTTTTAAAGCCCAATCAATTAATAGCATAAAGTCATAAGTGTTGCTTATGTGGTCATATCTCAGCAAGCTGTAGAACTGCAGAAGATACTAAAGTAAAAGGAAAACATCCTATTTGGTGGTGTTTCTTACAGGGATCCCCCCAGCCTCCTTCACACACACACACACACACACACACACACACACACACACACACACACACACACACACGCACGCACACACACACGCACACACACACACACACACACACACACCATATATACAAAAAACAACAGCAACAATAATAAAAAAAAATCATATAAACAATAGCCAGCTGAGTAGTAGGGATATGAATTTACAAGTATTTCAACAAGCAGAGCTCAGGAAGAAAGTCTTCTATACAATAGAGTAGAAGGTGGTTTTCTCTGAGTAAGATCACTATGAGCTTTAGAGGAGCACCAGGAAGGAAGAGATTAAACCATTCATAGGATAGAATTAATAGCACAGCAACACATGAAGGATACTGGATATAACAATGTAGCAAGGACAATTAGCAAGAGTCAAAGTGTCACAGGTACAGATCCTAGAGATGAGCTTGTAGAGACAGAGACTAATCTTGCTAAGCATCCTGAAGGCAACATGAAGTGAGTTGGACTGTGATACTATTTCTTTCAGCTATTCTTGCTGAGTGATTCTAATTCTGAGTTCTGGGTGGAAAACACAGCCCATTATTTCTTCTTTGATGAATTTTGCCATTGCTCAAAAAATAGAATGTTGTAAATATAAAGTTGTAGAACTACTGAGTAATATCCTAACTTATATATGCACTTCCTGGTTGGAGATGATAAACACTTATAGGATGTTAGGGAGCTATTGATGTTGGAGTGGGAATGTTGGCAAACTACTTGCCTTGTAGGCATGAGTATAGGGGTTAAGATGGCCAGAACCTCCTGAAAATGATAAATTCTAGGTGGATTCAGTGGCCTGCTGGTACAGAACCCTAGCAGGTTGGCTACTTCAATGTCAACTTGACACAATCTGGAGTCACTTGAGAGAATGGCACCTTGAGAAAATGCCTGTATATGATCAGACTGCACACAAAGGTGCAGAGCGCTTTCTGAATTATTGACAGGCAAAAACCCAGAGAGCCCAACCCATTGTGGTTTGTTCCACTGATGGGCTAGCGATCCTAGGTTCTATAAGAAAACAGATCAAGGAAGCCATTAGAACAAACCAGTAAGCATCACTCCTCCATTGCTTCTACATCAGCTTTGGCCTCCAAGTTCCTGCCCTGCTTCAGTTCTTGTCCTAACTTCTTCCAGTGGTCGACAGTGATGTGGAAACATAAACCAAATAAATTCTTCCTCCCTACTTTCCTTTTGGTCAAGGTGTTTCATCAAAACAATAGAAACTCTAAGACATTTAGTGAAATAGATAAGGCATGGGTCTGATTGAAGGGCCCTACTTCAGGGTATAAAGTATGAGGATATCAGCCTTGGGCTTCTACAAACACACACACACACACACACACACACACACACACACACACACACACATCACAGGCACACAAACACACTCACAGCACACAGGCACACATGCATGGATACACAGTGTGCTCACATATATGTAAAACCTGCACATATAGAGATAAATGAACAGATTTTAAGAATGGCATGGTAGAAAAAAGAGCTGAACAATTAAGGAGGCTGATTTGGACTCTTAATGATGAAGTTAATGTTATAATATAGGATGATCCTGGGACTCAAAGCATGAGAAGCAAGTTATTTGATCTTTAATATTTATTGTTCACTCTGCATCTTGTATTCCCGTAATCTCTTTAGGTGCATTTAATTTTCTTGAGAGCTCAGGAGTACAGATATGACTAATAACCTTCTTTTCCCCTGAGGTGACCAAAGTGCTCAGTAGTTAAACCACTTGCTTAACTAGGAGGAGTTATTACCAGAGTCCTGGCCCCCCTGCACAGCTGTAATGGAATCCTCTAGACTGGGTAACTTTTAATTAGCAGATTGTTTCTTCTCAGAGTTTTAATAGCTATGACATTTAAGATGAGATGCTGGTATGTGTCCTCATCTGGTGAGAGCTGTCCTCTGCCTACAAGAGGCACACTCCATTACTACATGCTATGGAGAGGGGAACATTCCATTTCTCTGCAGCGGTAGGTGGGAAGGGAAAGCAACACAATGCGTATGAAATGTCTGTTATAAAGATTATCACGTGTGAGGGGCCCAGATGCCCTAATTACTGTTTAAATGAGCTGTTTTTAAATTATCATATTTAGAGACATCGGAGGTTTAAAACAAACATTGTTAGAGCACAGCACAGCCAACTTTTGCATATGAAACTGTTTATTCTAGCCCCAGATTACACTGATGTCTGTCTTTAAACAAGAAAGACCTGAGATGAGGAACCTTGTTTGGTTTGTACCATGTAGCTTTCTGGAAGCCATCTGTGCTGTCTGAGCACTGCTTGCCTACTCTTTTGGCTTCTTGCTCTTCCTGCTTCTACATCAAGTACTTGGTGCTGCTCATATACTACTAAGTGGAGATGTCCTCATTTCCTCATTTCTCATGAGCAGGCCAGGGCAATGAAGTAATATTATAGTATCTTGTTCCCTTTTACAACAATTAGGGGCTTGAATATCACTGGAAAGAGAAGGGCAAGGAAGCTCTTCTATATGCTGCTGTGGAGGTGATGGTAGGTTACCCCTCACATAATAACCTGTAGCAGATGTAAGTGGCAGTAAGTCTCAAAAGTGTCAGAGCTGGACATAGCATTTTGTGTCTCTCACAAGTAGGCAATGACTAAAGTGTTGGAGTAGCAAGCTCCCTGAGCTCTGAGAAAACTACAAGAATAAAGAACAAAACCTTGAGATCTGTCTGCATATAAGAATGGGTGGGAGAAGGAATGGGGAAGAATGGCTGGACCCCTCATCTTCTATCCCCCCATGGATCTTATAATGCACTGTGAATTTCACCTTAGGAACCAGGTAGTAAATTGTGCTAAGAACACAAAGACCAGGGTTTGAAACCAGTAGGAAAATTGTCCAATGGTGTGGAGAATTGAAGAAGTCAAGTAATCATTTTCTTAACAAAAGAGCATAGCATTTCCTCTTTGTTAAGCTTGCATGGCTTGGTTTGATCATGTTCATTTGAACACTGGCTGTTCAGCCCACAATGTGAGGCTCAGGATTTTTTCTGTTGTTTTTCACTGTGTTTTCAGATTTTTTTTGCAATGTCTTTTGATCATATTCTTCCATTTCTCCCACCACTCTCAGACCCAAGACCCATTCCCTACAGACCTAACTTGCCTCCTCCTTTTTCTTCTTTCTCTCCCCACTTCTACATCAAGTATACTTGGTGTTACGCATATACTGCTAAGTGTGGGGGCATCCACTGGAGCGTTGCCACACCACCAGTGGCCACACCCTTGAAGAAAACCTTCTCTCCCTCTCTAGACAGTTTTCTCTTGCCAGCTTCTCAGATAGAGGGGGCCTTCCTGCTCATCATTATCTCCATGTTGTGGTTTTGTCTGGCTTGAGCTAGCATAGTTCTTGTTCATGGAATCTCAGGATTCTGAATGCTACCTTGCTCTGCTAGGATTAGTTGTAAAACTATCCTTTCCCAGGTGTCTAGAATGTGCTCAAGACACTGTGGTAACCCAGTGCATGCCCATGCTCACTTATAGAAAGTTCAACTGGCTTCCATCACATTTCATAATCCAATTAGTGTGGTCATCCAGTTTATTCTAACCTTTGACGAGCAACTTCTCTCTGCAGTCTCCTTTCCTCTCCTAGAGTGAAATTAATATGGGCTTGCGTAGATACCACTTTTTACAAGAATTAAACATGGATAAAAATACTCTTTAATTACCAAGCCATTATCTTTGTCATTTAATTCCAATTAAAATACTGAACTGTGTAATTACAAATAATATCTTAAGTAGGTAAGTGGCATAATTAGTTTGTTTTTAAGTACATGGCTCAGAAGAAAGAGTATGTTATCAATATGGCAATTTGCAATTTTATAAAATTACGGCAAATTTAAAATGATGTTTTGAGATTTTTTTGTTGGAGCTTCATAAAATAGATGATTTCAACTCATTATTTTTCATTCCAAATGCTACTCCAATTAGGTCAAGAGAAAGTTTGCATGTAAAGATAGAGATGCTTGCTGAGGGAACTTGGCACAGAATAACAAAAGATAGAGAGATATCTTCGCTGATTATTAGATACCACAGGGAGAATGTTTAAAATCGAGCAAATAGCATGCTTTTGATTTAGACACCTTAGTTAATTTATTATATCAAACTTGATTTATACTTTTATATCAGACTTCAGTCTTTCAAAGAACTATTTAAAGCCTGGATTAGGATCGACCCTCATTGTCAGCAGGGGACTTTCATTTTCAATTTTCAATGCCATAAAGCTTCTCTTTTAGAATTATTTTAGTCTTCCTATAGCCATAGTAATACAACAGGGAGAGGATGCCCGACGGTTATTAGTCGTGTACTTCAAAGGGGGATGACAGACTTTAGATGATGTTAATTTTGCTATGGCTTATATTGGTGTCAAGAAATAACTCAGCATACAGTCAAATACCTTCCCAGACCTTGATCGCACTGGAGTCTCCATGACTGCCATGACCCAGGCAATTTTTGAAAGGCCAGAGCAGCAGGGAGCCTGATTCTAATATCTATACCTTGGCTTAGATCTCTGTTTCCATGCTCAAATAGTCAGATTTTGCAGAAGCAAAGGCACCACCCAACTCTGAAGTACCTTCTTCAAATACCAAAGAACAGAAGGCCTTGGATTGTTTTCTAGGGAGAAAGGAGAAGGAGAGTCCTGAATTTTCAAAGCCTGACCAGTTCCACACACCCAAAACATGTCAAGCTGGAATATTTCGATATTCAAAAGTAAACAGGGTTGGAACATGCTGATAAAGAAACAAAAAACATGCCCACATTGTCTCTTATCCCCACGGAAACCTTGGGAAAATATCTCCTAACTCGAATGTACATTGTTAGATAGGGTTGCAGGGCTTCTTTGTTTCAGTGACTGTGTCAAAGGACATATTCCTTTAGAAGAGTGTGCTTGAGTGATGTGAAGTTCTATGAGGTATTTTTGGTTTTGGATTTTTAAAATATCGGCAAGTGAATGCCTGTGAGGGCGTGTTGACATTTATTCTTTTCTTCTGCTTGTTCCACTTGGAATAGCTATGCTGGACAGCAGGTGGTGAAGGTCTGCTCCGTATAAGAGAACAACATTAGTCCTTCCTTGCTACTTGAACTATGAAAGTAATGCATATTCCATATGAAAATTTCAGCACGCCTTTATTTTGCAGGGTTATCATGAACAAGAAAAGAATCCACAGGGCTGTCTGACCACTCCCTTTTACTTCTTTCCACACCTATAAAATTTTATGTGGATCTGTCACTTATCAAATTGATCTATTCTTCAAATCTGCAAAATGTTATTCTGTTGTCTTTGTTGACATTTTGTAAATTCTATATATCCAGTGTGACTCAGCCACTCTGCATGGCTCATGTCGGAGAGCATAAACACGAAGCTTAGATTTTTCTTCCTACTCATTTTGTATAAGTATGTATTGACTCATTGCCATCCTCGGGTATGAAGAAAGGGTTGTTTAAATTTTTAAAAATCTCCATTTAGTGCTGACCATATGCATGAGTGTGGGGCCATCGACTGGACCATGGACAACTTACCAGTGCCCATGTCTGACCAAAAGAATGATTCTCCTTTCTCTAACACTTATTGGTTTCCAACTGCTCCTTAGTAAACTCAAAGAATTCCAATCAATATCAGAGAAGAAGTCAGGGGTATCCACGTTTTCTACTTCTGTTTAGAGCGGTACATGAAGTCTTCGCCTAGGAGAGTAAGACAAGAGAAGGTGAAGGGGCAGCTTCACTTAACTTTCAAATATATGTGCTACCACGCTGTTGAGCACATTAATTTTTAAATGAAAGATGTTAATAAACACTTGTATACCAGTCAAATAATGAGAATGAAAATAAGCAATATAGAAGTCATTTATTAAACTAAGTTTAAGGATTTAAAAAGATAAAACAAGAGGTCCGACCCACAACTGTTTCATATGAGTCAGCCTGAAAATACTAGAAAGAGCAAGAACATGAGCCATATAAAGGGATGAAATGGCTTCAAAGAATACAGACAACATTGTCACAGTGCAGTCAGGGTGAACCAACGTCAGGGAAATTAGAAAGAGAGAAAATCCTCTCAATGAAGCAGATCTTTGCTTTAAACCAGTGGTTCTCAATCAACCTTCCCAATACAATTCTTCACGTTGTGGTGACCCCCCAAAATAAAATTATTTTATTACTATTTCATAACTGTAATTTTGCTACTTGATGACTTGCAGTGTAAATATCTGATGTGCATTTTATCTGATTTGTACCCCCCCAAAGGTGTTGAGTCCCACAGGTTGAGAAACACTGCTTGAAATGGCCTTGGATGGGCCCTATGGCTTGGTGGTTTTATTTTGCTGATTCGTAGTTAGATGAAGGCCAAGGTCCTGAAGAGGGATGGGGAGAGCAGGGAGGATGGTGAAGGAAATGTTCTTCCAAATAGATAGAGGGCAGCTTCATAGAAGAGTGGGAGTGTCTGAGCAGTAGAGAAGGGAGTTTACAGGGTTGCCAGTTTGGGTGATGTTTTTACTGATCAGAGAGAATGGATGAAGAACTTAGGTCCTTCCCCCCTTTCTCCTACACTCCTTTCCTTTCTTCTGTCTATCTGTCCTCCCTCTCTCCTTCTCTCCCTCTTTGCCTGTCTCTCTCCTTCCTTTCTTCCTCCCTCTTTTGTTCCCTCCATCCTCTCCTCCCTTCCTCTTAGTTCATTTTCCTCCTGTTCTCCTTTCCTACCTCCTCTCCTCTCCTCCCTCCCTCCCTTTCTCCTTCACTTCCAATAGTGCTGTGCTTTCTTTGGGACTTTCTTACTTTTTTAATTCTTTTTTAGGAGCTGTAAACAGATTTGTTTGTTTGTTTGATTTTTGTACTCCAGATTTTATTCCCTTCCCCGTTCACCCTCCAAATGTTCCACATCCCATACCTCTTCTCAGCCTCTCCCTTGTCTTCACAAGTTGTCTGAACATAGACACATACATGCTTATTTCTGCTAGTGTATATAACCTCTACCTACCCAGGTACTCAACAAAAAAGATATATGCATGCATATATAGAAAAATATGGGGAAGGGGGAAGGAAAGAGGGAGAGAGGGAAAGAGAGAGAGAGAGAGAGAGAGAGAGAGAGAGAGAGAGAGAGAGGATGCATTTGGTATCCTATATATACATCTGAATACATTCTCCTAAGGATAGAGTCTTATACATACATACATATGTGTGTTTATGTAAAATGTATGTATATATGTGTGTGTGTATAGAATGTAGAATGGATATATTGTTTATATATATGCACATATATACGCAATGTAAACATATATACATACTCGTAATTCAAAGTTATCAAAGTCTCTCTATTCTCTCTTCCTCAAACACCACACACACACACACACACACACACACACACACACACACACACACACTACTTTATCCTTTCTGCCCTGAGTGGCTTCTCCCCTCAGCCATTCTCCATTCTCATCCATCACTTCAGTGATTTTATCCACACTCCTGTGTTGATTAGACGGTTGCAAATTTATTGTTCCTTTCTACAGAGGTTTTTTTTTTTCAGAACTTTCCCCCTGTGATCTATAAATAATGAATAATTCCATTAGTAAAGTAACTTTTATGCAGAATTTGTCAGGCTGTGTTTTTTGCATTACTCTCATGACAGCCATGAGCTGAGACAGGTAGGGCGCACAACGGCTGACACTGCAAAGCATCTCTTCCTATGTTCCCCAGTTGTTTCCCTTAGAGTCTCAGACATTAAGTGTGTGGCTATTTTAAACAGATTTGTTTTATTGGGGTTATACGTCTGTGTGTGGTGAATGCAGATGTCCACTGAGGCCAGAGGAGTCAGACCCCAACTCAAGTCAGACCCCTTAAGTTTGGAGGCAGAGGTGGCCTTCAGTGTTCTTAACATGGAAGTGGGGAACCAAACTGATCTGTAAGAGCAGTATGCGCTTTTAATTTGTCAGATGCCTTTTGCCTACGCATCTAAGGACATCTGTCCCGAGACTCTGCTGCTCCTCCAGAGAAGGCTCTCAATACAGCTAATGTATGAATTGTTGATTACAGTTCATATCCGAGGTATCAATCTTTCTAATTCTACAGTGCTCTGTTCTTGAAGGCCAGGAAGCCAGTATCACTATCTTATGGGAAAGTACCTCCCCACAGATGGCCTTAATCAAGAACACAGGCTTCAGATAAGAGTTTCTGCTATTAATCTGTAGATTACATTTACAGGGAGGAGGAACAAAAACTTCCCCAAGAACTTCTCAGTATCTGGATTTTGTCTTAGTATCTGGTTTATTTTCCGGGGAGGGGTTTCTTGTCGTAGCGTCAGACAGTTTCCCGAAGAAAACAGACTGAGGCAGCTGTCTCTCTCTAGTTCATACTTCTCTTCTGATCTCTTCAGAATAAGATCATCCTGGACCCTATGACATTCAGCGAAGCCAGGTTCCGGCCATCCCTGGAGGAGAGACTGGAGAGCATCATCAGCGGGGCTGCCCTCATGGCAGATTCCTCCTGCACACGTGATGATCGCCGTGAGCGTATTGTGGCCGAGTGCAACGCAGTTCGCCAGGCACTGCAGGACCTGCTAAGCGAGTACATGAATAACGTAAGTGCTGGGCTCCAGGCTTTTCTTATCTCAATGGTTTGTGCTCTGTGCTCTTGCGATGAAATCAGGCATAGCAGGAATCCAGGACAGGTTTCACCAAAGGAACACTTTGGGAGTAAACCTGTGCTCTGACTGTTTCCATGTGCATGTTCGAGACGGAAGAATTGAGTGAAGTGTAAAATCTCAGAAAATCTGAGGGTGACTTGAGTGGTGTCTTCTTGGTCCTTTTGATGGTTGTGATTTGATTTAAGTAGGAGTTCAGTTGGTGAAGGTGATGATGGATGGAAGCAAGGGAGGCTGTGCCATCGGGTCCTTTCCGAAGCTAAGAATAGCAATAGATGCTAATCTTCAACTCTGAAAGCCATTAATAAGCACAGCAAGTTTAAAAGTGCTCCTGCCGGTCCAATAAAGTGGGAAAGTTCTAACTGCCCACAAACTTGGAGGAATTTATTAGACCTATTCTGCAAGTAGGGAATTCTAATGAGTGAATTGTCAAATAAGTGTGACTGCCGTCTCATTTTGGATGACACAGACAACAACCATTCTATGTCTCATAAATTGTGACTGTGTGTATATTTGTGTGAGTGTGTGGTGTGTGTGTGTGTGTGTGTGAGAGAGAGAGAGAGAGAAAGAGAGAGAGAGAGAGAGAGAGAGAGAGAGAGAGAGAGAGAGAGAGAGAGACAGAGAGACAGAGAGAGAGAGTGTGTGTGTATCTGTAAAATGAAAGGTGATTGAATCTGCATTCTTTGTTTTGAAAGGCACCGGACTGTAGTTGTATTCATTTGCTGCATTGGTTTAAATAAGAAGGGCCCAGAGTTTGCATTTATGAGTGATCAGAGTTCTCCCTGTGCTGCATTCTTGTCTTTGGGAGGATCAAGTACCAGTTGGAAAAAGCTGTCAGTCAAGTCAATACTTGGTTCATCGTGTGTTGTCAGAATGGCCTTACGGGTACTGAGGTACAGGGATGCTGAGAAATCTGAGCGCATCCTTTGCATCACAATGCAACTTCCCCAGGCAATGCTGAGACCGAGCAGCCTCCCAGTACCCAGTGACTGACTTCTATCTTAGTAAACACATGCAGCTCAGTCAATCAGTAAACCAGCAGGGTGGATTTCAAACAAGAAGCCAGCACTGGCAGTGACAGTCTTTTTCCTGGCATTTAAAAAAAAAAGAAGGAGTATACTGAGAATAGCCCGGAATCTAAACTGCCGGTTCTTATTTTTATTTTTTTTCCTGAGCCAATGGTTTGACTCTGCAGAAGGTGCTTGTAGCCACACCTAAAGACCTGGATTAGATCTCCAGGATCTAAATGGCGGATCTGACAGCTGTTCTCTGACCTCCACATGTGTGCTATAGTATATGTGTGCCCTATTCGGAAGTAAGAAAGACATATAATGAAAAACAAAATCACTTCCTTTTCCACAAACCTTCAGGTAGTTTGATTTTCAGAAGACTTGTTCATGTCCTTAGAGAATGAAATGTGGATGTCTAC
Source organism: Rattus rattus (assembly GCF_011064425.1). Taxonomy (NCBI): domain Eukaryota; kingdom Metazoa; phylum Chordata; class Mammalia; order Rodentia; family Muridae; genus Rattus; species Rattus rattus. Next base: position 68,725,861 of record NC_046159.1, read on the forward strand.
CTAGACATTTGTGAGAACATCTCTATAGGATTGTGGGCGACCAGTGCGTGCTGTGATTTGGCTCCATGCATGTAGGGTACAGCTAAAGATGTTGGTGGCCAAGGGCTCTCCCACCCTAAGCAAGTCTTTTGAGTGGCAGACATGTGGAAAAGGGATCCTCACGTGATCTGGAGCTTGCTGTATTTGTGCTTGGCGGGGAGGGTGTGTATTGACATGTCTACAGACTTCAGCTTCATCTCAAGGTACACGAAGATTTGCATCAAAGAACAATAATTACCAAAGGAGGTAAAGTTATAAAAATTGTGATGGCATATAAATAAGTCAGAATAGACTGTGTTCCTGTGAATAAAAGCCATGGGCTTTGATTTGGAAAAAAAAGAGGCAATCAAGATGTGGTATGTGATTTTTATTTGCTATCTAGAATACTATCAAATCAGGTGGGTTAATTTTTGTTTATTTCTTTGCTTCGTGTGTATATGTATGTTTAATTTCAATGTAAGTTCATACAGACCAGCAGAGGTTGGTGCCTTTTGTGTTTTACTGAACTTCAGTTTCTTGTAGTTTGGTTAGAATCTTGTGATACAGAAATGGTTTGTTCTTTCTCCTCTCATATTGTGGCAGGATACACAGAAGGCTGTAATTTTCAAATGCCCAAGCCTACAAATCCTATTCCCATCAAAGACGGAAACAAAGCATATCCCATCTTTGTCCTTCTCCTATGCTGTTAGGTTGAGCTTCACACTAGTGACTTGGGATAGAGCTGGATGCAGCCGTGCCACCATGGTTCCTATGAAGTGCTTTTATTTCTACTGCTACAAAATCAATATGCTTATCTTGATATGGCATGTATTAGTTTAAAGATACTGGTATACAACCATGGCTTGTCTTAAGCCTCTGGGCTGTAAATGCTGACTCATCCCATCATTCCTTTTTTTTTTTTTTTTTTTTTTTTTTTTTTTTTTTTTTTTTTTTGGTTTTTTTTTTTTTCGGAGCTGGGGAAAGGGCCTTGCGCTTCCTAGTTTTTCCCCAACCCCTCTCCCATCATTCCTAAAGAGTTTTTTCTCCCCTATTCTGTAAGCTGTGGAGTAAATGCATTAATTATCACATGCATCTTTTTGTGCTAATGTATTAGCACATTAGGATGAGAAAATCATGAACCCAAATAGTTAGAGATTGAAATCTTGAAGTAACAGTCATTTCTGAATTCCAAAAAAAATTCTGGTTAGTCCCCAATGAAAACTCAACTTCTAATACACCGTTGGCATCTAAAACAACCCTAAAGTGCCAGTCTTACCAAGCGATATGGAATGCGGATGGAGATGGCAGAGGGCTGCTGGGTGCAAACTGATAGAAACATCAGTCTTCCTGGGGGTTTGTGCTTTGCACATGTAGAAATGGTTGAGCTCAGAAAGAGATCATTGTTTGCTCGATATTGCCATAAATGTCTGTGTTTAATAAATATGTACATGTATGCCTTGTAAAAGCTGCAGAAACTGTGTACTTTGAAAAGATACTGATAAGAGAAGAGCCTAGAAGAAGACACCGGAGACTAAAGCTGAGATCTTAGAGCAGATAGGGGTAGGAAAGAAAAGGGGTTTTTCAATGGCCCCAAAGAAGTTCTCACTTAGCAGGGCCTTGGGTTCTATTCAGCTTCAGGAGCATCTACCAGTGAAACTGTTCTTTAAAACTTCAAACAGTGATAGATTGACGTTATAGTACAAATTGGGTGTGATGAGTAGAGGCTCTTCCGCCAAAAGATGAGTGGTCTGAACATGTAAGTGGGGATTGGTGCTATCCATGTTATTACTGTAGTATACATTATTCCAAATTACAAGGAGCCCTAAACTGTCCAATGGAAGTTATTTTATACAACTTAGTTTGGGAGCTTTAAACTTTCTTTATTAAAATATTAAAATTGAATTCAAATGTCCACTAAAGTTAGCTTATATGTCAAAGGAAAAAAAAATCAGAACTTCATGATAAGATACAAAAGGGCATGGTATTTTCCAGAGAAGAATTTTATAGTAGGTTGACACATTCATTCAACAAATGTATAAATGACTCCTTTGTGCTAGGCATCACATTAGGAAAGCAGGAGTGAACAGAGAAAAGCTCTCTGCTTTCACAGGACTTGTGCTCCAGAGAAAGATGATGGACATCCTAACTGTGAGTGCTTTGAGCATGAGCTATTTAAGATAATGATGAGCCCAGAGTCAAAATAGAAAACCCCAAGAAGAGGAGGGAGGGAGTGCTATTGAGTCCTGAAGATACAGGCACATGAAAGGATTACAGATCAAAGACCTCCTCGAGGTGAGAGAACAGACAGCATATGAGCCAAGGGTCTTGCTTATGAACAGCCATCTAGTATACAAGGACATTTATGAGGGGGTGAGCATCATTGCACAGGACTTGGCTTCCACATTAAGGGGATGAGAGATCATCTGTGAGTGGAGATTCAGGAATCAAGAATAGGCCGTAATGGTCTAATAATAAGATAAATAGAATAAATGTAATTAAAAGCTGGATTCTGAATAATCCATGTTAGAACAATCTCCATAGACAGAGGACAACAATAGAAGTGGACTAAGGAGTCCAACCTCTGACTATAATTTTAATAAAAATATTCACATAATATATAACGTAGTTATTGAGAAGAATATGCCCACTGTCGAAATGTAAAATAGACAGACATCATGAGCAACATTTACAGACATGTCAGAAATTTTCATTTGATTTAAATGGCAGAGGGAAATCTTATTTAATTCCAATGTAGTAGCAATTTGTAACTAGCTCACTTGGCCACTGTGCCTGCATACTTTGATAGACAGGGTATTTGACTGGGTGGTTAAGTAGAAAAATTATGCTTCAAAAATCTGTCATCAAAAACGCCTCTCAATATGCTTTTCATTCTTATATAGGACTGAAAAATAGATTCTGTGTCCTAATTACTAAACTACAATTCAGAACCATAAGAAAACTTTAATCCTTATTCTAGGTACTAAAACAGTAAACGGGCAACACTGAGAGGCAGTGAGCTGTTCTCTTCTTCATGCACAATTCACTGATGAGCCTTGGTGAGACTATGGAATGTCATGTGCCTGGATCATGTGTACTGTGGTGCTGTGCGACCCGGTTGAAGTCCATATGCATACACTCTTTGTATAGCTCTAAATCCTTTATTGTTTATGTGTGCATGTATGTGGATATGCGCACATGAGTGCAGGTGCCCATAGAAGTAAGAAGAAAGCTTTGGGTCACCTAAAGCTGGCATTACAGGTATTTGTGAGCCACCCACTGTGAGTGTTGAAAAACTAACTTGAATCTGGAAGAGCAGCAAGGACTATTATCCATCCTATTATCCATCAAGCCATCTCTCCAGCCCCTCTCATGTTTGTTTTAAGTCTATTAGAGGACGGGACTAGGGGGATGAATTGGTGAGTAAAGTGCTTACTGTTGAAGGACTGGGATCTGAGTTCTATCCCCAGTATTCATGCAAAAGCCAGGTATGACAAGTGCCTCTTACCCTGCCTCAGCAGGGACAAAAACTGGTAGATCCTGAGGGATCGCTACCATTTAATCTAACCAAATTCAACTTCCAGTCTTTACACGTGCCTGCCAAAACATAGTAAACATGCATGCACACACACACACACACACACACACACACACACACACACACACACACACACACACACACACACACACACACACACTTGCATACTCATTCAATTAGAGAAGTCTGACCAATGAAGCAAAAATTCCTTTGATGAGGGCCTTGGAGGTCTCTGCTGTGTTAACTACAGCGGGGTATTTTTCTTTGTATTTCTAAAAATAGAATTATATATGAAATAAATGAATCTATGGTTTTTTCATCCCCTTTGCATCCCTTTGGTGGGTCCTGGCCCTTAATTACAAACTGCTACTGAAAGTTTGGTAATTAAAGAACACAGTTATACACTGTTGTGGGGTCAAATATATATATCTAAGTTCCTGCAATACTGGTGTTCCATCTTTAGCTACACAGAAGAATGTATTAAAACTGAATTAGTAGCTGTGAAAAAATCCACAATGAAAGGAAGGTCGTAGGTAAATGGGTGGGTTTTGTTTTGTTTTGTTTTTATCATATAGCTCCAGGAGAGGTGCAGTGCATCTTGGTAGAAAGGGAAACAATTCAGAGAGCAGAGAGATCACATTTCATGCACACACAGGAAGCAGAGGGAGGAAAAAGTGAGACCAAGCTTTAAAACTAAAAAGCCCTTCCCCAGTGATGGATTTCCTCCGGCAAGGCTCCTCCCTCTGAAGATTCTAGAACATCCCCAAACAACGAACTGGAGGTGTAGTGTTACAGGTAGGTGAGCCTAAGCGAGAGATTTCTTATTCAAACCCACCACAGGGAGCTCCTTCACAGGACCCACTTACAGGGATCTGGGGATGCAGTGAGATCAATTAAGTTCATATCCAGCCTTTTCCTGGGTTCTAACTACAGCCAAGTTTAAACAAACTCTTCCTCGCTGTTAAATTTATTCAATTTTACAACTTCATAAAGCATGTCTTATATGTAAGTGTGTTCTCTTATACACCCCCATGTACCCACTTCTTGTCCCTCTTACCCCCCTCCACTTTTGCCCCTTGATAGCTTCACATCTTATTCATCACTTACAAACACATAATTTTACACATCTATAGAAAACTTTCTTCCTCGAAATTGTATGACATAAAAATGAGGTGATATCCAGGGATTCAGGACCTCAGAAAACAGTGGCCTTTCTATTCTTACTTCATTTTGTTTTGGTAGTATGATGTGCATATGCAATAAGTATGATGCAAAATTTGTAAACTTATTCTTTATATACAATTACTGTTAAAAGTTGAGTGTTGCCTTTATAAAGTTTATAAGCTTTCAGAAACAGTCTATGTGTGCTAAAACACACAAGCTTGTGTTATGACTTGATTTTTTTTAAATGACTGTCTTATAAATGGTATTTTGTAATCTATTTTCTTTACTCAATATTTTGTTAATGTTTCCATGCCAATAAATATTCTCTAAGCAAATGCTTCCTGACTGCATAGTATTTTGTTATGTGAGTTCAGCATAATAGACTTTGAAGCAATTCATTCAGAGTATACTGATAAGTAAAGAGATGGGTGTTGGAAAAGACAAACATAGAAGCCTACTTGTCTGGGCAGGACAGCGTGATTTAAAATCAAACTATGACCAAGTAAAAGATTTAGGAAAGCTATGAGAACAGACTTGAAGCTCAGAAGAATTTTAGACTCTTGGGAAGTTTTAGGCCATCAAACATTTGAACATAAACAAAATGTAATTTCCTCTGAAAGCTTGGGTTGGCCTTGAACTGAAGCCTATATTCATGCCTCAGCCTTAGAATGTACTAAAGGTGGGTGCGGCAGCTGCATGCATCTGTTACACCAACAACTCAGAAGCCCGAGGACTGTGGATGTTTCTGTTGTTCAAGGGCAACTTGGGAAAGAAATCTCAAATAAATAAATGCATAGCAATAAATCCTCCCATTAAATTTTCTGTGAATATATTTTTGTTTTGTTTTGTTTTAAACTGGGTAACTTTGATTTTGTTTTATCTGAAAAACAAAATCAGGTTTCTGGGAGATATAGGCATATGCCCCTCCATACAGCTAAAGGGTCCATACAGCTAGAGAGCTGTGAGACAGGAAGTGATAAATAAAACTGAACATGAACCTATGCACATTTTAGCCAATGCTCAAATGGGTTTCAGGTGTCCAATGGGGCACTCAGGTGAAGAGTAGGACACAAAGTCTAGAACCCTGCAGGATGACTCTAACCCGGAATGTCAGAAGAAAGTCTAGGTTCTCAGACACTAATGCCATTGGAGCAATGATCTAGCAAAATCGAATTTAATTTCAAACGGTGATAATGAGAAGAGATACTGTCTTATTGCTTAAAGAGAAAGATAGAAAATACCCCTCCTTGAAGAACTTAATACAGGCCACTGGCCATTTCTTTTCAAAGCCCCAAAACGGAATGATTTCAGCATGCCAACTTTTAGCCAGAATTTACTTTGAGGCTATTATCATGTACTAATCAGTATATCTTGGAGAAACCAATACCATTGTGTCCAGACGCCCTTGTCTCATTTTTCATACATTTAGAAAGTTTAGGTTCATTCTAACTTTTTTTGTTCTTTGACAATTTCACACTTATGCATGATGAAATTGTTTCATATACAATCCCTATTCTCTCCCCCAAATCCCCATATATCCCGGCCATCCTGTCTTTCTCCTAATTTCATGTAATCTTTTTTAATATCCCACTAATTCCAAAGTACTGCATCTATGTCAATGAGAGGGGTGCCATCAGTTGGAATATAGTTACCCTATCAGTGGCCACGTCCTCAAAGAACAATGCCATTCCCTCCCTCCGCAGCCATTGATTGCCAACAGCAAGGAACCCATTTTAAATCTGTCTCAAAGTATTTGAAAAATTAAAGTTACAACAAAACTAGTTTAGATTCTAGATCCACTAAAACTCAATTTAAGGACTCTATCATAAATTAAAATTGATCTAAATGACTAATTATAGGTTAAGCCTCCAATGATTGTAATTACTAGATTGTGATCATAAAGTATTTTAAAGAAAATGAATGGAACATTTGGGATTATCTTGAAAGATCAAAAGATTGTAGGATGTTCAAAGGCAGACATGGAATGCAAGATTATGAGTTGCGATGATGGAGAAGGTATGTTGTATGCAGGACATTCTTTACTATGTTAAGCCTACCAATGAGGAAGAGAAGCAAAGTAACTGAGCGTAAGGTAGCCACTGCCTTGCAGAAGGATAATGCTTACAGGATGCTTCTAGGGAGCTGACACTAGCAACCCTAAGCTTCAGTGTCACTCAGCTAAATGTAGCTTCTTTAAGGAGCTCTTCCTGCATACAGAAAGAAAACAGTATCAACTAGAACAAAAATAAATATTGTTTAATTAATTAATTAATTTTATTAAAATAAAAATTATCCCAACAGCAAAATTACTCAGTGTTCTAGTTTCTTTTCTGAAAAAAAAAATCAATATCTCAGAGAGTCTTTGAAGGCTAGTCTGAATCATACAAGGTCAATCAATATGACGGGAAGAGCCCAAAGCATTATGGGATAATCAGGAGTTGTCTTTAGCTTTGTAAATGAACAGGGTTTGCTGACAGCCTAGTCTGCCAAGTCATCAGATTGGTCATCATAGCTAAGGCAGCTGGGACAGCCCAATCTATCAATTGATCTTCTCAGGAAAGCCTTTACCTCCCCAAACTGTCAGAGAGATTAGAATGCTGTATTCTTTTATCAAACATTGATTAGCCCTTCCGCTAAGTTTTCAAAGTACACTGCATGCCTGGAACTGGTGTTCTCCCTCCCCAGTATGTTGTTCCGGAGATAAGCATTGAAGCCTTCTTTGTTTAGTTCTGTCACTGCCTTGGTCCCACAAGGAAAAGGATTGCTCTTGATTCAATTAGGAAATAATTGCACTCTTAAAAAAATATTTCATTGGTGGTAACATCTCTCTGTTCTGGGACACAAAGTCTTTCAGTGACTTTGTACTTAGTATCTCCTTTAATTGCAATGTTCTTTCTCAAACCAGGTAAAAATGACTTCTTTGCCTCTAAAATTTAGCTTGAATATGTCGTCTTGATTGCTTTAGCATACTTAATTTGGTAGTTATACCTGCCGTATTCCAATGACATCACCTCTGGGATTGATTATTTTGCATTCCACTCTTGGAATTTAACTCTCATGTAGAGGAGCCACATATAGTGCATAATCCCAAGAATTGAGAGCAACTAGCCTAGCACAGGGTAGGCTCTATAGAGACATTTTTAATGAACAAGTGGATTTCATCATCTTCAACAACAGCAACAATAATAACAACAACAATAATAACAATAATAAAAGAGTTATGATTATAAAAGAAGGAACAAGAAGAGAAGACACAAATCACAGATGTTTTTAGTACATGTAATTTTATATTTTAGGATGGAGGTTCATCCCTATTCATTACTCAAATAGTTGATGAAACCAGTGGACGAATCAGCTAAGAGGAACTCTGGTTTCTTTTTGCTTCAAATTGCTGTATTCAGCCCATTCTTTATTGTTTGAGCTTTCCTATGGCCCTAGGAAAGTACTCCATCAGATCTTTCTAGAAAATCTTGAAATTATCCCAGTAATTGAGCTGTTGTCATTGTAACACTGTCATTTGAGGCAGGACCTTATAGCTCAGGCTGGTCTTGAACATGGCACGTTACCAAGGCTAGACTAGAATCACACTGATCTGAACCTCAGACTCCTACCTGGTAGGATTAAATATATCAAAGATGAAAAGGAAGCATATTGGAGCTTACTCTTCAGTTCAGAGATCTTGTCTGAATAGCTTCTCTTTGGCCCTACTAGGACAGCATGCCTGTCTGAACGTATCCATAGAGATGAGTCCCAGGAGCTAAGCAGAGCTCATATTGCCAGTAACTAAGGATGTTTCAGGCTACGCTGCACTGTAGACATTGAAACCCATTGTTTCCTGCAAAAGAGTTCCTTTAAGCACCCCTAAATTGGCGCAGAAAGCAGAGAATACCAGAGACATTCTCTGAGGCCCCATTCAATTCACACAATCACAGTGTCTCACAAAAAGGATTTTAATTGCTAACTTGATCAAGTACTTAGAAAAGTTTTTCTTTATATTGTACTGCTATTTGTATGTATGCATGTTTGTGTACATATGTACATCTGTACTGGTGTGCATTCACATCTGTGCACATATGTAAACCAGTATTCTCTATAGCTCTTCAACTTATTCTCAAGGCAGAGTCGCTCACTGAAACTCATCTACATACCTAGAAGGGGTTGTCAGTGAGCTTTAGGAATCCCACTGTCTCTCCCTCCCCAGACCTGTATGTGACAACACCACATCCAGCTTCTTGCATAATGAGTTCTGGAAATCTGAACTCAGATTCCTCTGCTTGCATGACAAGCATTTTGTTGATTTAGCACTTTGTCCAGCCTCCTTCAGATGATTTTTAAGCTCAGAGAGGGAACAATTGAAGACAGTGGGTAAATCAAATGTTGATTTAACTCAACAGAGGTTTAAAACAGGTTTTCCTTTTTTATTATTAAGAATAAATACTGGTGTAAAAATATATAAAATACAGTAGGCAAAATACATCTGACAAAGTATTGTTGAGCTGTTCTAACCAGCTAGGACATGCAAAATACCTGAAACTGGAGCTGGCTGATGTCTTTTTTGAATCTGTAAGGAAGAGGCAAACAGACTTGTACCAGCATCTCACCCTGTGAGCTGCTAATTGAAGGGTAGCTGTTTGTTCAAAACTTCAAACTGTCTAACATCACTCCTCCTACCACACCTTTCCCTATACATCATCCTGAACACCTACTCTGCAACTCATAAGAAGACAGTTTGTTATCCTTGAAAGGACTAGGCTCTCTCCACAAGCACCAGAACTGGAATGCCTGTTCGAATGGATTATTTAAATATCTCTTAAGAGCTACACTGCTGGCTATTCGCTGTGCGGACTGCAGCTGAAAGATTGAGAGACTCCTCCAGAGTTACCCATTACTCAGTTTACCTTGGAGCTTTTGTTCCAAGCTTTTAAATCAGTCATGTTCTCCATTATTTTTGTCAATTCTAGAGCAAAGTATTTCTGAAGAAGAACTCTGTACACTGCTCTAGAAAATTTGAAATTGTCATTCAACCTAAATTGGGGTATCAAACCTATGTGAGGAGGTGAAAATACATATATTATAGGACCATAAATCAGTCCTAAACCAACATATATGTAATAGCAAAACCAAGGAAGATAACTATATATAAAACGAATCTATCCCTTACCAACTGCCTTAATTTCAATTATGTTGTGATGAAGTATTTTGACAAAAGCAGTTTAGGGGAGAAACGGTTTGTTTTAGCCGATAATTCCAGTCAACAATCCATAATTGGGCAAAGTCAAGGAATTTGAAGCAGGTAGTCATGTTACATTCCTAATCAAAAGCCCAGAGGAAGGAGATAGAGCATTCATGCTTAATGCCTGTGCTCAGCTTGCTTTCTCCTCTCTTAAACAGTTCAGGATTGCCTCCACAGGTAATAGTGTCACCCACAGTGGTTTATCTTCTCATTCCAACAACATTATCAAAAGTATCCCATAGAAACATGCCTACAGTCTAACCTGACTGAGATAAACCTTCATTGAGCCTGTCTTCCCAGGTGATTCTAGCTTGTGTCCAATTGACAATCAAAACTAACCATCTTGCCCACCTTGGACTATGGCATTGTGCACCAACTCACTTTATCTTTGTTCCATGGAAACCCTCCTCCTAAAGAAAATGGCTCAAGAAGACATTAGAATGTTCTGCTACTTTTGATTCGAATAAATCAAAAGGAGACACACAGAACATTTCATTTTGTTTGGGACCTACAGGCTCTATCTAATTTTATAGTTTTGATCCTTATAAAAAAGATGGACACAAAAATCCACTAGGAAATGTGTGTTCCTGCATACCAAGGCTCCTTATGCACAAATCATTTCTCTGAATTTCATCTTGTAGCAAACATTAACTACTTCCTTGGGTCTCTTTGCTCTGTTTCCTCACTTTAAATAAGTAATAATACAATATCTCTTCTATATTTATATTTTCTTCAAGATTTTTAAAGAATAACTAGCCATTTTTATGAAGCCCCTGCTTCTGATTTCAAGCCAGTTAGATGAAAATGAGCAGCAGGCTACCTATTGACAAGTGAGTGGCCCACGATCCTGACCTCATGTGACCAGTACAGTTCAATTTGTAGCTCAGGTCTTCTGGTCCTGTCACTGCTACACTTTGATTCTTTGCCCTGATTCTGGTTTTATATATTAATAGAGCTAGATACCACATTGGGCTTTCATGTTCTTTGCCTATTAAATGTTCCACATGGTGTATTGACAACCTTATCTGCCATACTTCTGTTCTTGTAAAGTCAGTGGACTATATACTATTCTTTGTATAAGCATGCAGGCAATAGAACAGACAGAGACTAGTCCAAGTCCAGGGAGGAAAGCAGGCATCACAGTCTAGTGGGGCAAACATCTGAGCTTCTCACAGGGAGCCTCCATTGTCAAGAGGAAGGTGTGAAAGGATAAAGAATTGAATCTGGTTTCTTTATGAGAGTAAAAACTCCAACGGTTCAGTCTCTGGGTAGTGTCTATCCACTTGATAGGGGTAGCAGGAACTATATTCATAACAACATTTATACACCAACTTTCCCATAATTCCCAATGTCCAGTTCAATATTTCTGTGCTCAGCTAGGCATGTCTTTCCAAAAGCCTGATTTCTATCTTTTCTAAAAATAAATCTCTAGTTTTTTGCAACTTGAAATAAAGGAAGTTATGGACCCTCTTTCTTACCCTTCTTTCATGATGAGAGTGTATAATCAATATAACTGATTAATAATTGTAAAACATCGTAGGGTTTAGTATCATGTTTTAGTTGGTGTACACATTTTATGGACAGATTAAAGTAAACTTGGAAATGGATTTGTTATCGTGTTCCTCATAAGAATGTTTAAAGTCTCATCTCTGGGAAATTTTTTTAAAACACACAATATTATTACTGATCATAGTCACCATGCTATGCAATAAATTAAAACCAATTCCTCATGTGTAAATGAATCTGTGGCCTATTTTCCCACACTAGCCTATAGAAGCCAAAGGCTGGTCTTTTAATGAAACTGATGTAACACATAATGTACACATACTGTACATAGGAGAAAGTAAAATTAGTATAGCTCTTCTACCTCTTTTGAAACAGGGTCTCATTTTGTAGCCCAGAGTGGTCTTGAACTTAGGACAATCCTCGTACCTCTGCCTACCAAGTGTGGCTGTGTGTCTCCTGTCTGTTAATAAAGAATACTGGGGCACTTCATAAGAATACTGAAGCTAGAAGTATTACATGACTCTCCCCCTGCAAGGAACTGAAAATGGGTGTGTTGAGAGGATTTCTGCATGTCTATTTTCATGACAGCACTGTTCACAATAGCCAGGACAAGGGTCCCCCAATCCACAAATAAAGGAAAATTGGATATATGCACAATGGAACACAATATAACCATAAAGAAGAAAATCCCCTCGTTTACAACAGCCCAGCTGTACCCATAACTCTAGTTGCCTTTTGGAAAGTAGATCAACATTTCTCTTTTAACATTCTCGTTTTTCTCTTTTCTGCAGAAGTGGATGCTTCAAATCCGGCATCTTTGACAGTTTTTTAGTGTAAATTGGCTTGTCCTGGCTTCCACTCTTCTAGCTGGGAATAGTGGTCCTAAATGAACTAGCAACTTTTCTCTGATTTATGACTTTCCAAATATTGAGGCCATTTTTTCTGTTACCAATTCATTTCAAAGAGAACTGGGGGTATTTAAAAGAACATTATTCTATGGTCATCTTGCTGGGGTTTGAGAAACTAGCAGTGATAAATACCTGTGCTGAGACTGCCACCTTCAGCTGGGTCTTATTTATTTTAAAGCTGAAATGCAATGGTCCATCCAGTGTTCAATACACAGACCTGCAACTTGACCACAGAGAGGGATTCAGTTAGCTCGATCAGTATACAGTTTTTTAATGAACATAGAAGTTGCACAGAGCATGTTACAGCTGTTGTTTCCATCTCGAATAGTGGCCTAGTCAGACAGCTGGTCAAGCTGAGATTATGCACATGATAATAAATAATTGTTCAGAAACTCAATTTCCAAGTATCCTTCATCCTGTCTTCTGCCAAGCTAAGGCCTAGTACGAGTGTCATCAGTCCCACTAGTTGCTGAGGACTGTGCACAGTGATTCTATTTCCACTGTGTTACTAGACTTTCCTGACTTACAGTATCTTTCTTAATACATGTTGGGCCTCAGGATCTTACGAATGGAATCCCTCTCTTGTTTTCCAAAGGTTATTTTTAAGATTAACTCATCTTTTATGTTACTGGATTTTCCCCCATGAAACCTTTCTCTATAAAACCCTCTCTCTAACTAATTTTTATGGAAATCATTAATGTGTATTAATTGTATAAAATAATCACTTCCATAATGACATTTTTTATGTGATTATTATGTTTATTTATTTGGTATCTGTGGATGTGTGGGCAGACTATGGCATGTTATATGAGGTTTGAAAACTGTGCAGACGTTGGGTTTTCTCCTTCCAGGATGTTAGTCCCAGAGAGTGAACACAGCTAGTCAGGCTCAGCACCACGTACGCTACCTGTCGAGCCATCTCCCTGGCCCTTCAGCATTTTTTCACACATATGCACAGTGGATTCCTACCAGAGAGCTCAGCTTCATCTCCTCCTTCCTCCTTAATATCCATGCTTCTACTTTCATGATCCTTTTGCTCTGTGCCTATTGCACATGTGATAGAAAACATGTACTTCTTATGGCCCTTAGTCTGCCCAATGCCAGCTGATATGGCCATCTCTGGTTTCTTTCATTCTCCTGTAGATGACATTTCGGTGTTTTTCTCTGTGGCTGAGAAATACTCCACTATCTGAAAAGCATGTTCATATTCTCTTTTATCATTCTTCCATTGACCTTTGATATTCCTAAAACTTTATCAAGCATATTGCCCAATGGTTTAATGTATGAGCAAACAGGTTACAATAACTATTCATCTCTAATGCTACCAGAAACCAATATGCTAAAATCAAAAACAGAGACCAGACTAATGTGTGGGTCATTAACATGTAGTACAGTCAGTTGGAAGACTCCAGTGATATATTACTAACATATCGTGAAGAGCAGTGGGGTACTTCATTACATTTTCCCACCGAATTAATATATCCATGGAATAATTCTCATGAATCCAAAAATATATTCTAGAAAAATCGTATATATTTTGGGACATCCATATATTTAACAGATAAGAAAATAATCGACACCGTAGCTGTGTGTGCTTCAGATCTAGTTCTCCCAGTGTTGGAGCTATAGATGCACCAGGCTTTCCTGGGGATGAGCAAAGGTCAGGTATGAGCTCTGTTTCCCAGCCCCACTCCCAGATAACCTCTCCCCAAGTGGCCCTTCTACTTACTGAATTGAATATTTGCTTCTCATGTAAAATGAAAACAACTCAAATCTCGTGAAATCTTGATGGCAAGACACTTTGAAAAATAAATGTTTTTTTGTACATGAAATTCTACTTAGTATTTTTTGTCTGTAGTACCCAGATCATTAACAGAAAAGGACCAAGAAACAGAAAACCTTTCAATTTGATGCAATGGATCTGAAGGTGCTGGTTAAACAAAGAAGCCAGACTCTTGGCAGATTAGCTAACCAACCTGTTCTGGAAAATTCAAGTAACTGCAAATTCTGAGCCCTGGCTATGAGTTTTATATATTGGCTGTATAAAATCTGCCAGAGAAAGTAGAATGGATTTGACTATATCTGTGTCTCCATGCTGAGATTTTAGGAAGCCATTTGAATCTGCCCACCCATAAGGCTTCTCTCCCATGGCTATGTATTCTTTGTTTGGTGATAAGCCAAGAACAATAGCCTGATTACAATACTGCTCAAATCTTTTGCCCTGACTTAGCTATACCATTTTCAAACAATGTATTGTGATTTTTAGTTTCTTAGAATAATAGAAATATGGTATTTGGCCAAGAAGAGAAGTTATGATGAAACATCTCCATAAAGCATTTTGACTATTTTGTTCATGCGTGCTATTTTCTTCCTCCATAGTGACAGGAGAATCATGCCTTTTCTCACCCTGTAATGAACAATTGAATTATACCAACGCAGTTCAGCAGAACTAATGCTTACTTGCTGGGTAAATCAATCTGTTTGCTTTCTTTAACACAAAAGGGAAACAATCACAAAGTTAACAATTTTACTTTATAAATTCTTACAATAACAGAAATTAATCACTGAAGCCAGGACTGAGAATCTTTTGTTAACCTAATCCAATTTTATTGGGAAAAAGTATTAAAAATTATTGAGTGCTTAAGGGGTTATTCAAGGATACCAGAAGACAATGAAAATTGTACAGTCGAGCGACTGACTATTCTGTAGCTAAATGTTTCGAGTATCTGACTTCCAAATGTGGTGTAAAAATATGTAACAAGGCATATATAGATACAAACCATTTAGTATCTCCAAGAGATGGGGACACAATAATGGGGTTAACCCTTGCATATCTGGAAGATGCCTACTAGGTTACCAAGACATTAAATTAGCAAAAATAAAGTCTATATAGAAGAAAATGTAGAAGTGGGCAATGGTGTATCTAAAAAGGGTTCAATAGAAATAGTCAACAGGGAAATGCAAATCAAAAGCACACTGAAAAATGATGTTGCTCCAATTAGAATGATTGCCATTAAAAGGTAAAAACAAAACAAAAATATAAACAAATGTTGTAGAGTTGTAGAATGCTCAGAGAGAGGGAATTCTTGGAGACTATGCAAAGTAAAGTAAATTATAGAAAATAATATGACAACTCTATATGAAACCCCAACAGATTTTAATAATCTATACCCACACCATAAAGTAAAATTGTAAAGACCAGGAGAGGCACCTAAAACAGTAATGTCACTCAAAAGCCAAAGCAAAGGCCAAATGCAGAGAAATGCTAGCAGCAAAACCACCGAACCGAGAATGGGATTCCCCCAAAGTTAGAGGAATTAGAGAAAGGATTGAAAGAGCGAGGCTTGCAACCCTACAAGAAGAACAATGCCAGCCAACCAGAGCCCTAGGGACTAAAACCACACAAAGTTTTCATAATGGGATTGAGCCATGGTTCCAACCTTCATATCTAGTAGAGGAAGGGCCTTGCTGGCATTGTAGGAAGGGAGAAGTCTTGTTCCTGTTATGTCAAATCTCACCAGGGGAATGTCGGGGTGGCTTGGGCAAACGGAGTGGATGGAGAGAGGAACACCCCTAGAAGAAGGAAGTGGATGTGGATGGGGAAGCAAAGCCCAGGAAACCAGAAAGGGAAATAAATATTTGAAATATAAATAAAGAAAAATCAAATAATAAAAAAAAGAAACAAAAAAGAAAGTCTCATGATGCCTCAGAAGGCGTCAAACAAAGTTATAATCAAATGTTTACTAGAGGTGCCAAACACCTCTGGGTCAGAAAGCATGGTGACAAAGTGCACAGATGGATGCATGTGGACACACACACACACACACACACACACACACACACACACACACACACACCAGTGGGATTCCCCTGCATGCTTCTAAACTGGAGAATCCTGAAGTTGTTAGTGCATAGGAACAGACATGGAGGACATTAGAGTGTATAAAGTTTGAATCAGGCTTAAACAGACAGACACTATAAGGTCTCTTCAAATGCAAAGAGTCTAAAATAGTTATCTGACAGCATTTGCAAATTGAATCTGGTTTCTAGACGCTGACAAGAATTAGGAGGAGAGATAATGAGGAGGGGTTGGCAAATTAGCGTAGTGTTAGAGTTAGATAGGGGGGGATAAATTCTGATATTTTGTGATACAGTAGGGCAAACATAATTAACAGTAACACACTATATGTCTTAAAATAGGTAGAAGTTTTAAAATATATCTTCATCACGAAATAATCAAAATTTAGGGAGATGAATATGTAAATTACTCTGATTTGATTATTTCCCAATGTGTACATAAATCAAAACATTATATTATGCCTCACGAACGTGTACAAATATTATGTCAGTCAAAAATAAATTAATTCAAAAAATAAATAATGGAAGAATTATGGAGAAGATATTTTACATGGGAAGAATATCATAGGATAAAATTTGTTATGTGCATAGTCGGCTTGGTAAGAGCCACTGGGTTAGATAAAAAGGATTTAAAGAGAGAGCAGTGAAAACAGTGAAAAATGTAAGTTTGGATTTGAGAAATCTCTAAGTGTACAAATGCATGCTTTACAGTGGAGAGATGGCTGGTAAAGTGCTTGCCCGGCAAACATGAGGACCTCAGTTTATCCCTAAAACAAATGTAAGAAAGCTGGACTGGGTGGTGTGTCAGCTGGGGATGTAGAGCTTTGTCATTCGCTAGGGTTCTCTGGCCAGTGTTTCCTCCTTAGTAAGTTACGGGCCGTGAGATACCATGTCTCTAGAGGAGGTGGAGGTTGGCAGATTAGCTCAGTGAGTAGACATACCCAAAACTCAGGACTTGAGTTCAGTCTCAGACTCCACAGAGGTGGCAAGGCAGAGACCATCAGTACATCGTTGTCCTTTGAGCTCCATATGTGTGCCATAGCACACATGTATACCCCCATTATACACACAATATGATAATGACACGTTTTCTTAGCTAGAGGAAAGAACCCGAGGAAGCACGCCAGAGCTTCACCAAAGATGACATAGTTGTTAATTAATTTGATCCCCTTCAACTTATCAGTGTACACACAGATGCACAGATATGAGCCCCAGTTTTGTATAAACACGCACACATGTAAATGTAAATTTTAAATTAAGAGGAAAATGATTAAGGCATTGGAAAGAAAACAGAAAAGATGATGCAGATTAAGGAGTCAAGTTCCAGGTAACTTGATGACCCATTTGTTTTTAGAGTAAGAAAAATAAAAGGTAGAGGGAGGAACTAAATACAATGTTACTTTTCCAAAGTAAAACCATCTAGCAATGTATGAAATGATGAGATTAGAAGATGTTTTAGTCAGTAAAATGTTTATCATGCAATCAAAAAACCTGAGTTCAATCCAGAAAAACCCATGTAAAAAGCCACACGTGACAGATTACACATCTAATCCCAGGAATGGAGAGATGGAGCGAGGCAGATTCCCTTGAATTCCACCTACAGCTCATCTAAATTCACATACATATCTACACACTCTCATGTGTGCATGTGTGTACACATAAAAGAACTGACTTTGAAAATGAAAACATTACCTCTCTTTTGGAGAAATGTCCTGGAGAAGAACTTTTTGTTTCTTGCATTTACGGGAGTCAGAGGTGTTATTTAGCTTTCTTCTTTCAGATGAAGTTCAGATGTGTCTTCTAGAGTGAATATTAGGAAAGGACAGTTAAGATCGGGGTTTGTACATCACAGAACACAATTTTAAAATGTCCCTGGACCTGCTCTTAGTTGGTCTGCAACCTTTCTATCCTTTACTTGGATAGTTCTGTGTCTGCGACCATGATGATGTCAAGTGCCATATAGTTGTTTAACGTAAGTCAGGAGCCAGTCCCATTATTTAGTGATTTTAACACCTTTTGTTCATTTGGCCCCATTCTATAGAAAACATATTCCAAGATGTTACAGAGGATACAAGGTCAGATAAATTAGTCACTATTTGACTGAGAGTTAATTATTAGACCTGGCAATGTCTTGAAACAGGGTTCTATTCATTATGGCTAATCTCAAAAAGTTGTATTGAAAACATTGTAGTTATCTATGACAGGATGCGGAATAAGATGTTATATTGATCAAGGTTAGTTTGAGTCAGATGAAATTGGATATATTACTGTATAAAAAGGAATTGTTACTTCTCACAGGCAGGCATGTATCTGTCAATTTCCAATCAGTCTGAGGCCGGTTTCACTCACCATAGATAATCAAGGTGGTTCCCGTGTTTTCAGACTTACGTGGTCGGAGCCAGCCTCCCTTGGGTTGGTGGGAAGCCTCGCTGGGAGACACAGTGCAAGCAGTGCTGCTGTTAAGTTCAACTTAGGCTCTTTGTCATCTCACAGTGGCACATGCAGGGTGCAGACCAGAAAGGCCAATTTCCAGTACTCAGGACCCTGCCGTCTGAAGGCACTTGAGCCTCCTCAGAAGCTCTTACGCCATCACAGTGGATCAGAGCTCCACAAGCTCTGCGACACTTGATGCTGATGCTGCCACAAGATGAAAGCCACGAGGCTGGGCTCGAAGGTTTCTTTTAATGTTATGGGTTCTGTAACTGTATAGGTGTGCATCAGAGGGATGTAGGTGGGCCATCATCCTGGCAAATAAAGTTGTTTCTAGTTCTAGTTTCTCAGCACTTCACTGTATACACAAGATCAGAACTGAGGAGGAACCCTTGGCTCTGAGATGAAAGTACAAATCATATTTATTTCCATATTTCTCAGTCTTTGCTCATCGTATTTTATGCTGTTTTTTTTCTTTGTGTTTATTTGTTTTACATATGATCTCATTCTAAGACAGGCTGCTGGGAATTTACTATGTGATCCGTGGTGGTTAGGAACTCATGGTCCTCCTACTTCAGTCTCTAAGTACTAGGACTATACATGTGAGCCACCACGCCCAGTTCTATTTTGAATATATCTTCTTTTCATGTTTTGTTGAAAATGATTTGTGTGATGGTATGTGCATGTGAATGGGTCCATGTGACAGAACGTGAATGAGGAGGTCAGAGGAAGTCTGAATAGGTGGGACATGCTCTCCTCTTTACAAAAATCAAACTCTGGTCACCTGGTTTGTGCAGCAGGAAAAGCCTTTACCCACTAACGCATCTCTCCAGTACTACTCATTAGTTCTTAAAGAAATACCCAGTTTTATTTTTTTAAATTTAAGTTTGAGAATTTCACATATGTCTCTGAGTTGTAGGATAGCAAAAAGGAAAGTCAGCTCTGGTAGCAGTGAGGGTGATTCTTCCTTGGCATGGGGATTAGGTGGGTTGAACCAACATCATCTTCCCTAGGGAAAGACTCTACCCTGATCTCTGCCAGATCTGCCTTTGTTCAGCCTCAGGGCAGCAGGGTGCAGCACAGATTTTCATTTTGACTTTGTGCTGTGCACTTCGAGACAAGAGTTCCACTGTAGACTCCCTGGAAGCCAAGTCCACTTGGTTGCGAATGATAATGATCTCAGGCAAGTTTTCTTCAAAAGCCACACCAGAAGTTGTGAATTTTCCAAGGTCATCACGCAAAAGATATTTTAGTTTTCATAAGATATTCCTGTGTGTGCTTCCATGTATTTATGAAATAAATTCAACTGTGATTATTAGAGCACTAAATTATCAAAATCTATATTACTTAAGTGTAAAGTATACATAACCCTGTTGAAGGAAGAGGTAGGTAGGTCTTGAGAGCCACTGTTAACGGCTCTGGGTATGGTAGAGCTGGAGAGATGGCTCAGTAGATAACAGCACTAGCTGCTTTTGCAGAGGACCTAAATTTAGTTCCCAGCACCCGCATCAAATAGCTCACAACAGCCTGTAAGTCCAGCTACTAGGTTCTGGTACTCTCCTCTGGTCTCCCTACCCTCACTCACATTGTCACAGATTCCTTGTTCTAAACTGCATACTTAAACTTCCCAGCATGTATCTCGTAGGTGAGCACAGCAGCCTCTAGAGGGTGGGATTTGATAGGCATCTGTGTGAGGTTGCTGTCTGGTCACCTCACACAATCCAATAGTGGAAAGTGAGCTTAGCTTTAGTGAGTTAGCTTTAGGTCAAGATCCCTTGGGCTCATTCCAACCCAGGAGGTCCAGGAGTGATGATACTTGTCTATGTACACTGGAGGAGGAAGAGACGGAGGAAGAAAGAGGAAAGAGAGTAAAGAGAGTGTGGAGATTAAGGAGGATGGAGGAAGAGAGGAAAGAAATGG